>NC_092234.1:37919202-38095351 GCF_036320965.1 Panulirus ornatus | reverse complement strand
ACAAGTTAGAGATGACACAGGTGACACTCACACCTCCACAAGTTAGAGATGACACAGATGACACTCACACCTCCACGAGTTAGAGATGACACAGGTGACACTCACACCTCCACAAGTTAGAGTTGACACAGGCGACACTCACACCTCACAAGGTAGAGATGACTCAGATGACACTCACACCTCCACAAGTTAGAGATGACACAGGCGACACTCACACCTCCACAAGTTAGAGATGACACAGGTGACACTCACACCTGCACCAGTTGGAGAGGTGAGGTGAGCTGTGAATTATTGAGGTGTTAAAGGCGACACACAACACTGGCATGACCAGACCCACCAGAGGCATGGCTCACAGGCAAGTAAATGTCAGCCTCTGGTTAGATGGCGCAGACCTCACTACCCACAACACACCAACCATCGCCTCATGAACATAAATCACTTGGTTAATTCTAGGGAGTAAGTAAGCTTGATGCCTTGCCTGACATTCATGCACATACTGACTGCCATTACACGACCTCTTTCATGAACAAAGGCAAGATGAAGACGCTGGAGCTTATGATGAAGGATGAGGAATACATGACATTATCTGGAACATTGGCATCATCAGCTTCAGTTTCCAGTTATGACGTGTCTGTAAGTGAGAAATGTGTCTGTCATCCATATGGGACAACAAAGTTGGAAAACATCAAAATTGCTCTTCGCTACATAACTGTCCAGCAAACATACGAACACAAAACACTTGAGGACACACCCACTGGCCTTGACGAAAGGTGTCAACCTCAGGTCCTAACCATCATGTACAAAGGCTCTCAGAAACGAGATTAAAAGAACAAATTATGTCTCAGTCATGTGGAAAAGAACTTCAGTGCAGAAGATCTGTGCATCTGAACCAGAGGGAGACTGATGGATACAAGTAACTTGCTTCCAACGATTTCTGTGCCACAGTGTTGGTTGATGATCTGGATTACCACCCCTCAACGGTGTCTGTGCCACGTTATTGGTAGACGATCTGGAAGACTTGCCTTCGACGGTGTCTATGCCACATCCTCTGTGTATCATAAGAACTGGCCCCCGACACCATACACTTCCAGGAAGGTATCCTGGTATCAGACTGGAACTTCCCTGGACCCAGAAACTCTGGCAAGGCTTTCTGGCCCTTTAGTAGCAGCTTGTCTGAAGGAATTCTTTGTCAGGCATCTTTGCGTGTGTTCATCCCGTATTCCAGTCCAGATAACTCCTTTTCCTTACGTACAGGTGGGGTAAAGAGACCATCCAGTGGAAAGCCTTGTAATCTCTGTAGCTGACACAGTTGGATCTAGCCATTACGTCCTCAACTGATTCTTCTTGACCCACTGTGGTCGTCATGAAGTCATAACCAGACACTTACTGGAATTCAACCCAGGAATGTGCTTTTAGAAACTCTCGATCCTAACCCTACCTCCAGAGGGTCTTTATCTACTTCATAACCAATAACATATCCCACAATGCTTCATAATAACCCCCTCCCTACACACACACACACACACACACACACACGCGCGCGCGCGCGTAAGGTCATCCGAGGCGTAGTGATTAGCGTCACTGACCATTATTCAAGTAAGGACCCGGCCGGCTTCGATTCTTGGGCGTGGCAGTCGGCACACAGTCAATCCAGCTGTTCATCTTCCCCTCGGGGATCGTCAATAAATAGGAACCTGGCTTCGGTTCGTGTGCGTGCGCACGTGTGCGCGTGTGTGTGCGTGTATGTGTGCGCGCGTGTGTGTGTGTGTGTGTGTGTGTGTGTGTGTGTGTGTGTGTGTGAGTGTAAAATGATAGTGCACATGTATGAAGCCAAAAGACGAGCAAAATGAGTGTAAATCACTCTTTCTGTAACACACAAATAGTAATCACACATACACATATTATGCATGTATGTAGTTATATATTTTGAGTGAAATTTTTACGTGGCCCCACTTGTGTAAAACTTCCTCCCCTTATAGTACAAACAGGTAATTACACTAATGTGCATACTGAATGAGGTAATAATGAATGTGAACTGCATACAGATTAAAAGTTGTATGATAGCAGAGATGGTTCAAAAGATGGGCCACACGAGTGTAAAACTGCCTCCCCGTACAGGTAATTACATACAAACACACCGACACAGAGAAGCACCCACAGTTTAATCTGCATGTTAACATATTAACATGAACAGGTGGGTGTAGGTGTGTGCATACAGTAGGTGGTAGACAACAAGTGCTGGTGTCATGTTGTTAGTATTATACAGCAACGTCCGTCGTACCAGTAATGTAAGGTCTGTCATACTGTTGTTTACTGCTGAATACTTTGTCTTGACAATAAAGATGAACACCAACACACAAGACGTACACACACATTCTTACACTCATACATACACACATCCTATAATGATGGTAAAGTACACTATGTACACATTCAATACCCGATAATAAACCTTCGTGTAAGACGGCAGGAAAATAATTACTTTGGCCTTTCCCTAATAACTGGTGAACCTCTCTCTCACTCTGTCTTGCCCTCCCCTCCTCTCTCTCCCTCACTCTGTCTTGCCCTCCCCTCCTCTCTCTCCCTCACTCTGTCTTGCCCTCCCCTCCTCTCTCTCCCTCACTCTCTGTCTCTCTTGTCCTCCCTTCCTCCCTCTCCCATACTCTCTCTTACCCTCCCTTCCTGCCTCTCCTTCACTCTATGTCTCTCTTGTCCCCCCTTCCTCCTTCTCCCATACTCTGTCTCTCTTGCCCTCCCTCCTGCCTCTTCCTCACTCTATATCTCTCTTGTCCCCCCTTTCTCCCTCTCCCTGACTCTATGTCTTTCTTGTGCCCCCTACTCCCTCTCCCTCACTCTCTGTCTCTCTTGCCCTCCCTTCCTCCCTCTCCCTCACTCTATGTCTCTCTTGCCCTCCCTCCTACCTCTTCCTCACTCTATATCTCTCTTGTCCCCCCTTCCTCCTTCTCCCATACTCTGTCTCTCCTGTCCTCCCTTCCTCCCTCTCCCTCACTCTATGTCTCTCTTGTCCCTCCCTTCCTCCCTCTCCCTCTCTGTCTCTCTTGCTCCCCCTTCCTCCATCTCCCAGTACCAACATGAAATATGAGAAAGTCATTTGTGAGTCATTGTTAAGCACTTGGTCAAATTTGCTCACTACGGCCGCAGATTAAACCCAAACAGGCAACACAGTTTTGCGAGGCCCAGATCCTGTAGAGGGTCGCTGGCCTATCAATATGGCAGGACACGCCTGTGTTCATGGGGTCCGCAGCCATAAATATGTATGAGCAAGTAAATATGTGCAAACACAAGCACAGGCAGAGCCACACATGCTTCCTGACAAGTTCATAAACGTTGTCATATAAACTGACACACAAGCAAATGAAAAAATGTCAATGAAAAAATAAAGATACACACATAAGTATATAAATACCCAACGACAGTCATACAAGCTTACAGATGCACACACGAAGATGATCATATACACATAATTAGATAGTCTATTGACTACAAAAATACATCCTTTAAGAATATAAACAATATACATTATGTTCCATGACTAAAATCTTGAACAATAAAACAATATTCTAAAATACAGTTGATTAAACACATGCAAATACAAATAACACAAATGGTTCGTAAAAGCTAAGCACCAATAGAACAATAAGTTGATATATAAAAAAAAAAACTAAAACACAACAATATACAACTAGGAAATCGTAGTGCATACAAATGATAAGAGGAGAACTTACATAAATTCACTGATACTTCATCATACAAGTACAGTATGGATGACACAACATGCAACTTCATGGTCAGCCTTTTCCATGAAGAAGTTGTCTGATGATGTGATGTGGAAATGTTGGCGCAAGACCAATGATATGAGACACTCTTCGAAGACATGCCTTCCGTCTCAATCCTGCCACATGTACACAGCTGTCCTTCTATCGGCAAGCGGCGTCTACCGCGTCTGTTCCAACACCTCTTATCTGCAGCAAGGAAGTGGCCGCCATCTGGCACTTGTGTCCATGACAGGTGTTCTGTCTCATTAGGTCCTGACCTCTACTTGAATCAGAATGTCTTCATTTCCCTTTCAAATCGTCATAGGTAATCCGAACATCATCTTCCTCATTCACGACGTATGCAACGCGACGTGTCACAACTGTTGTTGACCGTCACACGAATGGCATGAGACAGTGGGTCATCCTCCATACCCTTCTCCTGCCCCTCTCTCTCTCTCTCTCTCTCTCTCTCTCTCTCTCTCTCTCTCTCTCTCTCTCTCTCTCTCTCTCTCTCTCTCTCTCTCTCTCAGCATGCGTATACGTACATAATACTGGTACACACAGCTTGACCTTGTGACCTGTTTCTCAGTCACTGCTAACAGACGAACAGAAATTGTAACTGATACATTTCTACAGTACAACCCACCTGACGTTGTTACCATACCCATGTCATTCATCCAGCACAAATTTCCTAAGTTACTGGGTTTTTGCACCACTTTGATATCTACATTACATAACAAATAACCCTTTAAAAGCATAAAGTTTTGTTCTATGTTCCTCCGGTTCTTCACGTTTGAAGAACCATTTCCTATCATTACAGTCACTGACATCACGTGACCCTGAGAGGAAATGGTGTAGACTGTCAAGGAACCAAGGAGGCATCCAGGAAGCAGTCGACCTTTGGTCCACTGGTTGGGTAATGTTGACGCCAGCCACTACATGAAGGAGAGAAGGAACAACATCCTACTGAACCCATTCCTCAGAATGATTGAACCCATCCCTGGGACTTGTTGAACCCATCCATGGAACTTGTTGAACCCATCCCGGAGCTTGTTGAACCCATCCAAGGAACTTGTTGAACCCATTCCTAAGACATGTTGAACCCATCCCTAGAACTTGTTGAATCCATCCCTGGGAATAAATGCGTAAACCCATCTCTGGGATTTGTTGAACCCATCCCTGAGATGTGTTGAACCCAGTTCACTCACAGTATGTTGGGCCAGGCCACCTTCCTTAGAGCATGTTGTGTGAGGCCACTTTTCTCACTATTATGTAGGGTCAGCCCACCTTCCTCGCATTATGTTAGGTCAGGTCACCTTCCTTACAGTATGTTGGGTCAGGTCACAGCCTCTAAAACCCTGTCTTCAGGTGTCTCCCGACTCGTCTTCCTGCCAGACGTTGAAGATGGAATACAGGTTACCCTACAATACGCACAACTGATATAAAGCCTCACATACGGTACAATCTCGCACATGTAAACTGACAGCGTTATCACGGTCCGTGCTGGTATGGAGACGACCAGAGCGAGGCCTGTCACACACGTCCAAGTTTCTTTTACAGCAAATTCAGTGCCAAGACCTGGGCTTCCCCGGGCGTGCCTGGCACGCCTCCCTGACACACGCCCGCCGGCAACTTCAGCAAGACTCAAAACTTTACCTTTTCTTGCTTTTCATGTGATACATTGTGTATATTTTGTGAAGTACTTTATAAAGTTTCCATATGATAAAGAATGGTTGATAAATCTGGATGATTCCAAACTTGATCTCTTCTTGTATGTTTATGTACTTAGCTATTTGTAAGTCCTCAGTACAAGCAGGCAGTTTTACACTCGTGAGGCCCCACCTCTTGTACATTGTCTACTATCAAACAGCCTATTAAACTTCTATATGCTGTCGCCAGTCATATACGATAAAAATACTCCTTTATATCTATTCTAACAAATTTCTTACTTGGTTTCGTCATGTCCGCCGGTTCTTTTATCACTACATCTTTCAAAGTGCTCACTGTCTACGAAACTTATCTAGTTGCTTTTCTCTCCTTGTGGGCAAGTTTAAAGCCTTTAACCTTTTCCAGTAACTCTAGCCTTAAATTCTGGGACCAAATTTCTTGCTCTCCTCTGCACCTTCTCCAATAATAAGCCATTGTGTACTTCAGTGCAGTACCAGACTTGACAACTATATTCAAGTTTTGCGCCTAACGCAGTACTTGTGAACAGCATGGTTGATATTTCTTTATTCATGTAGTACAGGTATTCTACTTTGCGAGCAGGAGAGTTAACTTCCCCTACTCTTCTAATAACGTGGGGCTCTGCCGACAGCTTGGCATGATGACAACTCCCAGGTCCCTCTAACACACAAATTCTGGCAGCTTATTTTCTGCTAAATAGTATTCATCTGAGGCCTACTTTCACTGTGCCCCGCGCTCAGTACTTTAGTCTTCGGTGGTTTTAAGTCTCCTTGTAAGTTGCTGCAATCCTCTGCGCTTTTCACTTATCTCATGACTTTGGCATCGTCTGCATACCTCTTCAGGTACGATTCTTAACTCTTTCATTCACGAATTCGTATTCCCCACATATCAATCCAGGAATATTCTTTGGCCATTTCACCGCTTCTGTGCACTGCTTACTAGACTTGAGGCCTTTATCCTCATTCAATTTTTGTAGGAATCTTATAGTTATGCTAGAAGCAAGGGAGTCATTGCCCAGACTATTTGTGTATCAATCATGGGAAATGGTGACTTGGTGGATGACAATGAACCCATGGCAAAGATCTTAAATGATGTCTTTATTTTTCAACGATGTTGACCATTGTCAACACAAATCATATCCAACTTCCAGTTCCACTGATAGAATTGAAAGACGTTCTACAAAATATCAACAAATACGTTAACATTATACTGTCTGCAGTAAAGAGAATAAGAGTCCATAAAACGGCAGAACCAATTACGTTTTATCCCAGGACGCTGGAAGAAGCTACGGGCAAAGTTCCCGAGGACTGGTAGCTAGGTACTAGAACATCAATATTTCTAAAGGGTATTGTGTCCCTGCTCGGAAACTATTGCCTAATCGGCTTAACATCTGCAGTAGGTGAACTTATGGAAACAATCATTCGAGTCAAAACTGTAAATCATTTACATGATTACCAACTAATATACGAGTCTTCTGAAAAAAATTGCTTCATTCTTTTCATGACAATATCCACATTTATGACGAAAGTAAAGCAGTTAATATCGTCTATTCAAATTTATAACAAAAGAGTCAATAAAGTCTGACATCCAACATTACTAGTAAGAGTTACGTCACATGGTATGGATGAGGATATACTTCAGTGGCCAGATAGCTGACTGACTGGATGTAAACAGAGCATCCTGATCAACGGTAAAGCCGCAGAAAAGTTAGATGTTACCACTTGTGTACACCAGGATCTGTCTTGGGACGAGCTCCCCCCCCCCCCCCCCCTCTCCCTCTCTCTCTCTCTCTCTCTCTCTCTCTCTCTCTCTCTCTCATATAAAGACATGAACATAATATAAATATATATATATATATATATATATATATATATATATATATATATATATATATATATATATATATATAGAAGCAGTGAAAAGTTTTTATCGAGGATGTAAGGCATGTGTACGTGTAGGAAGAGAGGAAAGTGATTGGTTCTCAGTGAATGTAGGTTTGCGGCAGGGGTGTGTGATGTCTCCATGGTTGTTTAATTTGTTTATGGATGGGGTTGTTAGGGAGGTGAATGCAAGAGTTTTGGAAAGAGGGGCAAGTATGAAGTCTGTTGGGGATGAGAGAGCTTGGGAAGTGAGTCAGTTGTTCTTCGCTGATGATACAGCGCTGGTAGCTGATTCATGTGAGAAACTACAGAAGCTGGTGACTGAGTTTGGTAAAGTGTGTGAAAGAAGAAAGTTAAGAGTAAATGTGAATAAGAGCAAGGTTATTAGGTACAGTAGGGTTGAGGGTCAAGTCAATTGGGAGGTGAGTTTGAATGGAGAAAAACTGGAGGAAGTGAAGTGTTTTAGATATCTGGAAGTGGATCTGGCAGCGGATGGAACCATGAAAGCGGAAGTGGATCATAGGGTGGGGGAGGGGGCGAAAATTCTGGGAGCCTTGAAGAATGTGTGGAAGTCGACAACATTATCTCGGAAAGCAAAAATGGGTATGTTTGAAGGAAAAGTGGTTCCAACAATGTTGTATGGTTGCGAGGCGTGGACTATGGATAGAGTTGTGCGCAGGAGGATGGATGTGCTGGAAATGAATTGTTTGAGGACAATGTGTGGTGTGAGGTGGTTTGATCGAGTAAGTAACGTAAGGGTAAGAGAGATGTGTGGAAATAAAAAGAGCGTGGTTGAGAGAGCAGAAGAGGGTGTTTTGAAATGGTTTGGGCACATGGAGAGAATGAGTGAGGAAAGATTGACCAAGAGGATATATGTGTCGGAGGTGGAGGGAACGAGGAGAAGAGGGAGACCAAATTGGAGGTGGAAAGATGGAGTGAAAAAGATTTTGTGTGATCGGGGCCTGAACATGCAGGAGGGTGAAAGGAGGGCAAGGAATAGAGTGAATTGGAGCGATGTGGTATACCGGGGTTGACGTGCTGTCAGTGGATTGAATCAAGGCAGGTGAAGCGTCTGGGGTAAACCATGGAAAGCTGTGTAGGTATGTATATTTGCGTGTGTGGACGTATGTATATACATGTGTATGGGGGTGGGTTGGGCCATTTCTTTCGTCTGTTTCCTTGCGCTACCTCGCAAACGCGGGAGACAGCGACAAAGCAAAAAAAAAAAAAAAAAAAAAATTTATATATATATATATATATATATATATTTTTTTTTTTTTTTTTTTATACTTTGTCGCTGTCTCCCGCGTTTGCGAGGTAGCGCAAGGAAACAGACGAAAGAAATGGCCCAACCCCCCCCATACACATGTACATACACACGTCCACACACGCAAATATACATACCTACACAGCTTTCCTTGGTTTACCCCGGACGCTTCACATGCCTTGATTCAATCCACTGACAGCACGTCAACCCCTGTACACCACATCGCTCCAATTCACTCTATTCCTTGCCCTCCTTTCACCCTCCTGCATGTTCAGGCCCCGATCACACAAAATCCTTTTCACTCCATCTTTCCACCTCCAATTTGGTCTCCCTCTTCTCCTCGTTCCCTCCACCTCCGACACATATATCCTCTTGGTCAATCTTTCCTCACTCATTCTCTCCATGTGCCCAAACCATTTCAAAACACCCTCTTCTGCTCTCTCAACCACGCTCTTTTTATTTCCACACATCTCTCTTACCCTTACGTTACTTACTCGATCAAACCACCTCACACCACACATTGTCCTCAAACATCTCATTTCCAGCACATCCATCCTCCTGCGCACAACTCTATCCATAGCCCACGCCTCGCAACCATACAACATTGTTGGAACTACTATTCCTTCAAACATACCCATTTTTGCTTTCCGGGATAATGTTCTCGACTTCCACACATTTTTCAAGGCTCCCAAAATTTTCGCCCCCTCCCCCATCCTATGATCCACTTCCGCTTCCATGGTTCCATCCGCTGACAGATCCACTCCCAGATATCTAAAACACTTCACTTCCTCCAGTTTTTCTCCATTCAAACTCACCTCCCAATTGACTTGACCCTCAACCCTACTGTACCTAATAACCTTGCTCTTATTCACATTTACTCTTAACTTTCTTCTTCCACACACTTTACCAAACTCCGTCACCAGCTTCTGCAGTTTCTCACATGAATCCGCCACCAGCGCTGTATCATCAGCGAACAACAACTGACTCACTTCCCAAGCTCTCTCATCCCCAACAGACTTCATACTTGCCCCTCTTTCCAAGACTCTTGCATTTACCTCCCTAACAACCCCATCCATAAACAAATTAAACAACCATGGAGACATCACACACCCCTGCCGCAAACCTACATTCACTGAGAACCAATCACTTTCCTCTCTTCCTACACGTACACATGCCTTACATCCTCGATAAAAACTTTTCACTGCTTCTAACAACTTGCCTCCCACACCATATATTCTTAATACCTTCCACAGAGCATCTCTATCAACTCTATCATATGCCTTCTCCAGATCCATAAATGCTACATACAAATCCATTTGCTTTTCTAAGTATTTCTCACATACATTCTTCAAAGCAAACACCTGATCCACACATCCTCTACCACTTCTGAAACCACACTGCTCTTCCCCAATCTGATGCTCTGTACATGCCTTCACCCTCTCAATCAATACCCTCCCATATAATTTACCAGGAATACTCAACAAACTTATACCTCTGTAATTTGAGCACTCACTCTTATCCCCTTTGCCTTTGTACAATGGCACTATGCACGCATTCCGCCAATCTTCAGGCACCTCACCATGAGTCATACATACATTAAATAACCTTACCAACCAGTCAACAATACAGTCACCCCCTTTTTTAATAAATTCCACTGCAATACCATCCAAACCTGCTGCCTTGCCAGCTTTCATCTTCCGCAAAGCTTTTACTACCTCTTCTCTGTTTACCAAATCATTTTCCCTAACCCTCTCACTTTGCACACCACCTCGACCCAAACACCCTATATCTGCCACTCTGTCATCAGACACATTCAACAAACCTTCAAAATACTCATTCCATCTCCTTCTCACATCACCACTACTTGTTATCACCTCCCCATTTACGCCCTTCACTGAAGTTCCCATTTGCTCCCTTGTCTTACGCACCCTATTTACCTCCTTCCAGAACATCTTTTTATTCTCCCTAAAATTTACTGATAGTCTCTCACCCCAACTCTCATTTGCCCTTTTTTTCACCTCTTGCACCTTTCTCTTGACCTCCTGTCTCTTTCTTTTATACTTCTCCCACTCAATTGCATTTTTTCCCTGCAAAAATCGTCCAAATGCCTCTCTCTTCTCTTTCACTAATACTCTTACTTCTTCATCCCACCACTCACTACCCTTTCTAAACAGCCCACCTCCCACTCTTCTCATGCCACAAGCATCTTTTGCGCAATCCATCACTGATTCCCTAAATACATCCCATATATATATATATATATATATATATATATATATATATATATATATATATATATATATATATATATATATATATATTCTATTCTATTATACGTTGTCGCTCTCTCACGCGTCAGCGAGGTAGCGCAAGGAAACAGACGAAAGAATGGCCCAACCCACCCACATACACATGTATATACATGCACGTCCACACACGCACATATACATACCTATACATCTCAACGTATACATATATATACACACACACACAGACATATACATATATACATAATTCATACTGTCTGCCCTCATTCATTCCCGTCGCCCCTCCGCCACACATGAAATGACAACCCCCTCCCCCCGCATGCGCGCGAGGTAGCGCTAGGAAAAGACAACAAAGGCCACATTCGTTTACACTCAGTCTCTAGCTGTTATGTATAATGCACCGAAACCACAGCTCCCTTTCCACATCCAGGCCCCACAAAACTTTCCATGGTTTATCCCAGACGCTTCACATGCCATGGTTCAATCCATTGACAGCACGTCGACCCCGGAATACCACATCGTTCCAATTCACTTTATTCCTTGCACGTCTCTCACCCTCCTGCATGTCCAGGCCCCGATCACTCAGAATCTTTTTCACTCCATCTTTCCACCTCAATATATCTTTTTCACACTATTCGTGATTTCTCACGTTAGAGAGGTAGCGTTGAGAACAGAGGACTGAGCCTTTGAGGGAATATCCTCACTTGGTCACATTCTCAGTTCCTTCTTTTGGAAAATCAAAAACGAGAGGGGAGGATTTCCAACCCCCCGCTCCCTCCCCGTTTAGTCGCCTTCTACGACACGAAGGGAATACGTGGGAAGTATTCTTTTTCCCCGGTCCCAAGGGATAATATACATCCATTTATCAATATTTATCATACTTAGTCGCTGTCTCCCGCGTTAGCGAGGTAGCGCAAGGAAACAGACGAAAGAATGGCCCAACCCACCCACATACACATATACGTGCCTATACATTTCAACGTATACATACATATATATACACAGACATATACATATATACACATGTACACATCCACACATGCTGCCTTCATCCATTCCCGTCGCCATCCCGCCACACATAAAATGGCACCCCCCTCCCCCCGCGTGCGCGCGAGGTAACGCAAGGAAAAGACAACAAAGGCCACATTCGTTCACACTGTCGCTAGCAGTCATGTGTAATGCACCGAAACCACAGCTCCCTCACCACATCTAGGCCCTATAAAACTTTCCATGGTTCACCCCAGACGCTTCACATGCCCCGGTTCAATCCATTGACAGCACGTCGACCCCGGTATACTACATCGTTCCAATTCACTCTATTCCTTGTACGCCTTTCACCCTCCTGAGTGTTCAGGCCCTGATCGCTCAAAACCCTTTTCTCTACATCCTTCCACCTCCAATTTGGTCTCCCACTTCTCCTCGTTCCTTCCACCCCATTCTCTCCGTGTGACCAAACCATTTCAATACACCCTTTTCTGCTCTCTCAACCAAACTCTTTTTATTACCACACATCTCTCTTACCCTTTCATTACTTACTCGATCAAACCACTTCACACAATATATTGTCCTCAAACTTTTCATTTCCAATACATCCACCCTCCTCCGCACATTATCTGTAGCCCATGTCTCGCAACCATATTACATTGTTGGAATCACTATTCCTTCAAACATATCCATTTCTGCTCTCCAAGATAATGTTCTCACCTTACACACATTCTTCGACGCTCCCAGAACCTACGCCCTCTCACCCACCTTGTGACTCACTTCTGCTTCCACGGTTCCATCTGCTGTTAAATCAACTCCCCGATATCTAAAACACTCCACTTCCTCCAGTTTTTCTCCATTCAAACTTACCTCCCAATCAATATGTCCCTAAACCCTACTGAACCTAATAACCTTGCTCTTATTGACATTTACCCTCAGCTTTCTTCTTTCACACACTTTACCAAACTCGTCACCAGCTTCTGCACTTTCTTACCCCTATCAGCCACCAGCGCTGTATCACCAGCGAACAACTTACTTCCCAAGCCCTCTAATCCACAACAGACTGTATCCTTGCCCCTCTCTCCAAAACTCTTGCATTCACCTCCCTAACAACCTCATCCACAAACAAATTTAACAGCCAAGGAGACATCACACACCCCTGCCGCAAACCGGCATTCACTGGGAACCAATCACTTTCCTCTCTTCCTACTTGTACACATGCCTTACATCCCCAATAGAAACTTTTCACTGCTTCTAGCAACTTACCTCCCACACCATATACTCTTAATACCTTCCACAAAGCATTTCTATCAACTCGATCATATGCCTTCTCCAGATCCATAAATGCTACATACAAATCCATCTGTTTTTCTAAGTATTTCTCACATACATTCTTCAAAGCAAACACCTGGTCCATACATCCTCTGCCACTTCTGA
Organism: Panulirus ornatus; assembly: GCF_036320965.1. Lineage (NCBI taxonomy): Eukaryota > Metazoa > Arthropoda > Malacostraca > Decapoda > Palinuridae > Panulirus > Panulirus ornatus. Next base: position 38,082,054 of record NC_092234.1, on the reverse strand, counting down.
AACCAAACTGATTCTTCCCCAGTCTGATGCTCTGTACATGCCTTTACCCTCTCAGTCAATACCCTCCCATAAAATTTCCTAGGAATACTCAACAAACTTATACTTCTGTAATCTGAACACTCACCTTTATCCTCTTTGCCTTTATACAATGGCACTATGCAAGCATTCCGCCAATCCTCAGGCACTGCACCATGAGCCATACATACACTGAATATCCTTACCAACCAGTCAACAACACAGTCACCCCCTTTTTTAATAAATTCCACTGCAATACCATGCAAACCCGCCGCCTTGCTGGCTTTCAACTTCCGCAAAGCTTTCACTACTTCTCTGTTTACCAAACCATTCTCCCTGACCCTCTTACTTCGCACACCACCTCGACCAAAACACCCTATATCTGCCACTTTCAACAAATCTTCAAAATACTCACTCCATCTCCTTCTCACTTCACCACTACTTGTTCTTACCTCCCCATTATCCCCCATCACCGAGGTTCCCATTTGTTCTCTTGTCTTACGCACTTTATTTACCTCCTTCCAAAACATCTTTTTATTCTCCATGAAATTTAATAATACTCTCTCTCCTCAACTCTCATTTCCCCTCTTTTTCACCTCTTGCACCTTTTTCTTGGCCTCCTGCCTCGTTCTTTTATACATCTCCAAGTCATTTATATATATATATATATATATATATATATATATATATATATATATATATATATATATTTTTTTTTTTTTTTTTTTCTTCATTATACTTGGTCGCTGTCTTCCGCGTTAGCGAGGTAGCGCAAGGAAACAGACGAAAGAATGGCCCACCTACCCACATACACATGTATATACATAAACGCACACGCACGCACATATACATACCTATACATTTCAACGTATACATACCTATACATACACAGGCATATACATATATATACACATGTACATATTCATACTTGATGCCTTCATCCAATCCCGTCGCCATCCCGCCATACATGAAACAGCACCGAAACCAATGCACCGAAACCACAGCTCCCTTTCCACATCCAGGCCCCACAAAACTTTCCATGGTTTACCCCAGACGCTTCATATGCCTGGTTCAATCCACTGACAGCACGTCGACCCCGGTATACCACATCATTCCAATTCACTCTATTTCTCGCTCGCCCTCCTGCATGTTCAAGCTCCGAACTCTCATAATCTTTTTCACTCCATCCTTCCACCTGCAATTTGGTCTCCCACTTCTCCTCGTTCCCTCCACTCTGACACACGCATCCTCTTTGTCAATCTATCTCCATTCAACATACCCTCCCCTGCTCCCTCAACCACACTCTCCCAAATACTACACATCTCTCTCACCCTTTCACCACCTACTCCATCAAACCACTTCACACCACACACTGTCCTCAAACATTTCACCTCCAACACATCCACCCTCAACCGCACAACCCCATCTATAGCCTATACCTCGCAACCACATAACATTACTGGAACTACGGTGTGTTTGATATATATATATATATATATATATATATATATATATATATATATATATATATATATATATATATATATATATAACAGGCTACGGGTAAAATGTCAAATTTTGCAGGCAATTACTAACCTGGGTAATTTATCTATAACAGAAACTGAACACCTCCAGCTTTAAACTGATATATAGATAAAGTGATGGACTGAGTTTCCTAGTGGCAAATGAATGGTAATATCCATAGGTGGAAAGTTCTACGCAGCGGTGGCAAAAAACAAGGCAAGGTACAGTAGGAATTATGTTAGGCTACAGAAGGTAGATGAAGAAATATATGATCTAAAGTAAGCAGTGTACAGTAGCAGTAAAACAATAATAATCCTGGATTCATAGCATAGGTAGGGTTTTTCAGCTTAAGGCTATGGAAACAGTCGTCACTCTACAATTCAGTGGTGCGTCCCCACCTTAATATAATGCTCCAGTTCTCTTCACCCTACTGGGAAAAAGACGGAGAGAATTGCGAGGGTACAGCAGATTCCCGGACTGAGAATCAAATTCTATGAAAGCCGCTTAGACGATCTAGACGATTTGTATAAAAAATGAGAAGATTAGTTGTTGTTCTGATAAATGAATTCGAATTCAAAGTCTTTGAGAATTTCAATCAAAGCATCTACTTAAAACAAGATTTTTCTTATTGCTTCCAAACTAATGGATTGCAAAGTAGTTTGCAAAGTAGATTGTAAGCGTTTTACAGTCGATGGGGCGAAGTATATTTTCTGCAACAGGAATGTTAACATATAAATGATTTACCAGTCAGAGGAGTGGAAAGCTGGCTTGAACCATCCTACGCTTCATATCCACGACTGACATCATTTTTGCCTCCTAAGATCCATGTAAAGTATCTGGTACACTTCTCAGTACATTAATCCCAAGGTGGTGGATTTCATGCACTATCATAAACAGCCTTGAAATGACCCAATTGTTGCTATTCAAACTGCTTTGTTGAGTCCAATACAAGACAACTGAGGTGGAATATCAGATACTGACATACTCCTCCCACCGTCACAGGAGGGAGCAGTGACCCACTCATACCAGGTCACCACACTCATTACCTCACTAATATCATCATGAGCTTTTGATCAATGTTATGTTTGAGTGAGTGTGGCGGACGGCGAATGGCCCGCCGGTCGTGCACATGAGCTATGCTGAACTATCACCAGGTTAAAATGAACGCCGGTCGCTTCCCCATTCTGTGAGGAACAGCTAACCATTTAAGCCCATATAAAAACTTGAAGGTCACATGATCTTGTTGAAAGATAAGACGTAAAACAGCTGTAGCCCTATCACATGTCTGATCCAGTAAGAAGACACAGATCCATTAAGGAGACACAGATCCATTAAGGAGACACAGATCCATTGAGAAGACACAGATCCATTAAGAAGACACATCCATTAAGAAGACACAGATCCATTAAGAAGACACAGATCCATTAAGAGGACACAGATCCATTAAGAAGACACAGATCCATTACGAAGACACAGATCCATTAAGAAGACACAGATCCATTAAGAAGACACAGATCCATTAAGAAGACACAGATCCATTAAGAGGACACAGATCCATTAAGAAGACACAGATCCATTACGAAGACACAGATCCATTAAGAAGACACAGATCCATTAAGAAGACACAGATCCATTAAGAAGACACAGATCCATTAAGAGGACACAGATCCATTAAGAAGACACAGATCCATTAAGAAGACACAGACCCATTAAGAAGACACAGATCCATTAAGAAGACACAGATCCATTAAGAAGATACAGATCCATTAAGAAGACACAGATTCATTAAGAAGATACAGATCCATTAAGAAGACACAGATCCATTAAGAAGACACAGATCCATTAAGAAGACACAGATCCATTAAGAAGACACAGATCCATTAAGAAGACACAGATCCATTAAGAAGACACAGATCCATTAAGAGGACACAGATCCATTAAGAAGACACAGACCCAATAAGAAGACACAGATCCATTAAGAAGATACAGATCCATTAAGAAGACACAGATCCATTAAGAAGACACAGATTCATTAAGAAGATACAGATCCATTAAGAAGACACAGATCCATTAAGAAGACACAGATCCATTAAGAAGACACAGATCCATTAAGAAGACACAGATCCATTAAGAAGATACAGATCCATTAAGAAGACACAGATTCATTAAGAAGATACAGATCCATTAAGAAGATACAGATCCATTAAGAAGACACAGATCCATTAAGAAGACACAGATAGCAGTTCACAAGACTCATATTTGTCTGGTAGAAATATATCCGCCTCCTGAAGATATGTTTCTTACATATGATATTGGTATAATTCCTTCACAGAGTCTTGCTGGAGTCCTGACGTAAACAGCCACGTAAGGTTGACTCACACCCCGGTAAGATGTACGTCAACCTGGTAAAGTCGCAGGTCTCACCCCGGTAAGATGTACTACGACAATCTAGTAAAGTCGCAGCTCACATCCTGCGGAGATGTAAGTCAACCTGGTAAAGCTTTTCTCAGCTCACATCCCGGGGAGATGTACGTCAGCCTGGTAAAGTCTCAGCTCACATCCCAGGGTGATGTATGTCAGCCTGGTAAAGTCTCAGCTCACATCCCAGGGTGATGTATGTCAGCCTGGTAAAGTCTCAGCTCACATCCCTGGTAAAGAGCCTCATACGTTAAGGTTGCTAAAATTAATACCATTCGCTACAGTTACCAGGTAAACAACCTCATATTTTACATTTTCAACTTGGAAGGAGCAAGAAGAAATGTTACTGTGTCAGGCACATGTGCCACAGAAACATTCTGATGTGTTCCACGTAACAAACCGTCTCGTTCCGTAGTGCTCCAGCTCACGACAACAGACGGTGTAGTGAGGAGCAGCGGGATGAAGGAAGGAAGGAGAGGCGACGGGAATGAGGATAAGGTTGGAGGGGGGAGAAGGAGGAAGAGGAGGAGGATAGTTAGAATGAGGTTATGGAGTAGGAGGGGAAGAAGGAGAACCACAAATAGAATGATCATAGGGAGGAGCGAAGCAGCAGCCATCAGAACATAGGTCCATCCAGGGTTTAAGTGCTAACGTTATCCCAAGGGTTTTAAGAGGACAGAGAAATGATCCAAGCCCTTTTATTCCACATTCGACACCCAGTCTGGTATACTTTGAAACACACATTCCAAGTGATTATTAGACGACAATATTAGTCCTTGATGTAACAACACTGAACATTCCACCCACCAGACTGGCGGCCACACCTACGGCGATCTCAAGCGTTCAACAGTCGCAACAAAGGCTTCTACAAGTAAATTCGCAACACAGTGTAACGCGAAGCACGACCCACAAAGAAGGCCAATTACCCACACAAGGCGCAACATATAAAGCAGGCCAACACCGGTCAGTGGTATTACATGAAAAAAACTAACTGGCTGTGACAAGCGATGGCCTTTCCTATTCCCTTGTGTAGACCAACCTAACACTGAGGAGGCCGCGCACCAAACTAACAAACACTTTAAAAATATTAGCCAACGATTACCACAACTCGACATCAACTTCCTCCCAGCAATACTCACCAACATCACCTCCCCGAACACAGGAGAAGAGTATCAAGAAACTAAGCGCCTTTAGCGCCTTATAAACCAATGCTCAACTACACCCATAGATTTTCCGGTGAGATCATACAAGAAATTCTCATGAATTAGCTACACCGATAACCTCAATAATTGATGCATCATAATCTAAATGGCCCACAGCTTGGAAGACAGCACACGTCTGTCACTCTACTACCCAAATCCACCAACCCATAGTCTCTTAATGGCTTATGACCTGTTGTAATCATTCCAATTGCCAGTCTAATTTGTGAAAGCTTGATGACATGTGCCATTGCTGATTCAGTAGACCCTCCGCATTTTAGAAATGCGAAAGTTTTCCTACACCACTCACTGCCTTGTCAGCCTTCTAGACTTCATAAACCACAACCCGGAGAAGCGCAAGACCTCGATGGCACTCACCTTCGTACACTTCACAAAGACTTTCGACGTGGTAAACCATAACATCATCATTATTAGAAAAGCCGTTTAGGAGGTGCTTCGTCTCGTGGCTGGCGAACTTCCTGACCGTCCTCTTTAGAGGAACTACATTGGAATCGCTCCCCTAAACATGCAGTGTACCACAGGGCACCAAGAAGGGGCCACTCTGTTTCTTCATCCTTATCAATGACGCCGTCAGGGACACAAATCACCGCTAGAAGTATGTAGACGACTCTGCCTTTGACATCATCATCATCATCAACGATTCTCCTGACTTTAGTGCCCTTCAACACATCATCAACAACCCTCAGGAGTGAAGTACGGCCAACGATGTCACTCAACCACAAGACCGTGATGATGCAAATCAACCTGAGCGGAGACGACATCCCGCCCCCTGACATCACACTAGGCCCTGACATCCTCCGGATAGTCAGACACTTCAAACTTCTTGGTGTCACTGTAAACGACGGTTTAAACTGGAAGAGTCATGTTAGCACTATCATCAAATCTTCCTCATACCGTCTGTACCTTCTCCGCCGACTGAAATCACTAGGTGTCCCACCATATGAGCTCAGGATTGTCTTTACCATCTTCATTCTACCTAAACTCACACATGCTTCCCCAGCTTGGTCCTCCTCGCTAACAGCTACACAGAGGGATTAACTAGAGCGACTAACTAGAAACAGTGCAGAAGAGGGCATGCAGAATCCTCCTGGGGACTTCTCACACCACCTACCGAGAGGATCTCATCTTGCTGAACCTGACCACCTTCTCCTCCCAACACCAGCAGCTCGCACGGCAGTTTGGCAACAAAATGTTGACACCCCGCTGTCACAGATACTCCCCCATCCCCAGCTCGATGGCCCTCCACCACGAAGCGCCGTTCGTCACTAAAATCAAGCACACATCGTACAGACATATGAGAACAGTCTTATACCTACCACTGTAAACTTCATATAATCTATGATCAAGTGCATAGCTATGCAGGCGAACGCCTCAGTTTTCTATTAGGATATGTGGTATGTCGGCTACGGCATTACTGGAAGTATTCACCATTTAATGTTCAATCCAGTTCATAACTTGTATACACCATACTATCTACTTTGTAAACATCACTGCATATCTGCCATCCTATCTATCTGATGTACTTTACCTATACCCACAGTGTGGAAATATCCAGCTCGTTAGTTGACAAGTAACTATCCTGACCTCTCATTTCTGTAATATCCGTAATACCTCTACTGTGCGTTCTCAACCCATTTGATTTCCTTAATCGAATAAACCTTCGTTAATTAATTCATTTATTCATTCGTTTATTCATTTTGACATTCCACCCACCAGACTGGCGGCCACGGGAATCAGGGACAAGAACTGGTGATGCAACACACGCTAGCAGGAGGTAACACGACCCTGGTGGCGGAGTGCAGGATTGGGGCAACAGGTTCCTTACTGCCCGTTGTATTTTCCTCATCCAGTGTATGTACATGGTTCACAGGGACGACCTTCTTGATGTACTGTTCACAGAGAAGATTCTTGCGCTGTACAATTCACAGGGACGACCTTTGTGATGGACGGTTCAAAGGGACGACCACTGTGTTGCACAATTCACAGGATGACCTTTGTGGTGTATGGTTCACAGGGACGACCTTTGTGCTGCACAGTTCACAGCAACGAACCGTTTGCTATACGGTTAACTGGAACGACCCTTATGCTATACGGTTCGCAAGGACGACTCTCCTGATGCACAAAAAACGGGGAAATCCATCCAACCAAGACTCTCATGTTCGTAACGGTCTACAAGATATCGTGCGCTACATGTGCTACTTAATGGCTTAAAATATACTTTTTTGTTTGTCCAGTTTAATGTATTGGGTCAAATATACAGAGAGCCTTTCAGCTCTGCTTCATGGAGAAAAATGAGAAGGCAAGATAAGAGGCAGGAGACAGCCACACACGAAATGACGAAACTTGGAAGTGAAGATATCACGAGACAAGAAGTCATAAAAATTTTCAAGTTTTTTTATTTGTTCTTCTTAAATATAGGGATGTCATGACCCCCCACTTCATACAACCCTTTACTATGGACAACGGTGAACACAGGCATTGTTCGACCATGACCCTGTATGATACAACACTTTACTGTTGAACATAGTGACCAGAGGTGATATTATGGGAGGAGTCTGTGAAACATACCCTGACATACTTAAGTGCGTATGAGATTACTGTCACCTCTATATCAATTTCTGCTATGGAGAGTAAAACTAAGTTCACAGGCAAAAATATACGAAAACGAAAATATACGAGCAAAGAAAAACGGAAACGAAATACGTAAGTAAAGAAAAAATAAATGGAAGTACATATATAAACATACACAAAAGTTAGAATACATAAACAAGTGGAAACATACACAGAGGAGGGCAGGCAGACACTACAACATGAGTGCTTAACACAATGTACATAACTGTGTCTATATAACAACAAACCTGGCTCTTGCCCAGTGTGCAGAACAGATAACATCAACCTGGGTCTGTCACCCGGGATGGTGTGACATTCACCTGGTGGGCAAAGCTTCACATCATGGGCTGTCTAGGTCGGACGTATCACAATCATGGGTTGTGATCAATTATCGATCTTCGAAAATCTTAAATGAAAGAACAGATAGGCAAAACACAGTCACCCGCACGTACGATCTTTTACTTCTTACAGTATCTCCTTCCCTGAGTGAACCAGGATGGGAAGAAAAATACTGGTTATGAAATTCTTCCAAACTAAAATTGACGTCCTGCTCCTAGAATGTTCCACTCTAGGATTGTTGCCAAGTTGGTGAGAGAGAGAGAGAGAGAGAGAGAGAGAGAGAGAGAGAGAGAGAGAGAGAGAGAGAGAGAGAGAGAGAGACCCTCGATACTAACTGTTGCCAAATTGGTGACAGACCCTGAATACTAACTGTTGCCAAGTTTGTGGGGAGATCCTGGATAGTAACTGTTGCCAGGTTTGTGAGAGACCCTTCAATATCAACTGCTACCAAGTTTGAGAGAGGCCTTCGATACTAACTCTTGCTAAGTCTGTTAAACTCTATATTGTATAGTTCATTATGTACTGATGACAATACGTCATACGTCAGGCAACTGGTGCAGCCAGTTGACCTGGCCATCACACCCCAGCCCCCGCTCGGGTGGTCAGTGGGGTCCCCGCCCAGGTGGTCAGTATGGTCGTCACCTCCACCCACAGTGGTCGTGGCTCTCACTTGGCTGTAGTCTCCAACACCACAGTAAGGCCTCTGTGAGTTTAGCACTGACCACAGCAGCAGTGGGATCTCGTGTATGGTAGGGTAACTAGACCGGGGTTCAGTGTGAGCCTTGCCATGGTCAGTAGTGTGCTGTGAATATTCACCTCAGGTACAGAGTCTGGCTAAACACTATGTCATGGGTTTAGGAGGTCCCGAGGCTGCCTAGTGTGGTCCACAACGATGTACCATTCCAGGAAACTACAAGCAAAATTCCATGCGTTCTAGAAGACTTGATTCCATGATTAAAATTTCCAAAGGTGTTTCCTCGAGAAAGTTTAATGAACCCTCCAGATCCTACTTAACGTTTCAGTATTTCCACTTCATGATTCATATTCTACTAAACAAAATACTGATATTCTCTCGAAAAGAATACGTCTTTAAAGAAAGAACAAATTCACCAAATTCATTATTCTGAACAATAAAGCGTTAAATATTTTATCTTGATAATGATACAAGCTGAAAAATGTTTCATTACTGTTTCGGGCCAACATTGCAGGGTGCTTGTATATTAATTTTAATCGAAAAAAAATCTAGTGAGTAAAATTTACCAGAAACATGATATGCAAATAACTTTTGAAAACTACAGCAGCATTCATAAAAAGATGAAAGAAATATCCAACTAAGACATTACAGCACCATGAAGGTTCCAATATGTATCGTATTGATAAAATGAAGACAACTATCGTGCACATATACCTTGCTTCCTGCTCAACAACTCCTCAGTCGTACAATCCTGCATTCCTGATGCCGGTGTAAATGATGACTGACACAGCAGAGTTAGAGGCTCTTAAAGCTGTTACTCTCAGGTGAAGTCAAGAGCAGCGGATACAGTGTTGCAACACTATAGATGATGAGCACAACACTGATACCTATATGTTCAGGACAGAACAAGCAGAACACTCTCACTGAACAAGCAGAACACTCACTGAACAAACAGAACACTCACTGAACAAGCAGAACACTCACTGAACAAACAGAACACTCACTGAACAAGCAGAACACTCAATGAACAAACAGAACACTCACTGAACAAGCAGAACACTCACTGAACAAGCAGAACACTCACTGAACAAGCAGAACACTCACTGAACAAGCAGAACACTCACTGAACAAGCAGAACACTCTCATTCTTATTACCTGCAAGTTATGCTTTCTTCTGACACTTCTGCTTCAAGCTGGCACTTCTACAAAGGTGACAATGTTTTGTTGCGAAAACCTTTCGTCTTTAACCTTCTATTGTTTATTTTCTTCGAGTGGATTTCTCCTCACTTCTTGCTTTAAGCATTCTACATCTCGTTCCAGATTTATCAGTTCTGGAAGGCTTTCCTTTATCTGTATAGATTGGATTTAGCTGGCAAGAAAGTATTTCTATTCTGCTTGGAACACGAAATCAGTAGAATCCTCATCTTGTTTCTAAATTTCATTTACCAATTATGTTTTTCACTTCAAATATTCATCGAAGTTCTTCACTCTATTCCTTAGTTTCCTAGCACTTCTTGTTCTTTCCCTTCTATATCATAGCTCTCATTTTAGCCATCTCGCGGCATTTCGACACTTGTTCTTTCCTTTCCAGAATATCTTTCTCATTCAAGTCACTCCGCAGCATTTCAACAGCTTTTCAGTCAGAGGTTAATCTGCCACTTAGCTAATTTGCATTGCGGATCACCGTCAGTATGATAACAATACTGGTAATTTTCATACTTCCCTCTTCTTCTTTACTCGATGTTCACTTGATATCCCGTTCGCACGTCAGACTGTTCATGTAATCAATGTGAAGACCATAAGGAGCCCATCCCTGAGATTCATCTCTCTGTCCTCCACATAACAGATACTTATCAAACCTTGTGGTACAAAACTTAAAAGTTCAAGAAACTGTGACTTTACTAACTAGACTCTCTACTGCGCAAGAAGGTTGCATTACTTTATTCTTCTTATATTTACCTGGTGAAGCAATACCAAGAGTTTAATGAAAGCCTCGACAGATATTGGTCTCCATACAGACAAAATGTAGTGACACAGGTTTCCTGGTCACTGAACTCAGACGTGAGTATAACATTGCTCGCTCGTCAAAGTTTATTAGACTGAACCGCATTAACCAAAGCTCTTTTTGGTTCATTCTTATGTCTATAATTTTGACAAAGAATTTTTCTTCTTGTGTAAGTCCAGCTGGGCGAAATTGGCAGATTCATCAATGTTCTTCAAAACTTCTGAGTGTTAATGGGTTCAGTAGTAATGAATGAAGTTCTCTAGCATGACCTATGCTTGAACCCTGCCAAGTACGATAAAACCAGTGTTGCAACAACAACACTTAACTTGCGTTTGTCCAGACCCTTCATCTCGTAGTGCTTCAGGTGCTACCGCCTTGGGCATTTGACCAGATGGGTGTTTCAGATTGTCCTGGATCTTCTTCCCAGTATATAACTGGATGTCTGAAGCTCTCTCTACCACTTTCAGATTCTTTACCTACTGGGATGTACAAGAATAACGAGACCCGGTCAGTAAGTGAACCATGAGACATTGTCTGTGCATCATGCATGATGCATGATCGCTTACAATGTATCATGTGTCAAAGTGTTCGGTTGTAAATCTTTACTAAGTTATCTTGCTGCAGAATGACCAATTTACACTTGAACCATCCATCAAAACTTGGAAGAAGATTTGTCACACTTCTTTCACCCTGTTTTTCAAAGCTCATGTTACGTATTTCTCTTTCGGCCATGCCCAAAAGAATCTCATGAAAACATATTGTGTGCAATAACATTTTGATCCCATCCTAGTATATCAAGATATCAGCCAGTCTTCTTTGTTTCCTTGGCAGTCAAGTGTTGCGTCACATAACGAGACACAAACCTTTGGTTTACTCATTTTGTCTTTCTGTTATGAGGTAGACTATTACGTCATGTTATCACACACTGACACTGAATTTGGCATAAATATTTGTTGTACAGCTGCCGGGCAACATTATTCAGAACGGATCCAATCTATCTTAGTAAAACTCAAGCGACATCAGAATTTCTCATACCATTTACAACTGTCTCGAGGGTCTACTTCTGGATCAAATACATCTCAGTCTTCTTAACGATGCAGTTCAGGTGTCATGTGGCATGAGAGACGTTCTTCCTTGGAAAGTTGTTGGACCTGATAAGAGTCAACCTAACTCCAAAGCGCTATCAGGATGGGTTTCTTATGCAGATGACACAGATGATTGTGGCTCAACATCTAAAGATTTTCAAAGCTTTTAAAGCTGAACCTCTACAACCCTAACCCTCGACTACACCCAGCTTTATCATGCAGTACATTATTCCCTACATATATCATCATCATATGGAGTAATTCAACCTGTATGTATTTCCTTCTCGGGCATCATCATGATTGACATACCTGATACAAATATTGATTACGATTAGTATCTTCCCAAAAGGCGAATTCTGAAACTGTTTCTACACCTGAACATATCTCTATGTATGAACGTAATATTCCTTGACCCCTTAGGTAAGATGGCCTACCCTTAAGGGTCAAGTCAGAGGTCAAGCTATCATATATAAGAGACGAATCACTGTGCTCAAGAGGGTAAGTAGTAACGAGATAAAGAATTTAAGAGTATTGTGATTCAAATCATGCTCACCACTCCTTAATAATGATGAGCTTCGATAATGTCACTTTCTTGTATAAATGTTGATACATTCATAATGGAACTTCCTTTTATTATTGTGTCACGCGTACCACGTAAATGAAGCTTATTCACCCACTGATATTACGTTTTAATAAAGGAATTATGAGATATGATAAAATACATCACAAAATTCTCGTTCGTCCTGAGAATTTCCTGGTTTCTCTTGCCTGTTCAAAGCTAACAACATTCCTTTGAACGAACAAGTGGAGGCATCCTGTGCAGATCATCAGGGTGGCCAACAGGTGTTCGTCATGGACAGTTGTTCCAAGCAACAGCGACAGATGCATGACTATAACAACGAGACAGTCAGAGTGTGTCCTCGTGAACGAAGTGATGAATGACTCGGTGCTGGATGACAGGAAGTAAGGGCAACAACTGGTGGTGTGGGCGTGTGTACCAGGGGGAAGGTGGTGGTGGTGGTGGTGGTGTGTGTACCAGGGGGACGGTGGTGGTGGTGGTGTCTCATAAGTTGGACAGTGTTGGAGACGTCTGTCAACACCAACTGAAACACTCATGACTCTCTGGAGGATGTGTCAGATTGTGTTTCACGTGTACAGTTTGTCTGGTTATTGTCTTACTGTTTGTCTGTGTTTCCCAGACAAACATGGCGGCTCCTAAGAGGCAACTGTTTGTTTGGCTTCAACATACACAAGCTTGTTGGCTGTGTCCCCCGGTCAACTGGTTAATACCTTAATTATATGAGAATGATACTGAACATTGACGAGACATTATAGTTAAGTAACTCTGTGTCACAAGATATTGGCTTTGCTTGCGTCTATTATGAAGTGGACTTAATGTTGCTGGTTTCTATGAGAATGAAGAAATTCAACTTCTCATGATCGTACATATTCTCGTCTTCATTATATCATTTCTGGTGAAATACCTGCATTTTCAAAACTTGAGCATCTGTGTTCCTTTCTATCCTCCCGTTTGTCTATATAACATACTAAACACTGTCTTTCGTGAACGTGTGTGTTAGAAGTCTGCAGCATTATTGCTTCACATGCTATTTCTCAAGCCTCTACTTGCATTATCTATCTTGAGATCTGATTCACTTGGAGACAGGATTACGTAACTGAAGAAGTGATTGCTTCCTTTTCAGACGATCCAAGACGGCTGTTGTGACCACAGAATACCAAATGAGAAGCAATAATCCAAAATGACACCAAAAGTCAATACTTTGAGCTTCCTCCTATAATCACCTGTTAACACTCCAAGCCTAAATGAGACTAAACTAGACAACATGACTAGACTAACTCAAAATCTTCCTTCTACTGACTTGATACAAGAGCTGCATGCATAAGGATGTGCTGGAGATCATAAATGGAAGATGCAATTAAATCATCCACCCACTTTCCTGTTGTGGGGACACAGGATAAGGCTTCAGACCACTTCTCAATCCAACTAATTTCTTACGGATACAAGGTGTGGTTCGTACACACATCCGGACAATTGTAGCAGGAATATGCTACATGTCATACTGTTGGGGTGTTAGAAAGGAGAGTAAAATGAAATTTTCAAGATGAGACAAAAGTGTGGTTTCCTAATCATCTAAACATTTTCTCCAGACAAAAACGCGGACCACACAATAATATGGGCCCAAAGCAGTGTACTAAACACTGGTATGTGGCCCCAGAGGATGAACTAAACACCTGTATGGGCGCAAAACCTTGACCCAACACTTCCGTGCGCCCCAAGGGTAGGTCAAACACTGCTCTGTGGGTCCAGATGTTGGACCCAACACTTCTGTGGGGTCAGAGGCTGGGTCAAATACTGCTATGTGCGACCAGAGGGCGGACGAGCTAATGTGGGCCCCCTAAAGAGTGGGCTTAATACTGGTGTGTGAGCACGAAAGAGTGGATCAAACACATTAGCATGGGCCAAACACCATTGTTGGGCCCAAAGGGTGGGCCAATCACTTCTGTGGGCCCAGAGAGTGGGATCAAAACTGCTGTGTTGGCCAAACACTGATGTGGGTCAAGATGGTGGGCCAAACACTGGAGTGTGGGCCAAGATGGTGCACCAAGAGCTGGTGACAGTAAACTCGAGCACTGAAAGCTGTAAAATGTATTTTCCAAACATATCTGCAATAATTCTCTCTCTCTCTCTCTCTCTCTCTCTCTCTCTCTCTCTCTCTCTCTCTCTCTCTCTCTCTCTCTCTCGTAGGTAACTGGCACCCGGGTGTTGGGAGGGTCACTGACGCCTGCAGAGATCCATCACGTCAGTGGTAAAGTTTCACTATTGTATCTCAGGGTGTTGTCTTGCCCTCCTGCCTCACACACACACACACACACACACACACACACACACTTGGGCTGCTGGCATTTATTCATGACAGACACGCGATCCCTTCATCTCATACATAATACTTGCTAACATGTAACTCGCATGACACGTTCTTCGAGCTCCAGGCTTTCCTGCGTTCAGCGCTACGTGCTGGCCCTGCCTTTTGGCAAGACCTGGTCGTACGTCCTCGTAAGTAGGCACTCTACCCCGAGGGATGGTTTACTTGACGACAAACCTGGGAGTTAGCCCTGGCATCGTTCCAAGGGGCGGTCATAAGGGTGAGTGTTGGGTAGGATTCAGAGGTTCAGTAACCCTATCCGACCGAGCAAGCTTCCACGGCTCAGTGAGCCAGACACCATCACTCCTGCAACAGTCCCACCAACTAGACGACCACAGTCTTAAGGATGGCAGATGGTACGTGGCTGATCACACCATCTGACCTCGCTGTATCATTCAGTCCTACACAGGAACTTGTAAAGCGATGATGAACTTGACATGACACAAGCTGCTCAGGAACAGAATAGTTCAACTGTTCCATGTGTGTGTAGATATCTGTTTCTATGTCTGTATACTGATATACATCACGATGGCCTCGGGTTACACGCACATAGTGACATGAACATGGATCTATCATAGTATGTGGCACAGTTCATAAACACACGAGCACAAATTACTGCAGAGACATCTGATTATGTGTTTTTATCAAAACAAACATGTACTTTCAAGGGAGACTTAAATGCACGAATGCGTGACTGTATAAACATATAATTCTGGAGGATTTTATCTGGAAAGTCGTTTCTTGCTTGGAGTATCTATGTGGTAAAATAACTACGGTGTGTTAAAACTTAAAGTGTTACGACAGCCATCTAACGCCCTATCGTACGTTGTTCTGTTCTAATAATCATATTAATGTTAACAAATCTGTATATATTTCTTTGTTTCTCAGGGCTTAGGAGATAGTAGACCCTGAAATTTTGTGTGATGAAAATTAAATCAGAGAAAAGCAAATTACTCCAATACCAAGCCAAGATGATAGATCAAAGTCCAGACATAGTCAACCAAAGAAAGATATCATCATGACACACAGCACATGCAGAACACTAGACACAAGACACTTGTTTTACTATTCATGAAAATTTCATTGGTAATGTTGTGGTCTCAGAAAGCATGATGTCCAGGCGGCTTTCACAAACAGGGTAAACAACAATCTCATTCAACACAGTACGAAGGTTGTGACGGGCAACGTCAATAGAATGCCTTGTAAAGGTTGTGATAGGTTTCATGTTAGCCAGCATAGTGTCAGGAGCTGCAAACTTAAGGGATTGAGAAAGAAATGTGGACTCCTGTGTAATGGGAGGTTTCTTAAATATATATTTCGACCTGTGGGCATTGACGCTAGGATGCAATACTGACACACCTGACCTGTTTCAAGTTTCTGCAGACCAGAACTCAGGTTGATGATTAGGTCATGTGTGGCTCTCCGACCCCTAGGTGACATAGGATTACCTTACCATGACTTTTCTCTAAACACCTACTATACATACATATCCCTAGGGATAGGGGAGAAAGAATACTTCCCACGTATTCCCCGCGTGTCGCAGAAGGCGACTAAAGGGGGCGAGAGCGGGGGGCTGGATCCCCCCCCCCCGCCCCCGTATTTAAATTTCTAAAAGGAGAAACGGAAGAAGTCAAGCGGGGAGTGCTCATCTTCCTAGAAGGCTCAGATTGGGGTATCTGAATGTTTGTGGATGTAACCAAGATGAGAAGAAAGGAGAGATAGGTTGTATGTTTGAGGAAAGGATCCTGGATATTTTGGCTCTGAGTGAAACGAAGCTCAAGGGTAAAGGGGAAGAGTGGTTTGGGAATGTCTTGGGAGTAAAGTCAGCGGTTGGTGAGAGGACAAGAGCAAAGGAAGGAGTAGCACTACTCCTGAAGCAGGAGTTGTGGGAGTATGTGATAGAGTGTAAGAGAGTAAAATTCCAGATTGATGTGGGTAAAACTGAAAGTGGATGGAGAGAGATGGGTGATTATTGGTGCCTCTACACATGGTCATGAGAAGAAAGATCATGAGGCAAGTGTTTTGGGAGCAGCTGAGTGAGTGTGTTAGCAGCTTTGATGCACGAGACCAGGTTAGAGTGATGGGTGATTTGAATGCGAAGGTGAGCAATGGTGTACATGGGGTGTTCAGTGTTGTAAATGGAAATGGTGAAGAGCTTGTGGATTTGTGAGCTGAAAAAGGACTGATGATTGGGAATACCTGATTCACAAAGAGATATATACATAAGTATACGGATGTGAGTAGAAGAAATGGTCAAAGGCCGTTATTGGATTACGTGTTAATTGATAGGTGTGTAAACGAGAGACTTTTGGATGTTAATGTTCTGAGAGGGGCAACTGGAGGGATGTCTAATCACTATCTTGTGGAGGCGAAGGTGAAGATTTGTAGAGGATTTCAGAAAAGAAGAGTGAATGTTGGGGAGAAGACAGTGGTGAGAGTAAGTGAGCTCAGAAAGGAGACTTGTGTGAGGAAGTACCAAGAGAGATTGAGTGTAGAATGACAAAAAGTGAGAGCAAATTACATGAGGGGAGAGGGGGAGGAATGGGATGTATTTAGGGAAGCAATGATGGCTTGCGCAAAAAATGCCTATGGCATGAGAAAGGTGGAGGTGGGCAGATTAGAAAGGGTAGTGCGTGGTGGGATTAAGTAAGGTTGTTAGTGAAAGAAGAAGGAGCCGTTTGGACGATATTTACAGTGAAGTAGTGCAAATGACTGGGAGATGTATAAAAGAAAGCTGCAGGAGGTCAAGAGAAAGATGCAAGAGGTTAAAAAGAGGGCAAATGAGAGTTGGGGTGAGAGTGTCATTAAATTTTAGGGAGAATAAGAAGTGGTTTGGAAGGAGGTAAATAACGTGCGTAAGACAACAAATGGGAACATCGGTGAAGGGGGAAATGGGGAGGTGATAACAAGTAGTGATGAAGTGAGGAGTGAGTATTTTGAAGGTTTGTTAAATGTGTTTGACGATAGAGTGGCAGATATAGGATGATTTGGTCGGGGTAGTGTGCGAAGTGAGAGGGTCAGGGAGAATGGTGTGGTTAACAGAGAAGAGGTAGGGAAAGATTCGCGGAAGATGAAAGCCGGGAAGGCAGCGGGTTTGGATGGTATTGCAGTGGAATTTATTAAAAAAAAAAAAAAAAGGTGACTGTGTTGTTGGCTGGTTGGTAAGGACATTCAATGTATGTATGGATCATGGTGATGTGCCTGAGTATAGGCGGAATTCATGCATAGTGCCATTGTACAAAGGCAAAGGGTATAAAGAAGAGTGTTCAAATTACAGAGGCATAAGTTTGTTGAGTGTTCCTGGGTAGTTATATGGGAGGGTATTGATTGAGAGGGTAAAGGCATGTACAGAGCATTAGACTGGGGAAGAGCAGTGTGGTTTCAGAAGTGGTAGAGGATGTGTGGATCAGGTGTTTGCTTTGAAGAATTTTTTTTTTTTTTTTTTTTTTTTTTTTTTTTTTTTTATACTTTGTCGCTGTCTCCCGCGTTTGCGAGGTAGCGCAAGGAAACAGACGAAAGAAATGGCCCAACCCTCCCCATACACATGTACATACACACGTCCACACACGCAAATATACATACCTACACAGCTTTCCATGGTTTACCCCGGACGCTTCACATGCCTTGATTCAATCCACTGACAGCACGTCAACCCCTGTATACCACATCGCTCCAATTCACTCTATTCCTTGCCCTCCTTTCACCCTCCTGCATGTTCAGGCCCCGATCACACAAAATCCTTTTCACTCCATCTTTCCACCTCCAATTTGGTCTCCCTCTTCTCCTCGTTCCCTCCACCTCCGACACATATATCCTCTTGGTCAATCTTTCCTCACTCATTCTCTCCATGTGCCCAAACCATTTCAAAACACCCTCTTCTGCTCTCTCAACCACGCTCTTTTTATTTCCACACATCTCTCTTACCCTTACGTTACTTACTCGATCAAACCACCTCACACCACACATTGTCCTCAAACATCTCATTTCCAGCACATCCATCCTCCTGCGCACAACTCTATCCATAGCCCACGCCTCGCAACCATACAACATTGTTGGAACTACTATTCCTTCAAACATACCCATTTTTGCTTTCCGGGATAATGTTCTTGACTTCCACACATTTTTCAAGGCTCCCAAAATTTTCGCCCCCTCCCCCACCCTATGATCCACTTCCGCTTCCATGGTTCCATCCGCTGACAGATCCACTCCCAGATATCTAAAACTGTCCATTATATTAATATAAAAATATGGGAAAATGTTTAATATAATCCTACACTGTACAAAGTGAACATGTATTTTTATCTTTTTATGTGCTAACGTGCTGAGGTGGGAAAAGCCTTTTTTTTTTTCTATACTGCATGCTGGAGGGCAGACTAGATACTGGAACATTTTAATGCCTCTCATTCATGTAAGCATTAAACCTGACATGATCAATTTTTCAACTTAAACATGGGATGACCTCTGTAAAATCTTTGGGTGTTAAAGTTTTTTTTTTTTTTTTTTTTGAAGAATGTATGTGAGAAATACTTAGCAAATCCGATGGATTTGAATATAGCATCTATGAATCTGGAGAAGGCATATGATAGGGTGTACAAAGATGCTTTGTGGAAGGTTTTAAGAGTATATCGTGAGGGAGGTAAGCTGCTAGAAGCAGTGAAAAGTTTTTACCAAGGATGTAAGGCATGTGTACGAGTAGGAAGAGAGAAAAGTGATTGGTTCCCAATGAATGTCGGTTTGCGGCTAGGGTGCGTGATGTCTCCACGGTTGTTTAATTTGTTTATGGATGGGGTGGTAAATGCAAGAGTTGGAGAGAGGGGCAAGTATGCAGTCAGTTCTGGATGAGAGGGCTTGGGAAGTGAGTCAGTTGTTGTTCGCTGATGATACAGCGCTCTTGGCTGATTCGGGTGAGTAACTGCAGAGGTTGGTGACTGAGTTTGGTAAAGTGTGTGAAAGGAGTTAAGAGTAAATGTGAATAAGATCAAGGTTATTAGGTACAGTAGGGTTAAGGGACAAGTTAATTAAGCAGTAAGTTTGAATGGAGAAAAACTGGAGGAAGTGAAGTGTTTAAGATAACTGAGAGTGGACGTAGCAGCGGATGGAACCATGGAAGCGGAAGCGAGTTACAGGATAAGGGAGGGGGCTAAGGTTCTGCGAGCGATGAAGAATGTGTGGAAGGAGAGAATGTTATCTCGGAGAGCAAAAATGGGTATGTTTGAAGGAATAGTGGTTCCAACAATGTTTTATGGTTGCGAGGCGTGGGCTATAGAGTTGTGCGGAGGAGGGTGGATGTGTTATAAATGAAATGTTTGAGGACAATATGTGGTGTGAGGTGGTTTGATCGAGTAAGTAATGAAAGGGAAAGGAAGATGTGTAGAAATAAAAAGGGTGTGGTTGAGAAAGCAGAAGAGGGTGTGTTGAAATGGTTTGGACACATGGAGAGAATGAGTGAGGAAAGATTGACAAAGAGGATATATGTGTCAGAGGTGGAGGGAAGAAGGTGAAGCGAGAGACCAAATTGGAGGTGGAAAGATGGAGTGAAAAAGATTTTGAGCGATCGTGGCCTGAACATGCAGGAGGGTGAAAGGCGTGCAAAGAATGCATGATCCACACTAGACTTCGAATCGTGACAGACAGCGTGATCGCACAGCACTGGCAACGTCTGCTCGAGCAACTATCTGTGTGAATCTCCTCCATTCAGGCGCTGCGGTGTCAGAAATGGGTCAACAAAGATGATCTGCCAATAACGCCAACACACACGTTCATTGCCGGGCCGGCCGCACATCTCGCATGGCATGCAGCAGCATACGTTAGGCTTACCCACCAAATAACACACTTACTGAGGACATGGTGAGGTAACGCGCTGCTTGTGTATACAGTCATCCTGGACGCTTTACGTGAGATGCCTCGGAGAACAAGAGTTCCTAGACCCATGTTTGTATGGTCTACTTTTTTCCCTAATGACCAAAGTAATACATCTTGAAACTTGTGGAATATATTTACGAATCAAAGTAAACAATATTGATATGGGTAAAACTGAAAGTGGATGGAGAAAGATGGGTGCTTATTGGCGCCTATGCACCTGGTCATGAGAAGAAAGATCATGAGAGGCAAGTGTTTTGGAAACAGCTGAGTCAGTGTTAGCAGCTTTGATGCACGAAATCGGGTTATAGTGATGGGTGATTTGAATGCACAGGTGAGTAATGTGGCAGTTGAGGGTAAAATTGGTGTACATGGGGTGTTCAGTGTTGTAAATGGAAATGGTGAAGAGATTGTACATTTGTGTGCTGAAATAGGACTGGTGATTGGGAATACCTGGTTTAAAAAGCGAGATATACATAAGTATATGTTTGTAAGTAGGAGAGATGGCCAGAGAGCGTTATTGTATTACGTGTTAATTGATAGACGCGTGAAAAGAGACTTTTGGATGTTAATGTGCTGAGAGGGGAAACTGGAGGGATGTCTGATCATTATCTTGTGGAGGCGAAGTTGAAGATTTGTAGAGGTTGTCAGAAAAGAAGAGAGAATGTTGGGGTGAAGAAAGTGGTGAGAGTAAGTGACCTTGGAAACGAAACTTGTGTGAGGAAGTACCAAGAGATATTGACTGTAGAATGACAAAAAGCGAGAGTAAATGACGTGAGGGGAGTGGAGTAGGAATGGGATGTATTTAAGAAGCAGTGATGGCTTGCGCAAAAGATGCCTGTGGCATGAGAAGCGTGGGAGGTGGGCAGATTAGAAAGGGAAGTGAGTGGTGGGATGAAGAAGAAAGATTGTTAGTGATAGAGAAGAGAGAGGCATTTAGACGATTTTTGCAGGGAAATAGTGCAAATGACAGGGAGATGTATAAAAGAAAGGGGCAAGAGGTCAAGAGATAGATGAAAGAGGTAAAAAGAGGGCAAATGAGAGTTGGGGTATCATTAAATTTTAGGGAGAATAAAAAGATGTTTCGGTAGGAGGTAAATAAAGTGCGTAAGACAAGAGAACAAATGGGAACATCGGTGAAGGGGGGCAAATGGGCAGGTAATAACAAGTAGTGGTGATGTAAGAAGGAGAAGGAGTGAGTATTTTGAAGGTTTGTTGAATATGTTTGATGATAGAGTGGCAGATACAGGGTGTCTTGGTCGAGGTGGTGTGGGGAGTGAGAGGGTCAGGGAGAATGATGTGGGAAACAGAGAAGAGGTAGTGAAAGCTTTGCGGAAGATGAAAGCCAGCAAGCCGGCGGGTTTGGATGATATTGGTGTGGAATCAATTAAGAAAGAGGGTAACTGTTTTGTTGACTGGTTGGTGAGGATATTTATTGTATGTATGGTTCATGGTGAAGTGCCTGAGGATTGTCGGAATGCATGCACAATGCCACTGTACAAAGGCAAAGGGGATAAAGGCGAGTGCTCAAATTACAGAGGTATAAGTTTGTTGAGTATTCCTGGGAAATTATATGGTAGGATAATGATTGAGAGGGTGAAGGCATGTACAGAGCATCAGACTGGGGAAGAGCAGTGTGGTTTCAGAAGTGGTAGAGGATGTGTGGATCAGGAGTTTGCTTTGAAGAATGTATGTGAGAAATACTTAGAAAAACATGGATTTGGATAGGGCATTTATGGATCTGGAGAAGGCATTTGATAAAGTTGATAGAGATGCTCTGTGGAAGGTATTAAGAGTATATGGTGTGGGACGTAAGTTGCTAGAAGCAGTGAAAGGTTTTATCGGGGATGTAAGGCATGTGTACGAGTAGGAAGAGAGGAAAGTGATTGGTTCTCAGTGAACGTAGGTTTGCGGTAAGGATGCGTGATGTCTCCATGGTTGTTTAATTTGTTTATGGATGGGGTTGTTAGGGAGGTGAATGCAAGAGTTTTGGAGAAAGGAGCAAGTATGCAGTCTGTTGTAGATGAGAGGGCTTGGGAAGCGAGTCAGTTGTTGTTCATTGATGATACAGCGTTGTTTGCTGATTCAGGTGAGAACTTGCAGAAGCCGGTGACTGAGTTTGGTAAAGTGTGTGAAAGAAGAAAGCTGAGAGTAAATGTCAATAAGAGCAAGGTTATTAGGTTAAGTAGGGTTGAGGAACAAGTAAATTGGAAGGTATGTTTGAATGGAGAAAAACTGGAGGAAGTGAAGTGTTTTAGATATGTGGGAGTGCGTTTGGCAGCGAACAGAACCATGGAAGCGGAAGTGAGTCACAGGGTGGGGGAGGGGGCGAAGGTTCTGGGAGCGTTGAAAAATGTGTGGAAGGCAAGAACGTTTTCTCGGAGGGCGAAAATGGGTATGTTTGAAGGAATAGTGGTTCCAACAATGTTATATGGTTGTGAGGCATGGGCTGTAGATAGGGTTGCGGAGGAGGGTGGATGTGTTGGAAATGAGATGTTTGAGACACATGTGGTGTGAGGTGGTTTAATCGAGTAAGTAATGAAATGGTGAGAGAGATGCGTGGTTATAAAATGAGTGTGGTTGAGAGAGCAGAAGAGGGTATATTGAAATGGTTTGGTCACACGGAGAGAATGAGTGAGGAAAGATTGACAAAGAGGATATATGTGTCAGAGATGGAGAGAACGAGAAGTGGGAGACCAAATTGGAGGTGGAAGGATGGAGTGAAAAAGATTTTAAGCGATCGGGGCCTGAACGTACAGGAGGGTGAAAGGCGCGCAAGGAACAGAATGAACTGGAACGATGTGGTATATCGGGGTCGACGTAATGTCAATGGATTGAACCAGGGCATGTGAAGCGTCTGGGTTAAACCGTGGAAAGTTTTGTGTGGCCTGTATGTGGAAAGGGAGCTGTAGTTTCGGTGCATTACACATGACAGCTAGAGACTGAGTATGAACGAATGTGGCCTTTTGTTCTTTCATAGCGCTGCCTCGCGGCGGGAGGGGGATGCTATTTCTTGTGTGGCGGGATGGCGACGGGAATGAATAAAGGCAGCAAGTATGAATTATGTACAAGTGTATATATGTATATGTCTATATATATATATATATATATATATATATATATATATATATATATATATATATATATATATATATATATATACGTTGAAATGTATAGGCATGTATCTGAGCGTGTGTGGACGTGTATGTATATATATGTGTATGTGGGTGGGTTGGGCTATTCTTTCGTCTGTTTCCTTGCGCTACCTCGCTAACGCAGGAGACAGCGACAAAGCATGATAAATAAATAATCATATATATATATGCATAAAACCACCAAGAAAATGAAACACGTTAAGTTCCCAAGTTCACTTTCGTGTAATGATCACATCATCAGGGAAGATGCATGAGTGAGATAGAAGACGTAGAAATGTCAGTTGATATACACGGAAGAGACGTAGCTGAGACGACATTGATAAACAAGCGTTACCGGATGGTGGTGTTCAGGTTGGTGTGTTTGGGTCTGGCATTGTGACTCATAAAATTTGTATTATGTGGAATAGAAAGGGAACTATTTACAAATTCT
Source organism: Panulirus ornatus (assembly GCF_036320965.1). Classification (NCBI taxonomy): domain Eukaryota; kingdom Metazoa; phylum Arthropoda; class Malacostraca; order Decapoda; family Palinuridae; genus Panulirus; species Panulirus ornatus. Next base: position 38,057,755 of record NC_092234.1, on the reverse strand, counting down.
GCCTGCGACAAAGCTATCCAGTTTGTATAGACCCTCAGTAATATCAATGTTCAGTTCTTTGTATATTCAATAATACAAGATTCAGTGATACTTCGTGTGGTAAAAGAGTTACAGTTAATAACTGACGTGACTCCAGTCAATACAATGGTCACAATCTTTAACATGATTAAACAAAGCATTAGATTCTTGTCCTGTTGTTATAATATATTCATGTTACTTCAAATCTAACATAAAGATCCCTTACGATTACAATGCCTGTACCTGTACCCAAATGAGACCTGATACCTAGAGTAAGTGTGTCTTATGTTAACTTACTTTGTAATGCACAAATGCCATTAATACCATCCCTCCAGTTCTGACGGGACAAAAGACACTCTAGGTCTACCCAGGCCAACCTGTCGCCCTCACACTCCAACGTTCGCTCTGTGCTCGTCTCTACCTACCGCTGGCCACGACCTTCATTTGCATTACGATCAGTGTTCACATCTGTGTATCCTGTCATGCTCTAAATGCACAATGATGCCTAGATCATATATGATTTTATCATGTATTTCCAGCAACCATCAATGATGTGTAACGATATGTTACCAGTGTATCATCACCGGGGCAGCTAGTGGTCACTTTCCAGTTAGTAGAAGTCACCTCACAGGTGCAGGCAGGGAACAAGACAGTGACGGAACAAAGATGATTTGGTCAGCTAAAGCACACTGGAAAAGAGGCAGGCAGGGGAAGAGGGAGAATAGGGCAGGTTGAGGTCACTGACAAGGTGTAAGCAGGGAACAAGTAGAGAACAGATCAGGACCGATCATATTGAGGTTACGTATCAAATGCAAATAAATGGGTCCCAACTGTCATTGCTACACACACACACACACACACACACACACACACACATACACACACACATACACACACACACACACACACACACACACACACACACACACACACATACTGTTCTAATAACGTTCCAAACATAAATACCAACAACGACAAGTCTGTGTCGTGTATCAAAACATTGTATGTTCCTGCGCGTAGTGTACGTAACAAATTTCTCAGTGTCATGATCATGATACATTTGGTGTGTCTGATTCTTGGCTGATATCAAAGAGAGATTTACGTGCCGAATATGTAATTCCTGAGTGCACTCCACCCAACAGTGATGAGAGGAATAGAGTAGGCAGTGGTGTCTTGCTCTGTGTTGAAGCTCACCTTTAATGCTGTGCTGAGTAACGTTTCAGCTGTTCATAAAATCGACTTCATTCTGATAAACATCAAAGACAAGTTTTTTAAGACAGTAACACTCGGATTAGTTTACAGGTCACCAGACACACCAGACTAGAGGCTTCATGATCACTTACCAAAAATGTGTGAGGAACGAGAGTCAATCATAATGGGAAATTTTAACGTACTAGTATCTGAGCTGGGGGGGATAATCCCTTTCCAGCAACGCAGGGCGTGAGCGCAACCTAAATTGGCTTGATAGTTCGTTAACACAATTAGTTGAGAGACACACTCGCGACGAGGACATATTACATAGAGTTCTACACTCAAATGAGGATCTCGTTACTAATGTTGGGGAAAAGTTTGATAGACATTATCACCGACAAATTACTTTTGAGATAACTTTCAACAATGCCTATAATGTTTATAATATTAAATCGCAAAATAATGTTTTAGACGCAAATTTTGTTGCTGTTCTCACTGCTCCAGGGAGGAAAACCTGGGATGATATCGTTAATGAAAACGATATGAACGTGTCTCGGGAGAGCTTTAGCAAAAATTTCAAATTAGCGGAGAAAACTTTGTTTTTATATGGTGGAGGCTCCAGTCATGAACAAAAGTCCACATCAAGGCCGGGCCTAAATTGAGTAAAGAGAGAATTATGAAAGAGAAAAAGAAAAAACAAGGGAAAGTATTTATGAATTCTGGAGGAAACAAGAGAGGATTATGAAAGGAAAAAGAAAGACAAGGGAAAGTATTTACGAAGTTTGAAAATGTGAAAGACTGTCTTTTAAACTATGCCAGGTCATAGATACTGGGAAAGACATGAGAAGGTAGAGAGTTCCAAACCCTCAATGTGTAGGGAGACGAGCTGTTATTGAAACGGCCCACACATGAGTTGCCGATGGACGCACAGTAATCATGTGACGCAGCAGCTTGTCGAGTATTGCGTGATATACCAAGTGGTGGGGGCACACAAGCAGCCAGCTCTCGGGAGCAAGAACCTAAGTAATGCCTGTAGAAGAGGGACAATGAACGAACATTGCGGCGTAGGGCAAAAGAGTCGAGTTTGGAAGACAGCCTAGGACACTTTATAAGTCGGACCGCTTTCGACTCAAGTCTGTCAAGTGAGAATGCAGAGCTAGAACCACCCCAAATGTGAAAGCAGCACGCCTTGAAAGGACAAATCAATCCTTTATATAAACAGAGCAACTGTTCAGAGGGAAAAGAAGCTTCGACATCCAAGCAGGACACCCAGAGTCTTAGAGGCAGACTTAACTATTCTTGAAATGTTTCCAAGCAAGAGTGGATTGTAGAGTACTACCAAGTATGTTCACTGAGTCAAGAGATGGAATTAGAGAACCATCAAAGAAGAGACAAGAGTTGAGAAACTGGGTCTTGGAGGCATTGAACTTAACAAGATTTCGTGTACCCCACTGAGATATCCCGTCCACGTTTATTGAGGAAGCTGTGTCAAGACGAGATGTAGATCGAGTGAGAGAAAAGGGAGCAGATTCAAAGGACGTAGATGAATGTAGTGTTGAGTCGTTAGCGTACGAGTGCATTAGATTATTTGTGGAGGAGAGGAAATCGTTGAAAAAAAAGGAGAAAAAATGTAGGTGACACGACAGCACCTTGAGGGACACCACTGGTGATGAAGAGAAGGGGGAGGCTGTGGTGAGGCTGATCTATCAACAACCATAGAGATAGAACGGCCGGAGAGGAAACTAGATATGAAAGAGCAAAGTGAGGGAGGGAAAGCCAAAGACGGGAGCTTAGAGATGAGACCCCGATGCCACATACTGTCAAAAGCTTTGGATATATCAAAGGCAACTACATATGAATCCCCAAAATCTTTCAGGGATGATGACCAAGCATTAGTAAGATAGGAAAGAATATCACCAGTGGATCTCACCTTACGGAAGCCATACTGGTGATCAGAGGAAAGACTGTGATTTTCGAGGTGTCTAAGGATATGGGAGTTGAGGAGGGGATTCAAAGGCTTTGGAAATGGTAGATGTCAAAGCAATAAGACGATAGTTAGAGGGGTCAGAACGGTTACCTTCTTAGGGATAGGATGTATCAATGCATGTTCGCAAGAAAAAGGAAAATGTTGGTTTTTAGACAGAAACGGAATAGATGAACAAGCACAGATGCAAATCTAGAGGTATACACTTGCAGTGCACAGGGATGGATGGCATCACGACCATAAGCCTTGCTTATGTCCAGAGAAAGAAGTGCTTTTCGGAGAGTCCGAAAACAGAATACGGGAAGGTGCATAGGATTAGTAATAGGAGCATCAGAGGGTGAAGGAATGTTAGTGTCATCCAAGGTGGAGTTTAAGGAGAAACGGGAACCAGAGTTGCTTTGTCTATGGCAGAGACAGCTATAGTACCGTCACAACGGTAAAGTGAAGGAAATGTAGAGCGACAGAAGTTATTACAGATGCCCTTACCTAAAGACCGGAAAGACCTATCAGTGGATGACGAGGAGAGGTTATCGTACTTCCTTTGAATAAGGAACGCTTCGCCTCACAGATATAGCGGAGAGATTTTTCCAAGCCCGATATGCCTGATCCCTTGCCTGAATGGCCTCAGAACAGGAACGGTTCAACCATGGATTGGATGCAGTAGTCTTAGAGGAAGAGGGAACAAATGCTTCCATTCCTACAAAAATAACCTCTGTTATGCGTTTAGCGGAGACAGAAGCATCATCAAATAAGAGACAGTAATTTACCAAGGAAAGTCAGAAAAAAATTTACGTAAGTTATTCCAATCAGCTTTGTTGAGGTGCCAATATTTACGCTTAGAATGGACTATTAGAGGAGGTGGTTCCGTTAGAATAGATAAACTTATGAGAGTGTGAACAGATGAACTAACTGGGGGCGAGATTATGTACATATAGGGTGGGAGATAATTTGATCTAGATCATTGATATTCGAGAACGTGAGGCTTTCAATCCCTCCATTATTCGTATGGGAGGAATTCAACCATTCCCTGTGTGCAAATGTGTAGTAGACAGACTTTTTCCAGAATGAGGCCGAAATAGAGAATCAGTTAAATCAAGAAGTGCTTGTTGTCTAAGAAAGTAGCGCAGAGGAAAATCAACATACAAAATGATAAGAGTAAAATATGTAAATTTGCATGAAGGAAATGAAGAACTTGTACGTCAAAGTAAGCGTCAGTGTGAAGTTCTGAGGCTAAATGTAACCAAACAAACCTGAAAGACTTTTAAATTTATGTTAGAAATAAGTAATTCATAACTCAATCAACTGGTCCATCAATTACGGATAATGGTTATATGCTTCTAGACAACGAAGCCACGACAAAGATTTTAAGTGATTTTTTTGTGCATTTGTAATCAATATTGATGACAGCTCATGTCCCGACTCCACTTTCATTGTTATGAGAGGAAAACGGACTCCAACACACCGACATAAAAGATAAAGATATACTATCAGCAAACTCTGATTAAAAGTCAAGAAAACAGCAAACATAGATAAGTTTTATCGGAGGACAATGAAGAGGCAAAAAATGAGATAGTTAAACCCTTGATTGCTATTTTCAATCGATCACTTTAGTCTAAGGAGAATGTTCCAGAAGAATGGAAGTTTGCCAGCTTAATACTGCTGTTCAGTAAGATGTATTAAATCACTGTCCGGAAAGTATCGTCCAATTAGCTTGACGTCTGAGGTGTGTAAACGTATGGATGCCATCATGCCGGACAAAACTAGACACCCTTTTGAGGACCACCACTTCATAAACGACTCTCAAAGTGGTTTCCGACGAAATCGCTTCTGCCAGTTCAATCTGCTTGATATCTTTTATGGTGTAATCATCACGTATCATGGAAGGAAAGCAGCTGATGTCATGCGTATATTAAGTTTCTCATCAAATGTTACCAACAAAAGTTATGTCACATGGTTTGAATGGGATTGTACGTCAGCGGTTGGGAAAATTACAGTATTTGATCGTCCAGCCTCAGAATGGTTAGACGTAACAAGTGGTGTGCCTCAGGGAGCAGGCTTTGGACTGGTTCTCTTTCTCATATATGTTAATGACACTGATAACGGGTTGCACTGTAGCACTCTCAGCAATAATCTCTGGTAACTTTAAGCTAAGTAATCAGAGCATAGAAGCAGCGAAATGGGCGAATAGAATTCTTGGATGCATAGGTGCGGCCATCGAATTTTAGTCTACGGAAATCATCCTTACTCTTCATGAGTTGAAGTTGCGTCCCTAACTCGAATATCATGATCAGTTTTAGTCAACCTGTTTGAAAAAAGACAGACAGAATGGATAACGTACAGAGGCGAGTTACCAAGATAAATCCCAGACTGAGAAACACACTATGACAACCCACTAAACAATTCAAATTTACATATCTTAAAAAAAAAAAAGGTTTATAGGTGCTCTAATTCAGGCATTGAAAATTATCAAAGGCCTTTTTTTGTATGTTGAAGGATCCAGTCATGGACAAAAGTTCACATCAAGATAGAGTTCCAAAGCCTCGACGTGTGGGGAAAGAAGCAGGGCTAATCTCGATCTAGCAAGCTACGTAAGGTTAGATACTTCTGATGTCTCTCGTAGTAATGGATACAAACTTGTGGAGAAACGTTATACCTTGACTGAGTCCAAGTACCTTTTGTTCAACAGGATTCTTAACCCAAAGTTGTTAAAGGCAGTAGCATAGATACGTTTAAGTACAAACTTCATAAATATTTCGCTTCAAATCCACAACTGACATTATTTCTGCCCCTTTCGCTATTCAAAAAGTTTAAACGCTTTTCACTATAAACATCTGGTTGTCTCTATAATCTTACTACGCTAACCTGCTAACCTATGAGTTTATGATCTCTTCCATCATCGCGAACAGCTTCGTTAGCTCCTAGCGGTCTATTACTGCTTTAATTCCTTGTATTCCTTTGTATCTGATGTACCCTAAGGGATGACAACCCTCTGGGTCCCTGAGGGAACTATGTCGATGTATCGTACCCACTGTACGCTCTATATCTATCTCCACCCAAACCCACCCCTGCATCTTCCACCCATGCTATCAATAGAATGTTTTGTCTTTATGCAGACAGTCAATAAAGCTTTGAAAATTAAAAGGAAAATAAGAGACGATGAAAAAATATCCATCACTCTCCTCCCTTCTTACTTGTACAGACTCCTTCCTTCCTCGGCTGAAGCTTCTCACTGTATGCAACAGCTGTCCTCCCACACCATATGCTTGTAACTCCTTCCAGAGGCATCTATGTCATCCCTATTATAACGTTCGCTCTTGATCCAGAAATGGCACGTACATCTCTCTCTCTCTCTCTCTCTCTCTCTCTCTCTCTCTCTCTCTCTCTCTCTCTCTCTCTCTCCTACAAGTTCTTTAAAATAAACACCTGCTCCACATATCATTTTTACCACTCCTGATGCCACATCTCCAAACCCAGAGTCAACTGCTCTGTGCATACCACTATCCTCATAACCATTACTCTTCCATACAACCTGCCTGGTAGACTCAACAGCTCTATACCTCTGTAAGGACTCTTGTTCCCCTTGCCTTTACACAAAGACACTATATATATAAATATATATATATATATATATATATATATATATATATATATATATATATATATATATATATATATGACTTGACCCTCAACCCTACTGTACCTAATAACCTTGCTCTTATTCACATTTACTCTTAACTTTCTTCTTCCACACACTTTACCAAACTCCGTCACCAGCTTCTGCAGTTTCTCACATGAATCCGCCACCAGCGCTGTATCATCAGCGAACAACAACTGACTCACTTCCCAAGCTCTCTCATCCCCAACAGACTTCATACTTGCCCCTCTTTCCAAAACTCTTGCATTTACCTCCCTAACAACCCCATCCATAAACAAATTGGGAGGTGAGTTTGAATGGAGAAAAACTGGAGGAAGTGAAGTGTTTTAGATATCTGGGAGTGGATCTGTCAGCGGATGGAACCATGGAAGCGGAAGTGGATCATAGGGTGGGGGAGGGGGCGAAAATTTTGGGAGCCTTGAAAAATGTGTGGAAGTCGAGAACATTATCCCGGAAAGCAAAAATGGGTATGTTTGAAGGAATAGTGGTTCCAACAATGTTGTATGGTTGCGAGGCGTGGGCTATGGATAGAGTTGTGCGCAGGAGGATGGATGTGCTGGAAATGAGATGTTTGAGGACAATGTGTGGTGTGAGGTGGTTTGATCGAGTAAGTAACGTAAGGGTAAGAGAGATGTGTGGAAATAAAAAGAGCGTGGTTGAGAGAGCAGAAGAGGGTGTTTTGAAATGGTTTGGGCACATGGAGAGAATGAGTGAGGAAAGATTGACCAAGAGGATATATGTGTCGGAGGTGGAGGGAACGAGGAGAAGAGGGAGACCAAATTGGAGGTGGAAAGATGGAGTGAAAAGGATTTTGTGTGATCGGGGCCTGAACATGCAGGAGGGTGAAAGGAGGGCAAGGAATAGAGTGAATTGGAGCGATGTGGTATACAGGGGTTGACGTGCTGTCAGTGGATTGAATCAAGGCATGTGAAGCGTCCGGGGTAAACCATGGAAAGCTGTGTAGGTATGTATATTTGCGTGTGTGGACGTGTGTATGTACATGTGTATGGGGGGGGGGGGGGTTGGGCCATTTCTTTCGTCTGTTTCCTTGCGCTACCTCGCAAACGCGGGAGACAGCGACGAGGTATAAAAAAAAAAAAAAAAAAAAAAAATATATATATATAAATATACAGACGATGTTCCTTTGAACATAACGTATATGCATTTAAGAATCTATTGTTGATGAGTTTGAGAAGATATATTCTCTTGAATCCAAGTTAACGTGTCTTGGATATTTCATTAATAAATCCTTTAATTTAGTAAGGAAATGATTTTATACAGTTAATCCCATACCTCCCATTGATACCAAGAATCTTTTAGTTCTCCCACTTAGTGATAATTTCATGTTACTCCCCAGGTTGCTTAAATCCTTTAAAGAGAATGGGGCCTTCAGCAATAACAATATTATTAAGAATATCTTAATTAAAAACTCGCTGTAACATTCTGCAAGCTGTGTTGACAGAATACCTTATAAAAGCTGTAATATGTTTTATGTTGAGCGGACTGGTAAGGGTCTCTATGTTAGACTTAAGCAACATAAATATAGCATGAAAATGGAACAAGAATCAAATGCTTTGCTTGAATATGTCAAAAATTATGACCACTGTAGTGACCAGAGTAACGCTAATCAAATCATTAATTGTAACTCCTTGTCCAAGAGAAAAATACCATTGAATCTTCTCTTATCATAAACACAAAGAACTGTAACATTATTATCAGTAAAGGTCTTTACAAACTGGATGGATTCGTCCAAGATAAAGTTTGTAAACACTTCCCTGTCTTGTCAACATAATAAAATCTTATGACAGGTACGATCACCACCAACCAGCACACCACTATCCGGAAACAATATCTATCTATCTATATCTATCTATCTATATATATATATATATATATATATATATATATATATATATATATTTTTTTTTTCATACTATTCGCCATTTCCCGCGATAGCGAGGTAGCGTTAAGAACAGAGAACTGGGCCTTTGAGGGAGTATCCTCACCTGACCCCCTTCTCTGTTCCTTCTTTTGGGAAAAAAAAAAAAAAAAAAAAAAAAAAATGAGAGGGGAGGATTTCCAGCCCCCCGCTCCCTACCCTTTTAGTCGCCTTCTACGACACGCAGGGAATACGTGGGAAGTATTCTTTCTCCCCTATCCCCAGGGATATACATATATATATATATATATATATATATATATATATATATATATATATATATATATATATATATATATATATTCATTTATCTACTTTACTTTGTCGCTGTCTCCCGCATTAGCGAGGTAGCGCAAGGAAACAGACGAAAGAATGGCCCAACCCACCCACATACACATGTTTATACATACACGGCCACACACGCAAATATACATACCTATACATCTCAACGTATACATATATATACACACACAGACATATACATAAATACACATGTACATAATTCATACTATCTGCCTTTATTCATTCTCATCGCCACCCCGCCACACATGAAATAACAACCCCCTCCCCCCGCATGTGCGCGAGGTAGCACTAGGAAAAGACAACAAAGGCCACATTCGTTCACACTCAGTCTCTAGCGGTCATCTATATTGCACCGAAACCACAGCTCCCTTTCCACATCCAGGCACCCAAAATCTTTCCATGGTTTACCCCAGACACTTCACACGACATGGTTCAATCCAATGACAGCACGTCGACCCCGGTATACCACATCGTTCCAATTCACTCTATTCCTTGCACGCCTTTCACCCTCCTGCATGTTCAGGCCCCGATCACTCAAAATCTTTTTCACTCCATCTTTCTACCTCCAATTTGGTCTCCCACTTCTCCTCGTTCCCTCCACCTCTGACACATATATCCTCTTGGTCAATCTTTCCTCACTCATTCTCTCCACGTGACTAAACCATTTCAAAACACCCTCTCCTACTCCCTCAACCACACTTTTTTATTACCACACATCTCTCTTGCCCTATTATCACTTACTCGATCAAACAACCTCACACCACATATTGTCCTCAAACATCTCATTTCCAGCACATCCACCCTCCTCCGCACAACTCTATAGCCCACGCCTCGAAACCATATAACATTGTTGGAACCACTATTCCTTCAAACATACCCATTTTTGCTTTCCGAGATAATGTTCTCGACAGCTTGCTCTTATTTACATTTACTCTCAGTTTTCTTCTTTCACACACTTTACCAAACTCAGTCACCAGCTTCTGCAGTTTCTCACACGAATCAGCCACCAGCGCTGTATCATCACCGAACGACAACTGACTCACTTCCCAAGCTCTCTCATCCCTCTTTCCAAAACTCTTGCATTCACCTCCCTAACAACCTCATCCATAAACAAATCAAACAACCATGGAGACATCACGCATCCCTGCTGTAAACCGACATTCACTGAGAACCAATCATTTACCTCTCTTCCTACTCGTACACATGCCTTACATCCTCAATAAAAACCTTTCACTACTTCTAACAACTTGCCCCCACACCATATATTCGCAATACCTTCCACACAGCATCTCTGTCAACTTTATCATACGCCTTCTCCAGATCCATAAATACTACATACAAATCCATTTGCTTTTCTAGGTATTTCTCACATACATTCCTCAAAGCAAACACCTGGTCCACACATCCTCTACCACTTCTGAAACCACACTCCTCTCCTCCAATCTGATGCTCTGTACATGCCTTCACCCTCTCAATCAATAGCCTCTCATATAATTTCCTAGGAATACTCAACATACTTATACCTCTGTAATCTGAACACTCACCTTTATCCCCTTTGCCTTTGTACAATGGCACTATGCAAGCATTCCGCCAATCTTCAGACACCTCACCATGAGTCATACATACATTAAATAACCTTACCAACCAGTCAACAACACAGTCACCCCCTTTTTTAATAAATTCCGCTGCAATACCATCCAAACCTGCTGCCTTGCAGGCTTCATCTTCCGCAAAGCTTTAACTATCTCTTCTCTGTTTACCAAATCATTCTCCCTAACCCTCTCACTTTGCACACCACCTCGACCAAAACACCCTATATCTGCCACTCTATCATCAAACACATTCAACAAACTTTCAAAATACTCACTCCATCTCCTTCTCACATCACCACTACTTGTTATCACCTCCCCATTAGCCCCCTTCACTGATGTTCCCATTTGTTCCCTTGTATTATGCACTTTACCTCCTTCCAAAACATGTTTTTATTCTCCCTGAAATTTAATGATACTCTCTCACCTCAACTCTCATTTGCCCTCTTTTTCACCTCCTGCACCTTTCTCTTGACCTCTTGCCTCTTTCTTTTATACATCTTCCAGTCATTTGCATTTTTCTCTGCAAATGCCTCTCTCTTCTCCTTCACTAATAATCTTACTTCTTCATCCCACCACTCACTACCCTTTCTAATCTGCCCACCTCCTACGCTTCTCATGCCACAAGCATCTTTTGCGCAAGCCATCACTGCTTCTCTAAATACATCCCATTCCTCCCCCACTCCCTTTACGTCCTTTGTTCTCACTTTTTCCATTTTGTACTCAGTCTCTCCTGGTACTTCCTCACACAAGTATCCTTCCAAAGTTCACTTACTCTCGCTACTCTCTTCACCCCAACATTCTCTCTTCTTTTCTGAAAACCTCTACAAATTTTCACCTTCGCCTACACAAGATAATGATCAGACATCCCTCCAGTTGAACCTCTCAGCAGATTAACATACAAAAGTCTCCTTTTCGCGCGCTTATCAATCAACATGCAATCCAATAACGCTCTGTGGCCATCTCTCCTACTTACATACGTATACTTATGTCTATCTCTCTTTTCAAACCAGGTATTCCCAATCACCAGTCCTTTTTCAGCGCACAAATCTACAAGCTCTTCACCATTTCAATTTACAACAACCAACACCCCATGTACACCAATCATTCCCTAAACTGCCACACTACTCACCTTTGCATTCACATCACCCATCACTAAAACACGGTCTCGTGCATCAAAACTTCTAACACTCACTCAGCTGCTCCCAAAACACTTGCCTCTCATAAGCTTTCTTCTCATGCCCAGGTGCATATGCACCAATAATCACCCATCTCTCTCCATCGACTTCCAGTTTTCCCCATTTCAATCTAGAGTTTACTTTCTTACACTCTATCACATACTCCCACCACTCCTGTTTCAGGGGTAGTTCTACTCCTTCCCTTGCTCTTGTCCTTTCATCAACCCTTGACTTTACTCCCAAGACATTCCCAAATCACTCTTCCCCTTTACCCTTGAACTTCGTTTCACTCAGAGCCAGAACATCCAGGTTCCTTTCCTCAAACATACTACCTATCTCTCCTTTTTTCTCATCTTGGTTACATCCACACACATTTAGACACCCCAATCTGAGCCTTGGAGGAGGATGAGCACTCCCTGCGTGACTCTTTCGTCTGTTTCCCCTATTAGAAAGTTAAAATACAAGGCGGGAATGGTTTCTAGCCCCGCGCATTCCGTTCCCTTAGTCGCCTTCTACGACACGTGAGGAATGCGAGGGAAGTATTCATCTCCCCTATCCCCTCTCGTTTTTTTCAATTTTCCAAAAGAAGGAACAGAGAAGGGGGCCAGGTGAGGATATTCCCTCAAAGGCCCAGTCCTCTGTTCTTAACGCTACCTCGCTAATGCGGGAAATAGCGAAGAGTACGAGAGAAAAAAAAGAATATATATATATATATATATATATATATATATATATATATATATATATATATATATATATATATCCACACACATTTAGACACCCCAAAAGAAAAGATATATGTGTGTGTGTGTGTGTGTGTGTGTATGTGTGTGTGTGTCTGTGTATGAAGGTTGAAGGTCAACTATGTGAGGTAGATGCAGGTTTGAAACTATGCTTTAATCCTTTTATATGACGATATGACCTTTAAGCGCGAGGCTATGACTCTTAAGGGCATAGGTGCGACCTTTTGGCATGGTCAGCAGGCATCTGACCTGACCTCTATAGGCTCGGGTCAAAAGCCAGGTCATCACATCCGTACCGTCGTGACCCTCCAGCCTCCCTGACCTGCTGGAGGGGTTCAGGAGTTGGCCGACCCTGGCTGCCCTCCTCTTGCTCAGATGGGCTCACCAACACAGGTCTTGCCTGCCACAGGCGCCAGACTGGCCCTCCTCACCTGCTCAATGCTCACCTGTTATCTTCCCCCTCCTCGCCATTCTTTACGACGATCTTAAGACAACACTTTACCTTAGGTAGCGATGCTGTCAACCCAGGCAAACTGACAACAGGAAAATACAAGTGAAGCGACAGATACAAACGTTCAGATTAGACAAACGAGCGCTAAAATAAAAGAAATTTTTTTTAGATTGATCCACATCGCATCCATATATGTTTGAAATACAACAGTAACAACAGAATGGAACACACGTGAGCATTAAAATGCTACGAAGTGGCATAAGAAATGTGTCAACAATAAACAAATAGAGTGGTGGTGTGCAACAAAATTGTGACAGCAGTTGTATACGATGGTAAAAAAATTGAAAAATCGGTGAATATGAACAAGTTTAAAGTCAGCAAAAATTCAGTTGTCCTGGGCGGAGGACGTCACAAATGGTAGTTTGCTGTTGTGAGAACCTATGGTTTACCTACCTCCCATAACTGTACATTACATGCTACGGTTTACCCACCTCCCGTTACTGTACATGTTATGGTTTACCTACCTTCCATAATTGTACAACGGGCTATGATTTACCCACCTCCCGTTACTGTACATTATAGGCTATGGTTTACCCACCTTCCATAACTGTACCCTGTGGGATATGGTTTACCCAGCTCCCATAACTCAACAGGCGTATACATCCACCTACATAGAAATACGTCAACAGACTTCTTCTCGGTACTGATACATAACACCAGCAACACATGGTCTTGTACCCCAGCCTCCATAAGATTAATCTTACAATAATACAGCAGACAGTGATCAGCATGAGTAATATAGTTTGTTGTACATTTACACATGATTTTCTCCCCGAGTCTACATAACCCACACCCAACGCTAATGTAAGTTCCTCCTGACTCAAGAGACAAGTTATACGACTCATTCACAATGGTCTCTCCTGCTTACAGCAGTCATGGACGACTTACATTCGTACATCGGAACACGTAAATATTCATGTGTAAATAAATCGAGACAATTTTACCACTGTGCGCCCGAGAGTCGAACCCAGGCCAGGCCCCTGGGAACAAGGACACCGCACCATGGAGGGTGTGGTACGCTGTCCGCCTACTGTTCTTGGTAGTCTGGGTTCGACTCTCGGACGCGCTATGGTAAAACGGTTAGAACGCAGATTCATATATCTAGAAAATACAGCACCCTTACAACACATAACTTTAATACAGTCACATACATTTGATAAAGTCACACTTACAAGCTTTCATGTTTGTAGTTCAGGTAATAATAACAACACGCTATGAAACCTGCAAGACTTGACCTGATGTGTGGTCACAAAACTCACCGTGCAACCTGCGCGTCACCCAGGTACATGTCAGTACAGACGCTACACTTCACAAGAATCAGTCCGACCTTCCAGCTGAAGGACGACTAAGTTTAGCCTCCGCCCACTGACCTGCAAGGACAAGACGCCTCCAGTGAACAACATGTATACAGTAATGGCTGGTAAGATGAGGAAAATAAGGGTAGTAACATGATAAATATATATATATATATATATATATATATATATATATATATATATATATATATATATATATATATATTTTTTTTTTTTTTTTTTTATTATTATACTTTGTCGCTGTCTCCCGCGTTTGCGAGGTAGCGCAAGGAAACAGACGAAAGAAATGCCCCCCCCCCCCATACACATGTATATACATATGTCCACACACGCAAATATACATACCTACACAGCTTTCCATGGTTTACCCCAGACGCTTCACATGCCTTGATTCAATCCACTGACAGCACGTCAACCCCGGTATACCACATCGCTCCAATTCACTCTATTCCTTGCCCTCCTTTCACCCTCCTGCATGTTCAGGCCCCGATCACACAAAATCTTTTTCACTCCATCTTTCCACCTCCAATTTGGTCTCCCTCTTCTCCTCGTTCCCTCCACCTCCGACACATATATCCTCTTGGTCAATCTTTCCTCACTCATTCTCTCCATGTGCCCAAACCACTTCAAAACACCCTCTTCTGCTCTCTCAACCACGCTCTTTTTATTTCCACACATCTCTCTTACCCTTACGTTACTCACTCGATCAAACCACCTCACACCACACATTGTCCTCAAACATCTCATTTCCAGCTCATCCATCCTCCTGCGCACAACTCTATCCATAGCCCACGCCTCGCAACCATACAACATTGTTGGAACCACTATTCCTTCAAACATACCCATTTTTGCTTTCCGAGATAATGTTCTCGACTTCCACACATTCTTCAAGGCCCCCAGAATTTTCGCCCCCTCCCCCACCCTATGATCCACTTCCGCTTCCATGGTTCCATCCGCTGCCAGATCCACTCCCAGATATCTAAAACACTTCACTTCCTCCAGTTTTTCTCCATTCAAACTCACCTCCCAATTGACTTGACCCTCAACCCTACTGTACCTAATAACCTTGCTCTTATTCACATTTACTCTTAACTTTCTTCTTCCACACACTTTACCAAACTCAGTCACCAGCTTCTGCAGTTTCTCACATGAATCAGCCACCAGCGCTGTATCATCAGCGAACAACAACTGACTCACTTCCCAAGCTCTCTCATCCCCAATAGACTTCAAACTTGCCCCTCTTTCCAAAACTCTTGCATTTACCTCCCTAACAACCCCATCCATAAACAAATTAAACAACCATGGAGACATCACATACCCCTGCCGCAAACCTACATTCACTGAGAACCAATCACATTCCTCTCTTCCTACACGTGCACATGCCTTACATCCTCGATAAAAACTTTTCACTGCTTCTAACAACTTTCCTCCCACACCATATATTCTTAATACCTTCCACAGAGCATCTCTATCAACTCTATCATATGCCTTCTCCAGATCCATAAAAGCTACATACAAATCCATTTGCTTTTCTAAGTATTTCTCACATACATTCTTCAAAGCAAACACCTGATCCACACATCCTCTACCACTTCTGAAACCACACTGCTCTTCCCCAATCTGATGCTCTGTACATGCCTTCACCCTCTCAATCAATACCCTCCCATATAATTTACCAGGAATACTCAACAAACTTATACCTCTGTAATTTGAGCACTCACTCTTATCCCCTTTGCCTTTGTACAATGGCACTATGCACGCATTCCGCCAATCCTCAGGCACCTCACCATGAGTCATACATACATTAAATAACCTTACCAACCAGTCAACAATACAGTCACCCCCTTTTTTAATAAATTCCACTGCAATACCATCCAAACCTGCTGCCTTGCCGGCTTTCATCTTCCGCAAAGCTTTCACTACCTCTTCTCTGTTTACCAAATCATTTTCCCTAACCCTCTCACTTTGCACACCACCTCGACCAAAACACCCTATATCTGCCACTCTCTCATCAAACACATTCAACAAACCTTCAAAATACTCACTCAACACATTCAACAAACCTTCAAAATACTCACTCCATCTCCTTCTCACATCACCACTACTTGTTATCACCTCCCCATTTGCGCCCTTCACTGAAGTTCCCATTTGCTCCCTTGTCTTACGCACTTTATTTACCTCCTTCCAGAACATCTTTTTATTCTCCCTAAAATTTAATGATACTCTCTCACCCCAACTCTCATTTGCCCTTTTTTTCACCTCTTGCACCTTTCTCTTGACCTCCTGTCTCTTTCTTTTATACATCTCCCACTCAATTGCATTTTTTCCCTGCAAAAATCGTCCAAATGCCTCTCTCTTCTCTTTCACTAATACTCTTACTTCTTCATCCCACCACTCACTACCCTTTCTAATCAACCCACCTCCCACTCTTCTCATGCCACAAGCATCTTTTGCGCAATCCATCATATATATATATATATATATATATATATATATATATATATATATATATATATATATATATATATATATATGTGTGTGTGTGTGTGTGTGTGTGTGTGTGTGTGTGTGTGTGTATGTGTGTGTGTGTGTGTGTGTGTGTGTGTGTGTGTGTGTGTGTGTGTGTGTGTGGTGTGTGTGTGTGTGTGTGTGTACGGTAAGGGAGTCGACCTGCATGTTATGCTGCAAGAGAAAAGTCACCTTTGCTGAGGTTTTACCGCCGGAGTACAAATCTCACAAGAGAACTTCTCACACCAAAGGAGTCCATCCTTTCCCTACTACTGGGTGTAGCGCAGCCTTGGAGCTGCAAGAACCTTGTAGAAGGGATCCTTGTGGTTTAACTGACATCAATGAACAATAAGTGAAAATAAAAATATTCTGCTTGAAATCAAATAACAAGAGTCCATGTAGGGTTTCTGGAATATTGTATCCAATTACAGTTTTGTACTGCACGATGGTGGGGTGGGGGGGTGGGGGGGGGGTGTCTTACACTCATGGGGCCTTATCTCCTGATTCTCCTCAACCAATACAAAACTTTTCACACTTCCGTATACTGTTTGAGTCTAGTATTTCTTCATTAACTTTGTTTCATTCATCCACTCTCCTATACCTTAGATTTACCTCTTTCCATCTATTTCAATGTTTCTTGCACAATTTCATGTTCTGTCCTTTGGTTGCCTATCCCTACATCTTTCGAAGAAGTGCTCACTCTCTGTCATCAATCTGATTCAAGTCTTAAAGGTTACGATCAGGCCACGCTCTGTCATCAGTCTGATTCAAGTCTTAAATATTACGATCAGGTCACGCTCTGTCATAAGTCTGATTCAAGTCTTAGAGGTTAAGATCAGGTCACGCTCTGTCATCAGTCTGATTCAAGTCTTAAAGGTTAAGATCAGGTCACCCCTCACTCTTCACAGGTTGGGGTGTCTGAATATGTATGGATGTAACTAGGATGAGAGTATGACTAAGATGAGGGACCTGGATGTTCTGGCTATGAGTGGAACAAAGCCAAGGGTAAAGAGGGAAGAATGGCATAGGAATGTCGTAGGAGTAGAGTCAAGGGTTGGTGTGAGAGCGAGAGCTACGAAAGAGGTATCAATGGTGCTGAAGGAATGTGGAAATGTGTGAAAGTGTGTGAGGAAATGAGACCCAGACTGATGTGGGTAAAACTGAAAATGAATTACGAGAGGTTGGTCATTATCAATGCTCATACACCTGGACACGAGAGTATGGTGAAAGTGAGTGAGCTTAGAAAAGAGGCTGTATAGAGATGCCGGATGATACTGAGTGAAGAATGGCCTAAAATGAGAGTAAATGAAGACACAGAAGTGGGTGAGGAATGGGAGGAACTTGCAGTAGTAGTGGTGATATGTGCGAGTGTGTGTGTGGCAAGCAGAAGGTCATGTGAGAAAGGGCAGTGAGTGGTTAGAACACAAAGTTAAATTGCTTGTGAAAGAAAAAGAAAGGAAATTAGGCGTAACTTACAGGGAAGGAGTGAGAGTGACAGGGTGATGTACAAGAGGCAGGATGTTACGAAAAAGGTGCAGGAGCTGAAGAAGAGAGCAAATGATAGTAGGAGTGAGCGAGCATCAGGAAGCTTTAAAGAAAATAAAATATTTTTTGGAAGAAGGTTAACAGTGTGAGATAAACAAGAGAACAATTAGTGGAAGATGCAGGTGTTTGGGTCGGGGAGGTATGCGAAGAAAGAAAGTTATAAAAAGTTGTTTGGTGAGGAAAGAGGAGGAAGTGAAAATTTTGCGTAAGATAAAATGTGGCAAGGCGGCTAGAGTGGATGGTAGTGGAGATGAATTTCTTACGAAAGGGGGTGACTGTGTTGTTGATTGGTTAGTCTGAATACTCAGTATATGTATTCATCATGGCAAGGTCCCTGAGGATTGGCGGAATGCATGTATAGTGCCACTGTATAAAGACAAGGGGATAAAGGCAAGTGTTTGAACTACAGAGATATTAGTTAGTTAAGTGTACCCGGTAAATTATATGGAAGAGTGAGTGACTGAGAGGGAGAAGGAACGTACATTGCAAAGCTTCAGACTTGGGAGAAGTAATGTGGCTTCATAATGGAGTAGGGTGTGTAGACAAGGCTTCAAATAATGTGTGCGAGAAGTACATAAGAGAATTCTCGGTAAGGAATTTTGTGTGGCAATTATGGATCTGTAGAGAGCGTATAGTGATGTTTGTGGTAAGTGTTACGAGCATGTTCTGTCGGAAGAAGGTTGCTAAAAGCAGAGACGAATTGCAGGTAAAACCGAGTCTGAGGAGAGGATGTGTGCTGTCGCCTTGGCCTTTAAATTTGTGTATAGATGGGGTGGTGGGGGAGGTGAATGTAAAGGTCTTGGAGAGGGTGGATGGACCTGGGAAGTGAGTCAGTTGTTGTTTGCTGACGACAAGGCGATTGTGGCAGATTCGAATGAGAAACTGCAAAAGCTGGTGTTAGTTTGGGAAAGCGTGTGAAAGGAGAATGTAGTGAGTAAACGTGCAAAGACTTGAAGGTCATAAGGTTTAGCATTAAGAAAGACGTTAGTTGAAGTGTGAGTCTGAATGAAAAAAATAGAAGTGGTATGTATCAGATGGGAGTAGACATGGCGAAAGAAGATATGGAAGCAGAAGTAAGTCACAGGATGGGTGAGGGAACCAAGATCCTCGGCGCAATGAGTATTAGACAAGAGAGACCATTGTCGGTGAGGGGCAAAGATGGGCATGTCTGACTGACGGAGTAGCAGTCCTGACGGTGTTGTACCAATGTGAGGGTGGGTTTAAATGAGTGTACGGAGGAGGTAAATAATTTGAACATAAAATGTCTAAGGACAATATGTGGTGTGAGCAGGGTTGACTGAACACGAAATGATAGGGTAAGAGACAGGAGAGATAAGGAGAGTTTGAAAAAGCCAATCACGTTGGGATGAGGGCGTGACAATCAGTCTTTTGACCTATCAAGGGCAATTGTGTCATTCCGACCCATCGTAGCCATAGTAGCGGGTCAAGGCGTGGCTAGCTGTTCCTGCCTTGCTGGTCCTTCAGTTAAAAGGCTCAGACGATCGCCTAAGTGTTGATTCCGTCAGCAGTCCCGAGCCCAGCAAGATAATGTACGCTTTCCCTGTCTCGAACCCCGCAGCCACCGCTGCCCTAGTTTGTAAGATGTTTACTGTGTCACGTCAGGTCTAACTAAGTGTAATGTTATCGAACAAACTGTCATAAAGGAAAGAGATCTCCTGGTTTGAAATCTTACCTGGAATGTTAACTCATGTTCAATGTTAACTCATGTTCAATGTTAATTTCATGTTCAATGTTAAACTCATGTTCAGTGTTAACGTAAATGAGTTGTGCCTTTAGTGTGTTTATCTTTGTACACTTCAATTCCTTTCATTATAAGTAGTTGTAATGATCGTCTTTGATTCAATCCAATAACTTTCAGATAGTGTTACCCTGTTGTGAAACATAACAAATCTAACGTCCTTGCAAGACAAGGATCAGTATAGTATTTGTAACATATATATGTTACTGGCGACCTTGCCCGAATAAGTATTGAGTTCGTAACAAAATATATATATACATATATATATATATATATATATATATATATATATATATATATATATATATATATATATATATATATATATATATATATTTTTTTTTTTTTTTTTTTTTTTTTACTTTGTCGCTGTCTCCCACGTTTGAGAGGTAGCGCAAGGAAACAGACGAAAGAAATGGCCCAACCCCCCCCCCCCAATACACATGTATATACATACGTCCACACACGCAAATATACATACCTACACAGCTTTCCATGGTTTACCCCAGACGCTTCACATGCCTTGATTCAATCCACTGACAGCACGTCAACCCCGGTATACCACATCGCTCCAATTCACTCTATTCCTTGCCCTCCTTTCACCCTCCTGCATGTTCAGGCCCCGATCACACAAAATCTTTTTCACTCCATCTTTCCACCTCCAATTTGGTCTCCCTCTTCTCCTCGTTCCCTCCACCTCCGACACATATATCCTCTTGGTCAATCTTTCCTCACTCATTCTCTCCATGTGCCCAAACCACTTCAAAACACCCTCTTCTGCTCTCTCAACCACGCTCTTTTTATTTCCACACATCTCTCTTACCCTTACGTTACTCACTCGATCAAATCACCTCACACCACACATTGTCCTCAAACATCTCATTTCCAGCACATCCATCCTCCTGCGCACAACTCTATCCATAGCCCACGCCTCGCAACCATACAACATTGTTGGAACCACTATTCCTTCAAACATACCCATTTTTGCTTTCCGAGATAATGTTCTCGACTTCCACACATTCTTCAAGGCCCCCAGAATTTTCGCCCCCTCCCCCACCCTATGATCCACTTCCGCTTCCATGGTTCCATCCGCTGCCAGATCCACTCCCAGATATCTAAAACACTTCACTTCCTCCAGTTTTTCTCCATTCAAACTCACCTCCCAATTGACTTGACCCTCAACCCTACTGTACCTAATAACCTTGCTCTTATTCACATTTACTCTTAACTTTCTTCTTCCACACACTTTACCAAACTCAGTCACCAGCTTCTGCAGTTTCTCACATGAATCAGCCACCAGCGCTGTATCATCAGCGAACAACAACTGACTCACTTCCCAAGCTCTCTCATCCCCAACAGACTTCATACTTGCCCCTCTTTCCAAAACTCTTGCATTTACTTCCCTAACAACCCCATCCATAAACAAATTAAACAACCATGGAGACATCACACACCCCTGCCGCAAACCTACATTCACTGAGAACCAATCACTTTCCTCTCTTCCTACACGTACACATGCCTTACATCCTCGATAAAAACTTTTCACTGCTTCTAACAACTTTCCTCCCACACCATATTTTCTTAATACCTTCCACAGAGCATCTCTATCAACTCTATCATATGCCTTCTCCAGATCCATAAATGCTACATACAAATCCATTTGCTTTTCTAAGTATTTCTCACATACATTCTTCAAAGCAAACACCTGATCCACACATCCTCTACCACTTCTGAAACCACACTGCTCTTCCCCAATCTGATGCTCTGTACATGCCTTCACCCTCTCAATCAATACCCTCCCATATAATTTACCAGGAATACTCAACAAACTTATACCTCTGTAATTTGAGCATTCACTCTTATCCCCTTTGCCTTTGTACAATGGCACTATGCACGCATTCCGCCAATCCTCAGGCACCTCACCATGAGTCATACATACATTAAATAACCTTACCAACCAGTCAACAATACAGTCACCCCCTTTTTTAATAAATAAATTTAATAAATTGAGGGAATAATTGGTATACATGGGGTGTTCAGTGTTGTAAATGGAAATGGTGAAGAGCTTGTAGATTTATGTGCTGAAAAAGGACTGATGATTGAGAATACCTGGTTTAAAAAGCGAGATATACATAAGTATACTTATGTAAGTTGGAGAGATGGCCAGAGAGCGTTATTGGATTATGTGTTAATTGACAGGCGTGCGAAAGAGAGACTTTTGGATGTTAATGTGCTGAGAGGTGCAACTGGAGGGAAGTCTGATCATTATCTTGTGGAGGCTAAGGTGAAGATCTGTATGGGTTTTCAGAAAAGAAGAGTGAATGTTGGGGTGAAGAGGGTGGTGAGAGTAAGTGAGCTTGAGAAGGAGACCTGTGTGAGGAAGTACCAGGAGAGACTGAGTACAGAATGGAAAAAGGTGAGAACAATGGAAGCAAGGGGAGTGGGGGAGGAATGGGATGTATTTAGGGAATCAGTGATGGATTGCGCAAAAGATGCTTGTGGCATGAGAAGAGTGGGAGGTGGGTTGATTAGAAAGGGTAGTGAGTGGTGGGATGAAGAAGTAAGAGTATTAGTGAAAGAGAAGAGAGAGGCATTTGGACGATTTTTGCAGGGAAAAAATGCAATTGAGTGGGAGATGTATAAAAGAAAGAGACAGGAGGTCAAGAGAAAGGTGCAAGAGGTGAAAAAAAGGGCAAATGAGAGTTGGGGTGAGAGAGTATCATTAAATTTTAGGGAGAATAAAAAGATGTTCTGGAAGGAGGTAAATAAAGTGCGTAAGACAAGGGAGCAAATGGGAACTTCAGTGAAGGGCGCAAATGGGGAGGTGATAACAAGTAGTGGTGATGTGAGAAGGAGATGGAGTGAGTATTTTGAAGGTTTGTTGAATGTGTTTGATGATAGAGTGGCAGATATAGGGTGTTTTGGTCGAGGTGGTGTGCAAAGTGAGAGGGTTAGGGAAAATGATTTGGTAAACAGAGAAGAGGTAGTGAAAGCTTTGCGGAAGATGAAAGCCGGCAAGGCAGCAGGTTTGGATGGTATTGCAGTGGAATTTATATATATATATATATATATATATATATATATATATATATATATATATATATATATATTATCCCTGGGGATAGGGGAGAAAGAATACTTCCCACGTATTCCCTGCGTGTCGTAGAAGGCGACTAAAAGGGGAGGGAGCGGGGGGCTGGAAATCCTCCCCTCTCAATTCTTTTTAATTTTCCAAAAGAAGGAACAGAGAAGGGGGCCAGGTGAGGATATTCCCTCAGTGGCCCAGTTCTCTGTTCTTAACGCTACCTCGCTAACGCGGGAAATGGCGAATAGTTTGAAAAAAAAAAAAAAAAAAAAAAAAAAATATATATATATATATATATATATATATATATATATATATATATATATATGATACAGCGCAGGTGGCTGATTCGGGTGAGAAACTGCAGAAGCTAGTGACTGAGTTTGGTAAAGTTTATGAAAGAAGAAAGCTGAGAGTAAATGTGAATAAGAGCAAGGTTAATAGGTTCAGTTGGGTTTAGGGACAAGGTAATTGGATAGTAAGTTTCAATGGAGAAAAAATGGAGGAAGTGAAGTGTTTTAGATATCTGGGAGTGGATTTAGCAGAGAATGGAAACATGAAAGCGGAAGTGAGTCACTGGGCCGGGGATAGGGCGAATGCTCTGGGAGCGTTGAAGAATATGTGGAAGGCGAGAACGTTATCTCGGAGAGCAAAAATGGGTATGTTTGAAGGAATAGTGGTTGCAACAATGTTATATGGTTGCGATGCATGGGCTATAGATAGGGCTGTGCTGAGGACGGTGGATGTGCTGGAAATGAAATGTTTGAGGACAGTATGTGGTGTGAGGTGGTTTGATCGAGTAAGTAATGAAAGGGTAAGAGAGATGTGTGGTAATAAAAGGAGTGTGGTTGAGAGAGCAGAAGAGGGTGTATTGAAAGTGTTTAGTCACATGGAGAGAATAAGTGAGAAAAGATTGACAAAGAGGATATAGGTGTCAGAGGTGGAGGGAACGAGAAGAAGCGGGAGACCAAATTGGAGGTGAAAGGATGGAATGAAAAGGATTTTGAGCGATCGAGGCCTGAACACGCAGGAGGGTGAAAGCCGTGCAAGGAATAGAGTGAACTGGAACGATGTGGTATACCGGGGCCGACTTGCTATCAGTGGAGTGAACCAGGGCATGCGAAGCGTCTGGGGTAAACCATGGAAAGTTTTGTGGGGCCTGGATGTGGAAAAGGAGCTGTAGTTTCGGTGCATTACACATGACAGCTAGAGACTGAGTGTGAACGAATGTGGCCTTTGTTGTCTTTTCCTAGAGCTACCTAGCGTGCTCCTGGGGGGAGGGGGGAATGCTATTTCATGTGTGGCGGGGTGGCGGCGAGAATGGATGAAGGCAGCAAATATGAATATGTACATGTGTATATATGGATATATCTGTGTATATGTATGTATACGATGGAATGTATAGGTATGTCTATGCGCGTGTGTGGGCGTTTATGTATGTACATGTGTATGTGGGTGGGTTGGGCCATTCTTCTGTCTGTTTCCCTGCGCTACCTCGCTGACGCGGGAGACGGCGATTAAGTATAATAAAATATATATATATATATATATATATATATATATATATATATATATATATATATATATATATGCTGGCCTCCTTGATGTAATAATTAGCGTCATTGACCATGAGTTGGCACAGGTCCTCCAGGGGTCAGACCCGCATGGAATCGAATCTTGGGCGAGGCAGTCGGCCCACGCCAACCTCGCTGTTCATCGTCCCCTCGGGGCTGGTTGATAAATGGGTACCTGGCGTGTGTGTGTGTGTGTGTGTAAAAATACACTAATGGTGATCAAACACACACACACACACACACACACACACACACACACACACACACACACACAATGTCAACACATATTTCTCCAGAATACAACACGGAAACAGTGTATCAAACCTGTTATGTACACGTTCACGAACTGTGCGTTCCACAACAGTCTGTTTCTGCCCCTGACATGTGTCATTCATGTCTCTCCCACAACATTAATATTCTAAAAAGAATTCAGTTGTTGGAAAATGTTTCACAGATTCGGTGCATCACATGTATATGGTTGTATCTGTTGGTATATGAATATCAGAGAAGCTGTTCTCTTTCATGGATGTCTAGGGAGTTCCTGGGTTTTATTCCAGGTATGCATCAGTTTCTCGCCGACTCTTGCCCCCACACGTTTCTTGCCTCAGGCAACATGGTTGAAAACTCTAGGCGTCCACGTATGACGCTTGTCTATAATGGCGCGACCTTTGATGTCAACCCTCAGCGACTAGTGAAAGGTCCAGCCATCATACCCATGGGTCACACCGTCGTGCTTAGGGAGCTCTCTGTCGAGGTCAAAGGTCACGTCATCTAACCGAAGGGTCGTACTGTCGTGCTCATTGGTCGTACTGTCGTGCTCATTGGTCGTACTGTCGTGCTCAGGGGTCGTACTCTCGTGCTCTGGGGTCGTACCGTCAGATTCAAGTGAACAAGAACACGTACTGATATATATAGTCCAGCAGATGATTCATTTATATGTCTATTCTAAGACAAGTCTTTTCCCAAGATCTGCCCCTGTCCACGGACATATGTCCCAGGACGTCCTTGGACAATGGTTCAGGTTATGGCTCACCAACCAGGTACTTACTGTATATCACCTACGTCAACGAAGCTTGTTCGCCTCGTCCACACCAAAATATCATCTCAGTGAACAATGGTGGAAGTGGATCAGTTGGGGTCATCATCAAACACAGGGAATGTTTTGATCGTTCCTACATCAAAGCTGAGTGTTCTTCAAAACATATTGTCTATGCGAGACTCCTCAGCACAGCCTATCACTGCCGATGTCTCGGTGCAACTGCCAACATCCAGCACCAGCGGGGGGCGCCCAGGCAAGAATGCTGAGCCCATCAAATTTGGGTCAGCCTTTAAGCGACCAGGAGTATTACTGCCTAAGTAGGTAGCTACTCTAGGGTCATTATTCATTCCAATGTCTAATCTCTTCCGAGACACATATCTGGTACAGCAATTTACACACGTTCAGGGCACATCTCTTGTTACACACTGCCTCTCTGTCCAATAACACATCTATTGTCTCTGGAATATATACAACCATAAAACCCTGTTAAACCTGTCGGCACCTTTAATCTCTACCTCCTCATCTCATTCTAGTTTGTTATTCTTCTCACTGTACATCAGTTTACGACAATTTCAATCATCCTTAAGCCTTTCCCCAACACGCCTCTCCTTGTCATCTCTCTTCCATTCCTGTTTCATCCTCTTTTCAGTCTTTCATCTCCCTTACCCCATTGATACCCACGTAACCCTTGTATTTTAGTCTTCTCACTTGTTTGTTTATATCTCGTTTCCTTCCCGTTCAACTTATCTTTGAGCATCATATAACCAGACAATATGCGAAGTACTTAGCTGTGACCTTCGTTAAGGAAAAATTTATTTTTCGACAGCAATATGGTATTCTAAATTATGGACTGCCTCATGTATCACGGACGAACCTCGTACTGTACAATCCGTTGAAAGGCCTTTCAGAAACAGGACCCAGGGGCTCAACCCTCACCATCAAGCAACACTGTGGCCCAGCGGAGGACTGCGTGTGGTCAGTGGCCCATGCGGAGCACAATGGTGTCATAAGGTGACTGCTTGAGGGTCGTACTCTTGAGATCAAGGGTCGTATCGTCGTGTTTACGAGGATAAAACTTGTTCTGGCGTAGTAGGCTATTAGCTCAACTGTTAACCGCCTGGAAGTGATCACAAAAACAGATTTCATCAGAAAAGTTTCGTCTCAGTAAAATGGATCTATCTGGTAACACGCACACCAGCGACGATCTCGGCTGATTTGTGAGAGAGAATTACATGTCTACATAAGTGTACGAAGAGGAAATCATCTGAGGCAAAGTCCGCGTCGCAACAGGACGAAGGCTCGTAACATATTCTAATCAAAACAAAATCATCGGAAGATTCATATCTCAACATTCAAACGTAAGATGTACATGTGTTCACGTTATGCATAAAAGATTGAAAACTACAAAAATGTGAAGTGATACCGATAAACCATCGAAATCTAAAGTCAACCTCCAGTCTGAGTTAAGAAAGAGAAACGGCACACACACACCTCTGAACCTGACTTAACTTGGTAAGACACACGGGAAAACGTTCTGTCAAAAGTAGTTGCATGCTAATACTCAGATCTTGCTCTGATGTGACGCAGACACCGAGAGAGAGAGAGAGAGAGAGAGAGAGAGAGAGAGAGAGAGAGAGAGAGAGAGAGAGAGAGAGAGAGAGAGAGAGAGAGAGAGAGAGAGAGAGAGAGAGAGAGAGAGAGAGAGAAAGAGAGAGATTAGGAAGTGCAGAGGATGGAGCAGTTATTACTCTGGAAGCCTGGAGAGCACTCCGCCCAAACGGAATATGTCGTAAACCTATTAAATCCTCCGATTGATTTTCCGAGCATGTCAAGCAATGTGCCACTCAGGAGAGATATAGTACAAAACGTGTCCATAAATGAAAAACTGATGAGAGAAGGCAGGAACACGTGGAGGTGGAAAGCACTACAGCTGACGTGCACAGAAGGAAGACCCAGATGAGGATATGTTGGATATCGTCCTGCCAACCGTGGAGTGCCTTGGGCGAATCTACTTATCTCAGGGACTCTGGAGACTGTAGGTGCTTCTGAAGGTTTGAATCATACGTCACAGGTTGAAGGTACGGATAACAGAGGCTTAGTGTCGGGCCAACTGCATATCCAGCGTGGGCAGGCGAGGAGGTGAGTGGATGTCCGTGGATCGCCCTGACGTCATGTCTGGCCAGCGTGGGCGGGGAGATGGCTGGATATCCACAGGATACCCTGACGTCCGCCACCTCTCTGGTCAGTGCTGGCGGGAGGCTGGGAGGTGGTTACATGTCCATACATCACCCGGGCGTCCCCTCTTCCCCGGGGACACGACCTTGTGTGTTGAGCGTCTCCACAAAACTGACACCTCCTTGGGTCTGCCTGCTGATCGATGGTGGCATAGTGTTGCACCATGGGATGTCATCACCACAACTGCTATATACGTGGATCCTACGATTGTGTGTGATGTCATCGAAGCTGTTCCTACTGCTGCACATGCTGTATCAGAAGTGTTGTATTGATCCTTCTGGTGTATGTGATGTCATCAAAGCTGTTCCTATTGCTGCACATGCTGTATCAGAAGTGTTGTATTGATCCTTCTGGTGTATGTGATGTCAAAAATGTTCCTATAGCTGCATATGATGTCATTACACGTGTTGTATTGATCCTTCTGGTGTATGTGATGTCATCGAAGCTGTTCCTGTAGCTGCACATGCTGTCATCTGAGGTGCTGTATTGATCCTTCTGGTGTATGTGATGTCATCAAAACTGTTCCTACAGCTGCATATGATGTCATTAGAGGTGTTGTATTGATCCTACTGGTGTATGTGCTGCCATCAAAGCTGTTCCTAGAGCTGCATATGATGTCATTAGAGGTGTTGTATTGATCCGACTGGTGTATGTGCTGTCATCAAAGCCGTTCCTACAGCTGCATATGATGTCATTAGAAGTGTTGTATTGATCCTACTAGTGTATGTAGTGTCCACGATGTTCGGTCATGAAGTAAAGCTGTTACTGTGCTGGTAGGAGGCTGGGCACCTGGCATACCCTCTTTTCGTATAGTTATGGTACCAAGGACAGACTCAGGTGATCTCGTACTAGTAATAGAGTCAATGTACAAACCACACTGTACAGTGTCATAACTACATAGTACTGTTGAAATCTATTTTACGGTCCGACCATTCAAGCTGGAATAAAAATTTGACCGAGTTTTTTTTGTTTCCCCCCCGCCCCCATGATGTTAACCCATGGAACAACTATTTTGAGTGTGTGACAGAGCGCAGGTAGAACCGCTCAGCTGATGGGCGGCTCAGGAAAACACTCGTAAAGTGGATATCCTGCACACTTTTCTGGCCATTACATAACACGGGCCAAAACATTTTCAGCACATAAAGCTTTATAACTTTTAGAAAAGCTGCTTTATGGTGTGAAACACAATACGCATGTGAAAGCTACAATATATATATATATATATATATATATATATATATATATATATATATATATATATATATATATATATATATATATATATATATGGAGAAAAACTGGAGGAAGTAAAGTGTTTTAGATATCTGGGAGTGGATCTGGCAGCGGATAGAACCATGGAAGCGGAAGTGGATCATAGGGTGGGGGAGGGGGCGAAAATTCTGAGAGCCTTGAAGAATGTGTGGAAGTCGAGAACATTATCTCGGAAAAGCAAAAATGGGTATGTTTGAAGGAATAGTGGTTCCAACAATGTTGTATGGTTGCGAGGCGTGGACTATGGATAGAGTTGTGCGCAGGAGGATGGATATGCTGGAAATGAGAGGTTTGAAGACAATGTGTGGTGTGAGGTGGTTTGATCGAGTAAGTAACGTAAGGGTAAGAGAGATGTGTGGAAATAAAAAGAGCGTGGTTGAGAGAGCAGAAGAGGGTGTTTTGAAATGGTTTGGGCACATGGAGAGAATGAGTGAGGAAAGATTGACCAAGAGGATATATGTGTCGGAGGTGGAGGGAACGAGGAGAAGTGGGAGACCAAATTGGAGGTGGAAAGATGGAGTGAAAAAGATTTTGTGTGATCGGGGCCTGAACATGCAGGAGGGTGAAAGGAGGGCAAGGAATAGAGTGAATTGGATCGATGTGGTATACCGGGGTTGACGTGCTGTCAGTGGATTGAATCAGGGCATGTGAAGCGTCTGGGGTAAACCATGGAAAGCTGTGTAGGTATGTATATTTGCGTGTGTGGACGTATGTATATACATGTGTATGGGGGTGGGTTGGGCCATTTCTTTCGTCTGTTTCCTTGCGCTACCTCGCAAACGCGGGAGACAGCGACAAAGCAAAATAAATATATATATATATATATATATATATATATATATATATATATATATATATATATATATATATATAAATAAATATATATATATATAAGGGAGAGAGTTCAAAGCGAGCCAGAGAGACGAAGAAAGGAACATGAATACGACATAAAACATATGAATGAGGAAGATAAGTGAATAAGAATCCCAGAGTTTCATATCTTAAGAATTGTGTAAACACAAACAAGAGCGGATACAGCCAGATTACATTAACTGATACATATGAGCACATAAACAGTCAGATTATATTACCTGGTGTATATGGACATGGATGCAGGTAAATTACTTTACCTAACATATGTGAGCATGGACACAGGTGGCTTACATTAACCGGTATATGTGAACAAGGACACAGGTAGAGTATATTAACTGGTATATGTAGGCATGAACAAAGGTAGATGAACACTAACTATAATATGTGGACATGGAAACTGGTAGATTACACTTACTGGTATGTGTGGTTATGAACACAGGTAGATCACATTAACTGGTGTATGTGGACATGAACACGAGTTAGTCACATTAACTGGTGCATGTGAATATGGACACAGGTAAATTACATTACCCGGTGTATGTGGACATGGACACACGTAGATTACATTAAGTGGTATATGCGGACATGGACACAGGTGGATTACATTAAGTGGTGAGCGTGGACAGGGAAATAGCCACATCAGATTAACTGGTATATGTGGACACGTACAAAGGTAGTCTACATTAACTGGAATTTGCTGATAGCCACGAGGAAAATGAAACACGATAAGTTCTCCCCAAGTGCACTTTCGTGTAATGATCACATCGTCAGGGAAGATAAAAGAAAGAAAGAGAAGATTAGAACTGTTCTGAGTCTTCTATCTCATTCTTATATCTCCCCTAACGATGTGATCATTACACGAAAGTGCACTTGGGAACTTATCGTGTTTCCGTGATTACCAGCAAATACTAGATCACGCACATCACTTTGACCTATTATAACATTAACTGGTATAATTGAAAACTGTCGAAGGTAGATCACATAAATAGGCACTGTGGACAAAGACACAGGTATATCTCATTAACTGGTATATGTAGACAGAAACGCACGGAGATTATATTAACCGGTATATGTGGACAGGGACACATGTAGATTACATTCCCTGGTATATGTGGACATGGAAACAAGTAGATTATATTAACTGGTATAATCGAAAATTAGCAAAGGTAAATTACACTGACTGGTATATGTGGACATGGACACAGATTACATTTATTGGCGTATGTGTATATGGAAACTGGCACACTACATTATCTGGTATATGTAGATGTAGACAAAGGTAGATTACATCAATTTGTATATGTGGACATGAACACAGTTTACATTAACTGGTATATGTGGACACAGACACAGGCATATTGCATTACCTACTATATGTGGACATGGGCACACGTAGTTAACACTAACTGGTATATGTGGACATGGACACAGGTAGATTTCATGAACGGGTATGTGTGGACAAGGACACATGAAATACAACTGACAGGTATATTACATTAACTAGTCTATGCGGACACGGACACAAGTAGATTACATTAACTGGTATATGTGGACGTAGATATATTATATTCACTGGTTAAAGTGAACATGGACAAAGGTAGATTACATTAACTGGTATATATGGACTTGGACACAGTTAGATTACGCTAACTGGCTTAAGTGAACATGAATACAGGTAGATTACATTAACTGGTATATGTGGACATGGAGACAGGTAAATTATGTTAACTGGTATATTTGGACACGGTCGCAAGTAGATTATATTAACTGGTATATGTGGTCATGGACAGAGGTAGATAACATTAAATGGTATATGTGGACACACAAGTAGATTATACTAACTGGTAGATGTGGACATGAACACAAGTAAATTACATTAACAGGTATATGTGGACACACAAGTAGATTATACTAACTGGTAGATGTGGACATGAACACAAGTACATCACATTAACAGGTATATGTGGACATGGTAACAGGTAGATTACTCTAAGTGGCATCATATGCAAACGTAGATACAATAAGTAGGTTAAGTATGAGAAAAGAGTCCTGCAAGGGGTAATGGTTAATAGCAACTGTGGAGTAAGAAAGAAAGCACACAGCAACAAGGAGCCTCCCTCCCGCACAGCAGGATAATATGGTTTTCAACCGGGACATAAAAGGACAGTTTTGTTTGGAATAAACCGTGTGGTGGATGTAACACCCTGACCAAGACGATACGATCCTTGGGTTGAGGGCCTGCTCTCTGACCTGAACGTTAAAGGACAGACCATCGTACTAAAGGATCGTACCATTGTGCTTAAGGACTGTACCATCGTGCTCAAGTTCTGTACTGTGGGTCAGGATGATGCTATATGAGGTACACGAGATATGACTGCAGATCATATTTGCTGTAGGAACGATGCAGATATTACTACAGTGATGCTGTTCACTGCCTTCTGCCGCACTGCTATCTCTCTCTCTCTCTCTCTCTCTTTCCCGCCAAGAGTTATGCATAAAGCCAGCCTCAGGCAATGTCTCGTCTTATGTAGGTAAGAAGTACTCTTCTTGATATGCAATGAGTTTGGCGGAAATGAAGCAAAATTTTCATTTCAGTAAAGACAGCCATACATGTGGAACGGAGGTAGCACTTTAGGTCCATAAAACGCACCGGATATAACCATCAAAGTTCATGTAAAAGCCATGAAAAATGATATCACCCAACCACTCTACCATTTCGGGAGATATCAAAATACGTTACGGGGTCGCATCGAGGGAATAAGACGAAATGGCAGGATGTAACAGTATAATGCACACCACTCCAGCCAGCACTTGGCAGCGAACGACAATTTTTACCAATGGACAGGCAGCAGGCAAGCCCCCCTACTCATCCACTGTCGGCCAGGTTGAGGACATTATCATGGGATCTAAGGATTTAAACCAGCGAGCATTACGGTACGACCACTGAGCAAGACGATGCAAGCTTCGAGCAGGAGAGTACGACCCTTGGTTGTGATGGCCTGACCTTTGACTTGACCCTAAGGGTCATGCTAAAGGTCACGAAGTCAGCTTACCGTACTGGTGAAGGTTCGCACAGTCGTCTTCGAGGAACACCAGTGCCAATCACCAGCTTTGAATATATCATTCAGTGGTTGGGAGCGATTATCTCTCCACACCTCAATGTGTCTGGTACCAAGGGAAGAGCTGCATTATCCACATTCAGGTCTTACAGACCTTTCCATGGTTTACCTCGGACGTTTCACATGCCCTGGTTCAGTCCATTGACGGAACGTTGACCCCAGTATACCACACTGTTCCAGTTCACTCTATTCCGTACCCGCCTTTCACCCTCCAGCATGTTCAAGCCTCGATGGCTCAAAATCTTTTTCACTCCATCCTTCCACCTCTAGTTTGGTCTCCCACTTCTCCTTGTTCCCTCCACTTCTGACACATATATCCTCTTTGACAACCTTTCCTCACTAATCTCTCCTTAAGTCCAAACTACTTCAACACACCCTTTTCTGCTCTCTAGACCACACTCTTTTTATTACCACACATCTCTCTTACCCTTTCATTACTTACTCGAACAAACCACCTCAAATATCTTTTTTTCCAACACATCCACCCTCCTCCGCACAACCCCATCTATCGCCCACGCCTCGCAACCATATAGCGTTGTTGGAACCACTGTTCCTTCAAACATACCCATTTTTGCTCTCTGAGATAACTTTCTTCAAATCTACACATTCTTCATAACTCCCAGAACCTTCGCCTCCTCCCCACCCTATGACTCACTTCCGCTTCTATGGTTCCATCCGCTGCTAAGGTCAACTCCCAGATATCTAAAACCACTTCCTCTAATTTTTCTCCATTCAAACTTACATCCCAATTAACTTGTCCCTCAATTCTACTACACCTAATAACCTTGCTCTTATTCACATTCACTCTCAACTTTCTCCTTTCACACACTTTTCCAAACTCAGTCACCAACTTCTGCAGTTTCTCAATTGAATCAGCCACTAGAGATGTATCATCAGCGAACAACAACGGACTCACTTCCCAGGTCCTCTCATCACCCAACAGACTGCATACTCTATACTGGTGGCGTTTCTCGTGTTACGAAGTAGCGCTAGGAATAGACAAACAAAGGCTCTATTCACTCGTGTACAATCTTTATTTAGCTGCCATGTGTAATGCATCGACACCACAGTTTCCTCTCTGCAGACCTTTCCATGGTTAACCCCAGTCGCTTCACATTCCCTGGTTCGTCCGATTGACATTTCAGCTCCCTCAACAACACACTTTTATATCATACCTCTCTCCCATCCTTCTATTCCTTCCCTCGATCAAATCACCTCACACCACATATTGTCTTCCTACAATTCGTTTCCAACACGCACACACACACACACACACACACACACACACACACACACACACACATACACACACACACGTCGTAAAAGGTGACTAAAAGGGGGAGGGAGCTGGGGGCTGGAAATCCTCCCCTCTCATTTTTAATTTTCCGAAAGAAGGAACAGAGAAGGGGGCCAAGTGAGGATATTTCCTCAAAGGTTCAGTCCTCTGTTCTTATCGCTACCTCGCTAAAGCGGGAAATAGCATAAAAAAGTGTATATATATATATATATATATATATATATATATATATATATATATATATATATATATATATATATATATAATCCTTTTTTTATACATATTCGCCATTTCTAGCGAGAGAGGGCGAAGAAGTGATGACGTCACGTAGCGGCACGCCTCACCGACCTAAGGCATGGAGCTTTCATTGATCAGACAAGGGAGTAACAGCCGACCACACTCGTGTCTCATTGGTCAGTCATCTTTCTGTTTATCCTTGACTTATGTCAATATACCTGGACCTTGTTGTACTTCCCTCATACTTGAGAATGTGGCACGAGTAACGAATCGTTATGTTACTGTATACCTTAGAAGAGTGTCCACCTGACTTCGGTTCTACCCCTGCCGTCAATTTTGGCCAGCTCACAGGTAATCTACTTGATCAGAATACGAGAATCGTCAGACAAGTTACGAACATCAGTATGAAACTGACAAATATGTGGTGTGAAGGGGGTTGACCCCGAAAGAAATGATAGTGTAAGAGAGAGATGTGTGGCAATACGAAGAGTATGAGTGGGAAAGTTGAAGAGGGTGTGCTGAAATGGTTTGGAAATATGGATAGTGAGGAGAGGTTGACAAAGAGGATATATATGCCACAAGGTGGAGGGGAGAAGAAGAGGGAGACAGAATCAGAGATGGAAAGACGGAGTGAAAAAAGGTTTTGAGTGCTTGAGACTTGAATATGCAGGACGGTGTCAGGTGCGCACGGGAATATAGTTAACTGAAGTTATGTGGTATTCAGGGGGACAACTGCTGTCGATGGATTCAACCAGGGCGTATGAAACAGTCAGGGGAAACCACGGAAAGGTCTCTGGGGCCTGATTGCTCATAGGGGCAGTGGTCTTGGTGCATTGCAAATGCACATAGAAAATGGATGCAAGAGAATGAGGCCATTTCTTCGTTCCTGGCGTCAACTTGATCATTCATATCTCCCAGAGGAGGTGGTGCTCAGGTGTTACACTAGAACATAAACAAGTGCACGATAAAGGCTTCCATTCTTCTCAACGCTTCCATGAATAATTCCTGACGTGGTCAAGGGCAGCTAGGCTGGTAGTATTACAGGAGTAGTGGTCAAGAACATGAGTTCTTAAACTATTGTAACTCAAGGTTTACCTAGGTATGTGTCAAAATGGTCAGGAGCCCAACACAGAAATAAAGTCACTTTCAATGCATCTGTTGGTGATACATTTTACTCATTAAAAATGACCTATAAAGAAAAACACATAGTGAAGTAACTCATTTCAAAAAATCATTGATGTTTTATCGCAATTCAAACACAACTTTAAAAAGCGAACTTCGGGTAGGAGAGAGGAAGTTTAGCTGGACAAGAGAGGTATCACCCTTCATGAGACACTTGGACTAGTTTCTGTGAGATAATCAGATCAGGAAGAGTGGGATGAGGAAGGCTGACTTATGAGAGATAATCAGATCCAGACAGTGTGAGATACGGGATGACTCGGAGTGTGGCCAGTCACAGCTGATCTCATCTTACTGCTGCTATTCCCTGATTTGGTCACAACTGAAAATCCTGATTGACACAGGTAAGTTGTAGGGAAAGGCAAGAGAAACTTGATTGCTCGTTGTGAGAGAGAGGAATGTTCAATGGCTGCTGTGCTCCAGAATGAAGCAATGTCAGGCTTCCTGTGTCATTGGCTCAGGCAGCTGTCAGTTGATAGCTCCATCAGCTGTGTTTCCATCATGGTGAACATGACACTGTCTTCAGATGAGGGATCCATTGAGAACTAATCTGAAACCCAAATATTTCCATCCCGGGGGTCGTCTGTGAAGCACTCACTGTATTTGGTTAACAGCTGAGTTAAATGCTGGGACACAGATTTAGTGGTGTTGATGTGGAGCGACTCTCCCAGTGTCTCACACTAGGGAAGGTACATTTCCAACCAACGTTCTTCGACTCTCCTGTTCCGCAGTGCGTTTCTTCTCGATATCACAAACCAAATATATAACACTGTCTCTTCGTTGGATTCAAAGGTTCAGTTGGTTCAGCTGATGAAATACGCCCGACAAGGAGGCCAGTGAGGCACAACACTCACCAACAAGGTAATGCTGTGCCAGGGTGGACTTTTCTTCATCAGAACAGGAGTCAACCTCTTTCATCATTTCGAGCAGGCAGTTCAGCACCTGTCCTCTGGACAGCCATATGATATAAAATATGCACCTGCTCTGCCTCCATTCTCACTCACATTGCAGTAAAACAACTGGTATATGCCGCAATCTTCCTCATATGACTGATCGTTTCCACGGTCAGTAGCTCTGGTGACATCTCTGAGGTCAAGCTCCCTCTTGAATACTTTTGACAACATCACTATGTCTCCCAGTCACTGGGGCAGCACCATCAACGTAGACACCCACACACATTTTCCAATCAAGTCCAAGCTCAATCAAGAAATTATCAAGGCATCGGAAGCACTCCTCGGTTGTTGTTCTGGTAGACAGCTCACTGGAAGATATGAGGTCTTCGCCAGAACCACCGTCCCAGCTGTATCTCACTCACACCAGCAACAGTATTGAACACATGGGTGGGTTCGTCCAGCTGTATGGCAAAATATGGAATTCCTTTTATCGTCTCCAAACGCTGTCTTTCAACGTCTTTCCCATATCAACTAACCTCCCGCCAACAGGGTCGTTTGTCAGCGGGATAGTTTAGACTTCCTTAGCCAGAGCCTCTGCTTGTACCTCGGGGCACATGTCCACCTCACTGGGTAGAATCAGTTCTTCTGCAGTGGTGAAACCTTTCTTCCTTCACACAACGCGAGCTGCCACCATGTAGCTAGCCTTCAGGCCGCTCAAGGGGTGCGTCGTGAGCGCAGCCACTGATCTCCACTGCATTTGATGTCCTTCCCATTTTTCTTTGGAAGTATTCCCTTGGTTTTCCAAGAGACCCAGCAACCTAGATGGTTTAAGCGGTTCGTTTGATAACACATCACCACATTCCACACTCGAACTACTGAATCACAACTCGTCAGTGTAAATCCAAACTTAACGTATTCTGGGTCGGATCTTCTGACGAAGCGTTTCGCCGCCTTTTCACTAACTCTCGAAGTCTCGCCGCTACCATTTTCTTTCAGCAAACTGACGATGTTTGAATGAGCTCAACACTGGGGAACAGCAGCCAGCCTCGGTGTCGTGACACACCCGTTTTTTTTGTTAAGGTGTGAATCTCCTGCACAACAAAAAACACGAACACTTTTGTAAGGTTTCTTCAAAAGGCCGACGAGGAGCAAGTGTCCTTACA
Organism: Panulirus ornatus; assembly: GCF_036320965.1. NCBI lineage: Eukaryota > Metazoa > Arthropoda > Malacostraca > Decapoda > Palinuridae > Panulirus > Panulirus ornatus. The sequence goes on along the minus strand of NC_092234.1, from coordinate 38,019,550 downwards.
GGATGAACAACACAACAACATATCGGAGAGAAACGGAACATAGCTCACCGCAGGCAATGGACGGGACAGGATTAATCAGGCAAGGAACTAAATACCAGTGAATCATTATGGACTCGGGTCACAACAACCCTCGTCGAATGGATGAGTCTCGTTCCTGCTCATTCCCTTGATGCGAGCTGCACTTCTAACATGGTCCTCGGCTCAACAGCAGAGAAACAGTGGTCCAGAATGGGAAGGTCGGGTGTGCAGCTTGACCAATCAGAAGACCTCGTGGCGCACGCGACGCCTAATGGATGAACTTCCTTTGTTTCCTGTTCGATCTTAACACTTGTGTCTGTCCAGTGGTGAAGTCCGTTGAGACGAAACTATATTGATATACGTACACGCAAGACGTATGGTCCTGGTGGCATTCGTCAACGTTTACTGAAAGAGTTGCCTCTGAAGTTGCACCTATGCTTCCTCATCTGTTCCATTATGTTTAAAAACCAGAACTTTTCCTTCCTGGAAGCATGCGTTGGTAAATCTTGCCCCTGAGAAGGGTGGCCATTCTCACCCCTCTAACTATCGTCCCATTGCTTTGACATCTACCATTTCCAAAGTTCTTGAATCCTCCTCAACTCTCATATCATCAGACATCTTGAATTTCACGTTCTTCTTTCTGACCAGCAGTATAGCTCCCGTTAGGCGAGATCCAATATTGATATTCTTTCCTATCTTACTAATGTCTGGTCATCATCCCTGAAAGATTTTGGGGAGTCATATGTAGTTTTCCTTGATATATCCAAAGCTTTTGAAAGGTGTGTCATCGGGGTCTCATGTCTGAGCTCCCCTCTTTTGGTTTCCCTCCTTTATTTTGCTCCTACATATCTAGCTTCCTCTCCAGCAGAACTATCTCTATAGTTGGTAACAGATCAGCCTCTCCCCCCCTTTCTCCATCAACAGCGGTGTCCCTCAAGGTTCTATCCTGTCCCCTACACTTTTTCTCCTTTTTATCAACGATTTCCTTTCCTCCACAAATAACCAAATGCATTCATAAGCTCACGACACAACACTACATTCATCCACATCCCACAGTTCTGCTCCCTCTTCTCTCGCTAGATGAACATCTCGTTTCGGCACAGCTTCCTCATTAAACTCAGACTTGGACAGGATATGTCAGTAGAGTAGACGAAATCTGGCCAAGTTTAATGACTCTACTCATCTCTCCATCAAAAACTCCTCAAAACTTTCCTCTCTCCTTTGACGGATCTGTAAATCCACCACTTGACTAATGAACGTATATGGTATTACTTTTAAGTCCTCATTACAGAAATAACTAAGTCTACCTCTAAAAACTGGTAGTCGTGTTACATGTGATATATCTTTTCCACTGAACAGTTGTTTCGTTTATATAAAGGATTGATTATTCGTCCTTGTATAAATTACTGCTCTCACATCTAAGGTGTTCCTAGCTCTGCATCCTTACCTGACACTGTTGAGTCGAAAGCGGTCCGACATATAGTGTCCCAGGCTAACATCCAAACTTGACCCACTTGCCTTACACCGCAACGTGGTTCACTTTCCCCTCTTCTCTAGATATTACTTAAATTGTTGCTCCCGAGAACTGGTTGTTTCTGTGCCCTCATCAGCCGGCAGACCTCACAATACTTGGTAACCTGCTGCGTCATATGAATAGTGTGTGGCCGCTGGCAACTCAAGGGTGGGCTCTGGCAACTCAAGGGTGGGCCGTTCTGATAAATGTTTATTTCCCTACAGCTCGAAGTTCTGGAGCTATCTACCCTCTCGTGTCTTTCCCAGCAACTATGAACTGGCACGGTTTAAAAGACTAGTTTTTCGCTTCCTCCAAAATTAGTAAATACTTTCCCCGTCTCCTCTTTTTCCCGTTCTATAATTCAATTAAGGCCCGGCCTTGATGTGGACTGGAACATATAGAATTGAATACAACATATTTGGAGTTATTAATCTTCTTTCTTATGTTCTTTTATTTTCTCAGTATCATTCTACCTTTAGGTGGGTGTTTAAACACCAATCGTTCGTAGTCCAACATTTAATACATTCAAGCTTTCGCCTTCACAGAGGCATCATCAGAAATCTACAAAAAGAGAAAAATACTGCGTCACAAAACTTGAATAAGAAAAGTAAAACGCAAACAAAATATAAAAAACACTCGGAAAAATACAGAACAGGCCATAAAAGTATGGAAAGCACTAAACAGATTAACAATCTCTTGAAGGTTAGTACAATCTAAACAGAATATGCCCCGCAACCAAATAATATTGCTGGACTACTATTCCTTCAAACATACCCATTTTTGCTCTCCGAGATAACGTTCTCGCCTTCCACACATTCTTCATCGCTCCCAGAACCTTCGCCAACTCCATCCTTTGACTCACTTCCGTTTCCATGGTTCCATTCACTGCCAAGTCCACTCCCAGAAATCTAAACCACTTCACTTCCATCATTTTTTTTCTCTATTCAAACTTAAATGCCAATCAACTTCTCCCCAACCCTGCTGAATCTATTATCCTTCCTTTTATTCACATTCACTCTTAAGTTTCTCTTTACACACACTTTTCGAAAGTCAGTCACCAACTTCTGCAGATTCTCACTCGAATCGGCCACCAGTGCTGTATCTTCGGCGAACAACACCTGACTCACTTCCCAGGCCCTCTAATCCCCAACGGACTGCATACTCGCCCCTCTCTCCAAAACTCTTGCCTTTACCTCCCTCACCACCCCATCCATAAACAAATTATTGATCAACCATGGTGACATCACACACCCTTTCCCCAGACTGACCTTTACTGTAAAACAATCACTCTCCTCTCTTCCTACTAGTACACATGTCTGACACCTTTTATAAAGACTTCTCACTGCTCCTAGCAGCTTACCTCCCACATCATGTATTCTTAAGACCTACCATGAAGCATCTCTATCAACCCTATCATATGCCTTCTCCAGATCCGTAATGCCACATACAAATCCAACTGTTTTTCTAAGTATTTCTCACACACGTTCTCAGCAAACACCTGATCCACCTCTACCACTTATGAAACCACATTGCACCTCCCCAACTGATGCTCTGTATATGTCTTCACCGTCTCAGTGAATACTCTCTCATAAAATTTTCCAGGTATGCTCAACAAACTTATGCCTCTCTAGTTTGAACTCTCCTCTTTATCACCTTTGTCTTTACACAGTGGGACAAAACATGCATTCCTCCAATCCTCAGGCACTTCACCATGATACAAACATATATTGAATATCCTTACCAACCAATCAACAACACAATCACAATAACATCCAATCTCGCAGCCTTGCCGGATTTCATCTTCCGCAAGGCTTCCACCACCTCTTCTCTTTTCATCAAACCACTCTCCCTGATTCTCCCACTTCGCATACAACTACGACCTAAACACCCTACATCTGCCACTCTATCATCAAACACATTTAACATTATTTGTTATCACTTCCCCTTTCGCTCCCTTCACCGATGCCCCATTGTTTTTCTTTGTCTTTCGCACATTACCTCCTTCCACAATATCTTCTTCTTCTCCCTAAAGTTTAATGATACTCTCTTACCCCAACTCTCATTTGCCCTCTTTTTCAACCATTCACTTTCCTCTTGACCCCTTGTCGCTTTCTTTTATACATCTCCTAATCATTTGTACTCCTTCCTTGTTACTACCGCCCAAACATCTCTCTTTTCTCTTTCATTAGCAACTTTACTTCGTCCCACCACTCACCACCATTTCTAACCTGTCCATCTCCCACCTTTCGCAAGCCATCACTTCTTCCCTAAATACCTCCCATTCCTCACCCACTATCCTTACTTCATTTACTCTCACCTTTTGACACTTTTCACTCAATCTCTCCAGTTATTTCTTCACACAGGTCTCCTTTCTAAGCTCTTCACCATTACCATTCATAACACTCAATACCGTCCGTACACCAATTATACCATCACCTGTCACATTACCAGCCTTCACACTGAAATCACCCATCACTAATACCCAGTCTGTTGACACACTCTCTCAGCTGCTCCCAAAACACTTGCCTCTTATGATCTTCTCGTTGCCAATATATATATATATATATATATATTATATTAATTTGCTTTGTCGCCGTCTCCCGAGTTAGCGAGGCAGCGCAAGGAAACAGACGAAAGAATGGCCCAACCCACCCACATACACATGTATATACATACAAGTCCACACACGCAAATATACATACCTATACATCTCAATGTACACATATATATACACACACAGACATATACATATATACACACGTACATAATTCATACTGTCTGCCTTTATTTATTCCCATTGCCTACCTCGCCACACATGGAATAACAACCCCCTCCCCCCTCATGTGTGCGAGGTAGCGCTGGGAAAAGACAACAAAGGCCCCATTCGTTCACACTCAGGCTCTAGCTGTCATGTAATAATGCACCGAAACCACAGCTCCCTTTCCACATCCAGGCCCCACACAACTTTCCATGGTTTACCCCAGACGCTTCACATGCCCTGGTTCAATCCATTGACAGCACGTCAACCCCGGTATACCACATCGTTCCAATTCATTCTATTCCTTGCACGCCTTTCACCCTCCTGCATGTTCAGGCCCCGATCACTCAAAATCTTTTTCACTCCATCTTTCCACCTCCAATTTGGTCTCCCACTTCTCCTCGTTCCCTCCACCTCCGACACATATATCTTCTTGGTCAATCTTTCCTCACTCATTCTCTCCATGTGCCCAAACCATTTCAAAACACCCTCTTCTGCTCTCTCAACCACGCTCTTTTTATTTCCACACATCTCTCTTACCCTTACGTTACTTACTCGATCAAACCACCTCACACCACACATTGTCCTCAAACATCTCATTTCCAGCACATCCATCCTCCTGCGCACAACTCTATCCATAGCCCACGCCTCGCAACCATACAACATTGTTGGAACCACTATTCCTTCAAACACCCATTTTTGCTTTCCGAGATAATGTTCTCGACTTCCACACATTCTTCAAGGCTCCCAGGATTTTCGCCCCCTCCCCCACCCTATGATCCACTTCCGCTTCCATGGTTCCATCCGCTGCCAGATCCACTCCCAGATATCTAAAACACTTTACTTCCTCCAGTTTTTCTCCATTCAAACTTACCTCCCAATTGACTTGACCCTCAACCCTACTGTACCTAATAACCTTGCTCTTATTCACATTTACTCTTAACTTTCTTCTTTCACACACTTTACCAAACTCAGTCACCAGCTTCTGAAGTTTCTCACATGAATCAGCCACCAGCGCTGTATCATCAGCGAACAACAACTGACTCACTTCCCAAGCTCTCTCATCCACAACAGACTTCATACTTGCCCCTCTTTCCAAAACTCTTGCATTCACCTCCCTAACAACCCCATCCATAAACAAATTAAACAACCATGGAGACATCACACACACCTGCCGCAAACCTACATTCACTGAGAACCAATCACTTTCCTCTCTTCCTACACGTACACATGCCTTACATCCTCGATAAAAACTTTTCACTGCTTCTAACAACTTGCCTCCCACACCATATATTCTTAATACCTTCCACAGAGCATCTTTATCAACTCTATCATATGCCTTCTCCAGATCCATAAATGCTACATACAAATCCATTTGTTTTTCTAAGTATTTCTCACATACATTCTTCAAAGCAAACACCTGATCCACACATCCTCTACCACTTCTGAAACCACACTGCTCTTCCCCAATCTGATGCTCTGTACATGCCTTCACCCTCTCAATCAACACCCTCCCATATAATTTACCAGAAATACTCAACAAACTTATACCTCTGTAATTTGAGCACTCCCTCTTATCCCCATATATATATATATATATATATATATATATATATATATATATATATATATATATATATATATATATATATATCTTATATCCCTGGGGATAGGGGATTAAGAATACTTCCCACGTATTCCCTGCGTGTCGTAGAAGGCGACTAAAAGGGGAGGGAGCGGGGGGCTGGAAATCCTCCCCTCTCGTTTTTTTTTTAATTTTCCAAAAGAAGGAACAGAGGGGGCCAGGTGAGGATATTCCAAAAAAGGCCCAGTCCTCTGTTCTTAACGCTACCTCGCTAACGCGGGAAATGGCGAATAGTTTAAAAGAAAGAAAGATATATATATATATATATATATATATATATATATATATATATATATATATATATATATATATATATGTGTGTGTGTGTGTGTGTGTGTGTGTGTGTGTGTGTGTAAACTTTGGGCTAACTTGTGAGGTGGAAGTAAGACCCAGGACTAAACCAGTCACGCCTATTAGATACGAGAGGGCCGTTTTCTTCTGGACTCCCATCAAGACCATCTGAGGGAGAGGGTGTAATGGATACAAGAGGGGAGCAGGAAACAGAGCAGGGAATAGCCACGGTTGCCACATCCGTCCGACCATGTATGTTAATTCACTTCATTCTTAACTGGCAGCAGTTATCATGGTGGCAGGATAGTGCAAGTTCTGTTGGACGTTAGCCTCATAACGTGAAAGACTTGAAGGGAAACACCTGTTATTGCCCACCTTTCTCGTGGACGACGAATTTGGTAACTGTATATATATATATATAATGCATAAATTATCATCAGTTACAGTGTTAGCATAAGAGTTATTTCAAGATGGGAGAATTAGCCAGTGGGCTTTGTTACTATGTAAGACGGAGGTGCAGCAGGAGAGGCGTGGGTCAGAGGTCAGTGGGGAGAAGGACAACACCTCCGGCAAATCCACCCATGAGAAAATGCATTGATAAAGAAACAATTAGCCACAAAGAAAATGAGTAGAGGACTGAGGATGGAGGATACATATGATCAAGTTAATTAGTCAAGGAAACCGAGTGTCCCTGGGACTCTCATATGCTTTGTTCAGGACACAGATGGGAGTGCCCGATGGGTCAGTCCTAAAGAGACGTTGGAGGCAGGGGACACTGCACTCCCGTCTACAGTTACTAAAATACATGACTGGCCCGTGGGGCCGGAGACAGACAACCGTGATGATCCAGGTGAGTCCTGCAGTGCTTGCTGAGGACAGACTCACTCCCTGTAGGGATAACGAGCAGGTATGGTTCCTACTGATGACTTATGCTTTAACAGAGTCTTAGCTCTGGTGAGGAATTCCTCGGGGAAAGTGGAGGGCGCAGCGGAAACATGAGCCGTACCAATGACGTACGCAGGACGTGCATGACCCGTAGGAGCGTCGTTCTCAGCTGGGAGAAGCGACGCAGCGTAGGCCATGAAGAGACCTTCCTCATCCTGTATGTATGCAATACAAAGCTAAGAAACCTTCTAAAAGACCTGCATGTACAATGACCTGGTGGCTTTGGAGGACATAACTACACCAAATGATGGATATTGTAACACAAGCGTGTACTAAGCCAGGCATGAATTGTGACGAACTGGAGGAGTAAAACGAAGTAACCTCTAACATCAGAGACCTTTAAATGTGTAGATCTAAGCATATCATCATCATGCTGCGTGGCATGAACTAGTGTAACTTGAAGGACTAACTCATTCTGATCTTGAATTCCTTTACGTATCTTTCCTATTCGTCTTCTATATCCTGTGCACTTTACATTGTATGACTAACCTCACTGGTTCTTACTGGCAATATTGATATCATTTATGTCTTCAGTATGTTACATCCATTTCATCCATGTGATTTAGTATGTTTAGGGGGACTATTGTGGTAATTAGATATTCCATGCCCTAGAAACCACATACAGCGGTTTCATATCCTACAGGAAGGGAGTGATCATCAAGCCTGACGGTTCTCAGACCAACCGGGTCATCATCAGTGTCAGTGAGGGGTAACACCAACGCTGTGGGCACCCGACGTAGGGTCTGACGGGCTACGATCCATTGCCAAGTTTACTGATCTCTTGTGATCCCTCCCGGTCATGTTGCTTTGCAGTGCCAGTGGTTTCCTTTTTTTTTCTACGTCTAAGGAACTGAGGTTATTAAAAGGATATTAGGTTTAGTAGGGTTGAGAGACAACTTAATTGAGAGGTAAGTTTGAATGGAGAAAAATTGGAGGAAGTGAAGTGTTTAAGATGTCTGAGAGTGGACTTATCAGGGGACAAAGCCATGGGAGCGGAAGTAAGTCACAGGGTGAGGAAGGGGCAAAGGTTCTGGGAGCGATGAAGAGTGTGTGCACGGAGAGAACTTTATCTCGGAGAGTAAAAGTGGGTATGTTTGAAGGAATAGTGGTTCCAACAATGTTATATGGTTGCGAGGCGTGGGCTATGGATAGAGTTGTGCGCAGGAGGGTGGATATGCTGGAAATGAGATGTTTGAGGACAATATGTGGTGTAAGGTGGTTTGATCGAGTAAGTAATGAAAGGATAAGAGAGATGTGTGGTAATAAAGAGTGGGGGTGAGAGCAGAAGAGGGTGTATTGAAATGGTTTGGTTACATGGAGAGAATGAGTGAGGAAAGGTTGACAAAGAGGATATATGTGTCAGAGGTGGAGGGAACGATTAGAAGTGGGAGACCAAATTGGAGGTGGAAGGATGGAGGGAAAAAGATTTTGAGCGATCGGGGCCTGAATATACAGGAGGATGAGAGGCGTGCAGGGAAAAGAGTGAACTGGAACGATGTGGTATATCAGGGTCGACGTGCTGTCAATGGACTGAACCAAGGCATGTGAAGCGTCTAGGGTAAATCATGGAAAGATCTGTGGGGCCTGGACGTGGATAGGGAGCTGTGGTTTCAGTGCAATACACATGACAGCTAGAAACTCTGTGTGAACGAATCTTTTTTTTTTGTCTGTTTTCTTGGCGCTACCTCACTGAAGCAGGGGATAGCGATGCTGTTTTCCTGTGGGGCGGGCTAGAGACAGGAATGGATAAAGGCAAGCAAGTATGTACATGTGTATGTATGTATATGTCTGCGTATGTGTATGTATATGTATGTATATGTTGATATGTATATGTGCGTATGTGGGCGTTTATGTATATATATGCATGTATACGAGTGGATGGCCATTCTTCCTGGCGCTACCTCGCTGACGCGGGAAACAGCGATTATGTATTATTCTAATAATGATAATATTGATTTTATATATAAAGTGTGTGAAAGAAGAAAGTTAAGAGTAAATGTGAATAAGAGCAAGGTTATTAGGTACAGTAGGGTTGAGGGTCAAGTCAATTGGGAGGTGAGTTTGAATGGAGAAAAACTGGAGGAAGTGAAGTGTTTTAGATATCTGGGAGTGGATCTGGCAGCGGATGGAACCATGGAAGCGGAAGTGGATCACAGGGTGGGGGAGGGGGCGAAAATTCTGGGAGCCTTGAAGAACGGGTGGAAGTCGAGAACATTATCTCGGAAAGCAAAAATGGGTATGTTTGAAGGAATAGTGGTTCCAGCAATGTTGTATGGTTGCGAGGCGTGGGCTATGGATAGAGTTGTGCGCAGGAGGATGGATGTGCTGGAAATGAGATGTTTGAGGACAATGTGTGGTGTGAGGTGGTTTGATCGAGTAAGTAACGTAAGGGTAAGAGAGATGTGTGGAAATAAAAAGAGCGTGGTTGAGAGAGCAGAAGAGGGTGTTTTGAAATGGTTCGGGCACATGGAGAGAATGAGTGAGGAAAGATTGACCAAGAGAATATATGTGTCGGAGGTGGAGGGAACGAGGAGAAGAGGGAGACCAAATTGGAGGTGGAAAGATGGAGTGAAAAAGATTTTGTGTGATCGGGGCCTGAACATGCAGGAGGGTGAAAGGAGGGCAAGGAATAGAGTGAATTGGAGCGATGTGGTATACCGGGGTTGACGTGCTGTCAGTGGATTGAATCAGGGCATGTGAAGCGTCTGGGGTAAACCATGGAAAGCTGTGTAGGTATGTATATTTGCGTGTGTGGACGTATGTATATACATGTGTATGGGGGTGGGTTGGGCCATTTCTTTCGTCTGTTTCCTTGCGCTACCTCGCAAACGCGGGAGACAGCGACAAAGCAAAAAAAAAAATAAAAATATATATATATATATATATATATATATATATATATATATATATATATATATATATATATCATAGCTTCTCTGCTTTTAATAACGTCAGTTCCTTGCCTGCTACATTTCACCATCCTCATAATTCCCCTGCTCTCCAGGACATAACTCTCTCCACATCAATATTCCCTGTAACTGAGCGTTAATTGGACGAATAACAATGGGAGTCATCAAGTGGAAATAGGAGGTAACTGAGGGGAATGATCTCATTCAGCCAATAAGGTAATCCTGTTGCAGCAACCTCATTATGTAAGTGTGGTGTGGCTTGCCAGCCCTCTGCTCGCGTCAAATATAATCACAACAGATGACTTGGAAGTTACCGCATACATGAAAGTGGAGTGTAGGGGACGGAACCCATCACCATATCCCATTACCTTGTATCAGGAACATTAGACACATACTGATATTGGAGACCATCATCATGTTTCATTACTTCATTACTGGAGCATAAAACGCTGATAATAATGGAGATCATCAGCATGTCCCATTACAATATAGTAGGATCATAAGACAGCAACACTGGTCATTCATCACTAAGACCTGTTTCAATCAGAGCTCGACAGACAGATATAAGAACAGTCCTATGCCTACCACTATGAACATCATCAGTAATTTATGAACAAGTGCATGGCTATGCAAGTCAACAGCTCATTTTTTCTGTTAGGCCATGTGCTATGTCAAATACTTTATTACTGTACCTATTCATCTCTTAATGTTCAGTCTAGTTCATAATGTATGAACCTCTGAAAACATCTCTGGATTTTTGCCACACTGTGTATCCAGATGTACCTAACCCATGTACTTATCCACAATGTGGAAATATCCAGCTCACCCTAATCTCAAGATCTTCCATGATTAGTTAACCTGTAGCTACCATGACTTCTTAGTTTTATAATACCTGCAATACATCAACTGTATATTTTTGGCTGATTCCCTGCCTACATCCAAAGTCCGTCATCTAACTGTTCTATTATTAATTGTGTCTCATTACTTTATACAAGGAGCTAAACATCGATACAGGTCATCTTCGCCATGTTCCATTACTTTATACCACGAGCATAAGACACTAATGCTTGTGACCACCACCATGTCCCATGACTTTATACCAGTAACTTTCATGCCTTTAAACTTTCTTCAAACAAAATCCTTCCTCCACTCCCAAAGGAGCCTACCTTCATTGAACTGGCGGCCACGCCCACACAATTAAAGCTATAGACGTGGCTGACCCAATTGGCTCAATCACCAGTGCGGCAGCCACCTGAATGAGTCAATCAGTTCACTTGCCTTTAGCCACAAAGGTAAAATTTGTGTCTATTGTACCAACAACCCACCAGCAGCCCTACACCTGGACCACACTATTTACACTAAGAATTGTCGATGGACCTAATCCTTACTCTGGGAGAGGAGCCACACGGTGCTCTGGGAGAGGAGCCACATGGTGCCCGGGGAGGAGAGCAACAAGATACCCAGGGAGAGAAGATCGGTGCCCTGGGAGAGGAGTCACATAAAAGGAAGTGCTATGGTGAAGGTTATGAGGCTCAGAGGTACAACGCCTTTACACCCTAAGACTTTACGTCTGATAACGTGGCTAGGAAAGGGACAGAGCTTGTGTACGCGAGTGAACAATGAAGTTTTAAAAACACTGCGGCCAGCCAGCCAGCGTATGAAAGATGCAGGAGTGCAAGGGATGACGACCGCATGGAAAAAAGGGAGCCGGAGAGAGATTTTGAAAAATAAAGCATTGTGGACAAAGTTAAAGATAATCCCAAACTTTTCTATAAGTTCACCAGGAACAAATTATGAGTTAAAGAGCCAAGGAACCTTGACGGAAGAATTTTGGAGTAGGAGGAGGAGGAAGAGGAAGCATCTGATATGAGCGATAGATTCAAAGATGTTTCCACAGTGAAGGGCAGTGATACACAAGCACACTTGGGACGGGAATGATAATCAAGCTACTCCAAAAATATGATCCATATACTCGTTGTTCTGATGAAGTGTCCCCATGTGTGCTGAAATAATGTCCGAACACACTTACTGGACCACGAGAAATAGTGTCCGATAAATCAGTAGAGGAACATGTAGTTCCAGAGATGTACCTACATTTGTGAACGTTGATTTGGAAAGTGCGCTGAACTCCAGGCAGACCTAACTAACAAGTGTCGTTTGTAAAACACTGGAAAAGACAATCATACAGCAAATGAATGACAACTTGCAAAGGAGAAACTTTCTGCGAGGCAATAGATTCAGGAAAAGGTCGTCATGCATAACTAACTTTCTAGACTTTTATGACAAGATGAGCTCCAGTTCAGATTAGAGAGAGCGATGGTCAGACTGCGTGTACTTCATCAAACTACTAGAAAGCTATTAACACTGTGCCCCATGGGCAGTTGATAAAAGATTTGAGAACAACGGAATGGAAATAGAACGACGGGCTCCTTCAATGGAAAGAAGACAACCTTAGTGGAAACAACATAGGTAAGAGGCGCATCCTTGACGTGGGCTGGGGTTACAAGTGGCGTGCCACAGGGCTCGGTCTGGGTTCCATTGTTATTCTTCGAGAATGTGAATATTTGATTTACCTGATGAAAGTGAATCTTATCTAAATATGTCTGCAAATATCATATTTCAAATGGTTTACGCTTGTTCCACTTGGTGGAGCAGGTAATGCTGCACTAAGCTATGGCAAATGCATGGCTGTAGCAACCATAATTCAGGGAAAGCTGGAACTGGTTATGGAGGTGAATAATGCGCAAAAAAAAAAACATTGAAATAAAATGGCAACATTCGACGCTCTTCTACAGAGTAATACAATAACAGGCGTGGGAGATGGTCTACAATGACGGGTGTGGGAGATGGTCGAAGAGAAGGCGCAAGACTGGAAACACCGTCAGGAGTCGTTGTTCACCCGCTGTCTGTACCTGACGTGAGTGAGCGTAGACAGGTGGATCTTACTGTTATACAAACCACGAAAGATGGGAGTTACTAGTCTATATTACACCATGTGGAATGTTTAGCTAAACTGCATGTGATCCGTCTAGTGATATATAGAACAACGTTTAAGGTGGCTCATGTACTACTCCTAATGTTTCTGGAATCTGGAGCTCCACACCTAATTCTGTCTGCTCATGTGACAAATGAGATGTCATTATCATGGCCAGTCCTCATCCTAGTTAACGAGCGTCCTTGACACTTAGAGTAAGCATACTTTTGAACAAGGCGATGATGACGTAAAGACAAAACTGAATGTCTGGATGGATGATTATGTGCCAAGTGGAGTTAAGGTGTTTGGTCTGTATTGTGGACAATGAATAGCAATTACAATGAAACCATCAAAGTAGCACCTTACCAGGATCGAACAGGATATGAGTCACGATATGGTTTAATATCAGTCCTACCTGATGAATTTCTCACTAAAATCAGAACTGTTATTGAGGAAGGTGAACTTAAACGCCCGCCTTCCTGATGACACAAATGGGAACAGGGAGGTAACCATCCCAAGCACTCAGACATTCAACTCCCAGGATTCTATACCATAGGATGATGATGAACATGGGATGTAGAATGCTCCAACACACGTCAATTAATACTTTATATCACATGTTCATATTTCAACTCCATCTGAACTTTTGTGATGTGCGACATGTAATGCATGTAACAGTTATAATCCATGCTGAAATGGCCAGTAAGTAGTTAATCCATTTTAAGTTTGTAAATTGATGTATTCATAATAGTAATCAGGCTAGATCAACACCTAGTTATATGTAAATCGACATAATTACCATTAGGGATTATAATTTGTACATAATGTATTTCAAACAGGCAAGACCAGTATCAGATGACCCACACCGTTACAGCAACAGAGAACAGTAGATCTACAACTCCAGTCGCGTCGTATGCTCAACACCTGCACACCAGATCTCAGATGATGGAGAGGAGAATCTTCCTCCTGCCAGACGTACGACACAGGAGGCACGAGAGCGGATCACGCAACAGGCTGGGCAAACGTTGCCACTACCACGAAATCACCGAGTCACACTGACGTTGTCGTGCTGGTGTCTTAGCCTCACCCACGGCAGAAAATACCGACAGGATGGGTCCAAAAAACTGGACTAAATGAAGACAAGTTTGCTTGAAACCAAGTGAGGTTTGTGTCCTTCGGTTGATGTTCCCCGGAACAACATAAATATTTGGAAAAATTGTCCTGTCACAGAGGAGAATCTTTTCCTGCTAGACGTACGAGACTGTGGAGGTCAGAGATCTATGTAGAGCAGTGCTCCCCAGCCAGGGTTGGTGCAGTGCTTCTCAGCTGGGGTGTAGCAGCAGTTTTTACTTGTAAAACATCATGATATAAAGACATTTTTTTTTCTCCTACATTTGGAAAAAATCTGGCAGGTTTTTGTTTTCAAAGTAGAATAGATATCTGCCCTATATTCCTACTGTACAGAGCATGTCTATTATAACGTCAATAATTAATACTTTAAAAAAGTATATAAAATGGGATACGGTCGCTGAAGGATATGACTGACGAGTTTCAGGTAAGCCTCTGTCAAAAGGGGTAGAAAACCACAGATTCAGAAGGTACTACTGAAGAAACCACTGATTCAGAAGGTGCTACTGAAGAAACCACTGATTCAGAAGGTGCTACTGAAGAAACCACTGATTCAGAAGGTGCTACTGAAGAAACCACTGATTCAGAAGGTGCTACTGAAGAAACCACTGATTCAGAAGGTGCTACTGAAGAAACCACTGATTCAGAAGGTGCTACTGAAGAAACCACTGATTCAGAAGGTGCTACTGAAGAAACCACTGATTCAGAAGGTGCTACTGAAGAAACCACTGATTCAGAAGGTGCTACTGAAGAAACCACTGATTCAGAAGGTGCTACTGAAGAAACCACTGATTCAGAAGGTGCTACTGAAGAAACCACTGATTCAGAAGGTGCTACTGAAGAAACCACTGATTCAGAAGGTGCTACTGAAGAAACCACAGATTCAGAAGGTGCTACTGAAGAAACCACTGATTCAGAAGGTGCTACTGAAGAAGCCACTGATTCAGAAGGTGCTACTGAAGAAGCCACTGATTCAGAAGGTGCTACTGAAGAAACCACTGATTCAGAAGGTGCTACTGAAGAAGCCAGTTGCTGCCTAGCACAGCAATGATTATGTCTGAGGGATGGTCCTGGTGGAGACATAAATTATGTATGAACGTTAGGAAAGATTTCTCTCTGTGTTCCCTCATACTGAAATCTTTAGCAATCTAGTACGTTTTCTGTGTTCGTTGTTCTTACTGACTTACTTGTTTCATTGAAAACCATTTGTAGTTATGTGAAATTCGGTGACCTTTTCATTGAAACAATTTAACTCGTTCATGAAGTGGGCAAAGTTTACCTTAATCAGTTCATGTACTGAGCAGATAAAGTGTTCATTTTATGAAATGGGAAGCTTCACAAATGGTGTGTAATATATATATATATATATATATATATATATATATATATATATATATATATATATATATATATATATATATGATCGTCCATAATGATTAAAAAATATCGGGAAAAAGTAATATGAACACATTACAATTTTAATGCCCATGGACAATTCTTATGTTACATGTATAAGGTGCAGGAGAAGGCAGGGCCTGAACTGTGTGAGGAGGACCTGGTAAGCAGAATATACACTAGCCAGCCAAACATAACATTCCTTGCACCAAATACTGAATGAATTCCTAAACTTTTTAAGAAGAATATGTTAATGAGGCGCTTGAAGTTCCCCCAGCGATTCATTTTCCCTTCCGAAGTGTTTTATTATTCAAATGTCCATAATGCTGCTCTTGTATTATCAAGGGAAAACTTAGTCGGTAAAACGACGCTTAAGAATTTTTAATTAGAATATGCTAATGAAAAATATAGAAACTCGTCCACTAAAATCTTTGACTTGAGGCCGTGGCAGGTGCTGGTCTGGACGACCCAGTGAAGCCATGGCTGGTGTTGACTACAACGACACAGTGAAGCCATGGCTGGTGTTGACTACAACGACACAGTGAGGTCATGGCTGGTGTTGACTATAACGACACAGTGAAGCCATGGCTGGTGTTGACTACAACGACACAGTGAAGCCATGGCTGGTGTTGACTACAACGACACAGTGAGGTCATGGTTGGTGTTGACTACAACGACACAGTGAAGCCATGGCTGGTGTTGACTACAACGACACAGTGAGGTCATGGCTGGTGTTGACTATAACGACACAGTGAAGCCATGGCTGGTGTTGACTACAACGACACAGTGAAGCTATGGCTGGTGTTGATTACAACGACACAGTGAGGTCATGGCTGGTGTTGACTACAACGACCCAGTGAGGTCATGGCTTGTGTTGACTACAATGACTCAGTGAGGCCAGTGAAGAAGTGACGAGATCTGGAAGAAAGTCGAAAGAAGCTGACACACAAGCTATGTGAGGCAGACAAACAAGCACTGAGAGAGACAGACAGACAATCAGTAAGAGAGAGAGAGAGAGAGAGAGAGAGAGAGAGAGAGAGAGAGAGAGAGAGAGAGAGAGAGAGAGAGAGAGAGAGAGAGAGAGAGAGAGAAGCAGTGAAAGAAGCAGAGAGACATGCAGTAAGAGAGACAGAAAGACAGGCGATGAGCATGACAGACGAACAAGCAGTGAAGGAGGCAAAAAGAAAAGCAGTGAGAGGCAGGTAGACAAGCAGTGGGGAAGGCAGTCTAATATATACAGAGAAAGGCAGACAGAAATATGAACCAATTTACAGAGTAAGTATGACCAGAGACAAGCCTGAGAGAGACGAATGGATATAAAGTTAGTGAGACAAATGATGATAATATACCAGAGACGTAGAAAAAATACTTCCAGGAGTAGGACTACTTGACACATGCAGAGGAGGAAAAACACGGAGTGTGGGGACCAGCATGTTGGAAGGACAGTAACGCTCACCATCCCACCCACTGTGCACCTACCACGCAGCAAGTAAACACTTTAACATTAGCACTAACATGATAGATGTAAAAGTATGTTCACCTTTTATGTTGCGGTAGAAGATCGAGAGGAGTTTAGAGGTTCAATAAATTATAGATATAAATATAAAATATATATATATATATATATATATATATATATATATATATATATATATATATATATATATATATATTTCCAGCCCCCCGCTCCCTCCCCATTTAGTCGCCTTCTACGACACGCAGGGAATACGTGGGAAGTATTCTTTCTCCCCTATCCCCTATCCCTCTCACTTTTTTTTTTTTTTTTAAATTTTCCAAAAGAGGGAACAGAGAAGGGGCCCAGGTGAGGATATTCCCTCAAGGGCCTAGTCCTCTGTTCTCAATGCTACCTCGCTAATGCGGGAAATGGCGAATAGTATGAAAAAAAGAAAAGATATATATATATATATATATATATATATATATATATATATATATATATATATATATATATATATATATAGTCGTAGAAGGCGACTAAAAGGGAAGGGAGCGGGGGGCTGGAAATCCTCCCCTCTCTTTTTTTTTTTTTTTTTTTCCAAAAGAAGGAACAGAGAAGAGGGCCAGGTGAGGATATTCCCTCAAAGGCCCAGTCCTCTGTTCTTAACGCTACCTCGCTATCGCGGGAAATGGCGAATAGTATGAAAAAAAAAATATATAAATATATATATATATATATATATATATATATATATATATATATATATATATATATATATATATATATATATTTTTTTTTTTTCAAACAATTCGCCATTTCCCGCGTTAGCGAGGTAGCGTTAAGAACAGAGGACTGGGCCTTTTTTGGAACATCCTCACCTGGCCCCCTCTGTTCCTTCTTTTGGAAAATTAAAAAAAAAAACGAGAGGGGAGGATTTCCAGCCCCCCGCTCCCTCCCCTTTTAGTCGCCTTCTACGACACGCAGGGAATACGTGGGAAGTATTCTTAATCCCCTATCCCCAGGGATAATATATATATATATATATATATATATATATATATATATATATATATATATATATATATATTCATTTTATTTATTCATCATACTTTGTCGCTGTCTCCCGCGTTAGCGAGGTAGCGCAAGGAAACAGACGAAAAAATGGCCCAACCCACCCATATACACATGTACATACATACACGTCCACACACGCACTTATACATACTTATACATTTCAACGTCAGTCAGTTGTTGTTCGCTAATGATACAGCGCTGGTGGCTGATTCTGGTGAGAAACTGCAGAAGCTGGTGACTGAGTTTGGTAAAGTGTGTGAAAGAAAGCTGAGAGTAAATGTGAATAAGAGCAAGGTTATTATGTAAAGTAGGGTTGAGGGACAAGTCAATTGGGAGGTAAGTTTGAATGGAGAAAAACTGGAGGAAGTGTTTTAGAAGTCTTCTGCTCTCTCAACCACAATCTTTTTATTACCACACATCTCTCTTACCCTTTCATTACATACTCGATCAAACCACCTTACGCAACATATTGTCCTCAAACATCTCATTTCCAGCACATCCATCCTCCTCCGCACAACCCTATCTATAGCCCATGCCTCGTATCTATATAACATCGTTGGAACCACTATTCTTTCAAACATACCCATTTTTGCTCTCCGAGATAATGTTCTCGCCTTCCACACATTCTTCAACGCTCCCAGAACTTTCGCCCCCTCCCCCACCCTGTGACTCACTTCCCCTTCCATGGTTCCATCCACTGCCAAATCCACTCCCAAATATCTAAAACACTTCACTTCGTCCAGTTTTTCTCCATTCAAACTTACTTCCCAATTGACTTGTCCCTCAACCCTACTGCACCTAATAACCTTGCTCTTATTCTATTCTCAACTTTCTTCTTTCACACACTTTACCAAACTCAGTCACCAACTTCTGCAGTTTCTCACCCGAATCAGCCACCAGTGTTGTATCATCAGCGAACAACAACTGACTTACTTCCCAAGCCCTATCATCCACAACAGACTGCCTACTTGCCCCTCTCTCCAAAACTCTTGCATTCACTTTCCTAACAACCTCATCCATAAACAAACAACCATAGAGACATCACGCATCCCTGCCGCAAACCGACATCTCCTGGGAACCAATCACTTTCCTCTCTTCCTACTCGTACACAAGCCTTACATCCTTGATAAAAACTTCCCACTGCTTCTAGCAACTTACCTCCCACACCATACACTCTTAATACCTTCTACAAAGCATCTCTATCAACTCTATCATATGCCTTCTCCAAATCCATAAATGCTACATACAAATCCATCTGTTTTTCTAAGTATTTCTCACATACATTCTTCAAAGCAAACACCTGATCCACACATCCTCTACCACTTCTGAAACCACGCTGCTCTTTCTCAGTCTGATACTCTGTACATGCCTTTAACCTCTCAATCAATACCCTCCCATATGATTTCACAGGAATACTCAACAAACTTATACCTCTGCAATTTGAACACTCACTTTTATCCCCTTTGCCTTTGTACACTGGCACTATGCATGCATTCCGCCAATACCCAGGCACTTCACCATGAATCATACATAGGGAATATTCCTACCAAGCAGTCAAAAACACAGTCACCCCCTTTTTTAATACATTCCACTGCAATACCATCCAAACCATCCACCTTGCCGGCTTTCATCTTCCGCAATGCTTTCACTACCTCTTCTCTGTTAACCAAACCATTCTTCCTGAACCTCTCACTTCGCACACCACCTCCACTAAAACACTCTATATCTGCCACTCTATCATCAAACACGTTCAGCAAACCTACAAAATACTCACTCCATCTCCTTCTCACTTCACCACTACTTGTTATTACCTCCCCATCAGCCCCTTTCACCAATGTTCCCATTTGTTCTCTTGTCTTACGCACTTTATTTACCTTCTTCCAAAACATCTTTTTATTCTCCCTAAAATTTAATGATACTCTTTCACCCCAACTCTCATTTGCCCTCTTTTTCATCTCTTGCACCTTTATCTTGACCTCCTGCCTCTTTCTTTTATACATGCCCCAGTCATCCGCATTACTTAACTGAAAAAATCGTCCAAACGCCTCTCTTCTCTTTCACTAACATATATACATATAGACATAAGGTTAAGAGACGGGGCAACACAAGTGTAAAACGTACTCTCTCTGCAACACACAAATAGTAATCAGATATAGTAATGATACACTAGCATGGACAATGAGAAAATCATACACAAAATGGAAAAAGTAATCAAATACTGATCAAAGTTTTGACTTTGTGGTAAATGATGATAAAAGGGCAGGGATGAGAAAAAACCCACAGTGGAGATATAACTGCGGAAACTACACAGACCTCAACAATTTCCCTGGTAACATATTTGGGATACGGAATTCAGTGGCCAGGATCCAGGCCAGGCCACTGTGGTGAGGGGTTCTGTGAAATTTGCAATGAAGTAAAAACATGTGTGCCTCCAGCCGCAAATAGAAAGGGTGGTTCAGAAAAAGAGAGAATGGCTCAATAAAAGCTTTAAAACATGCAGTGACGAAGTATATATATATATATATATATATATATATATATATATATATATATATATATTATTTTTATTAGACGTTGTCGCTGTCTCCTGCGTTAGCGAGGGAGCGCAAGGAAACAGTCAAAAGAATGGCCCAACCCACCCACATACACATGTATATACATACACGTCCACACACGCACATATACATACCTATATATCTCAACGTATACATATATATACACACACAGACATATACATATATACACATGTACATAATTCATACTGTCTGCCCTCATTCATTCCCGTCGCCACCCCGCTACACATGAAATGACAACCCCCTCCCCCCGTATGTGCGCAAGGTAGCACTACGAAAAGACAACAAAGGCCACATTCGTTCACACTCAGTCTCTAACTGTCATGTATAATGCACCGAAACCACAGCTCTCTTTCCACATCCAGGCCCCACAGAACTTTCCATGGTTCACCCCAGACGCTTCAAATGCCCTGGTTCAATCCACTGACAGCACGTCGACCCCGGTATATCCCTGGGGATAGGGGAGAAAGAATACTTCCCACGCATTCCTCACGTGTCGTAGAAGGTGACGAAAGGGGACGGGAGCGAGGGGCTAGAAACCCTCCCCTCCTTGTATTATAACTTTCTAAAAGGGGAAACAGATATATATATATATATATATATATATATATATATATATATATATATATATATATATATATATATATATTTGTTTATCATACTTGATCACCGATTCCCGCGTCAGCGAGTTAGCGCCAGGAAACAGACGAAGAATGGCCCATCCACTCATATATACAAACACACGCAAACACGTGTGTGTGTGTATATATATATATATATATATATATATATATATATATATATATATATATACATTTCAAACTATTCGCCATTTCCCGCATTAGCAAGGTAGCGTTAAGAACAGAGGACTGGGCCTCTGAGGGAATATCCTCACCTGGCCTCCTTCTGTGTTCCTTC
The DNA here is from genome assembly GCF_036320965.1 of Panulirus ornatus. NCBI lineage: Eukaryota > Metazoa > Arthropoda > Malacostraca > Decapoda > Palinuridae > Panulirus > Panulirus ornatus. Next base: position 37,997,950 of record NC_092234.1, on the reverse strand, counting down.
TTTTGGAAAATTAAAAAAAAAAAAAAAGAGGGGAGGATTTGCAGCCCCCCGCTCCCTCCCCTTTTAGTCGCCTTCTACGACACGCAGGGAATACGTGGGAAGTATTCTTTCTCCCCTATCCCCAGGGATAATATATATATATATATATATATATATATATATATATATATATATATATATATATATATATATATGGGGATAGGGGAGAAAGAATACTTCCCACGTATTCCCTGCGTGTCGTAGAAGGCGACTAAAAGGGGAGGGAGCGGGTGGCTGGAAATCCTCCCCTTTCTTGTTTTTTTTTTTTAATTTTCCAAAAGAAGCAACAGAGAAGGGGGTCAGGTGAGGATATTCCCTCTAAGGCCCAGTTCTCTGTTCTTAACGCTACCTCGCTAACGCGGGAAATGGCAAATAGTATGAAAAAAAAAAAAAAAAAAAAAAAAAAAATATATATATATATATATATATATATATATATATATATATATACACAAAAAAACGCCCATACATGCACATATACGTATATATACATATACATATATACATATACATACAATTACAAAAACATATACATATATACACATGTACACATATTCATACTTGCCACATTCGTTCACACTCATTCTCTAGCTGTCATGTTTAATGCTCCGAAACCACAGCTCCCTATCCACATCCAGGGTTCATAGACCCTTCCATGGTTTACCTCAGACGTTTCACCTGCCCTGGTTCAGTCCATTGACAGCACGTCGACCCCGGTATACCACATCGTTCCAATTCACTCTATTCCTAGCACACCTTTCACTCTCCTTTATGTTCAGGCCCCGATCACTCAAAATCTTTTTCACTCTATCCTTCCGCCTCCAGTCTGGTCTTCTGCTTAACCTTGTTCCCTCCACCTATGACACATATATCCTGTTTGTCAATCTTTCCTCACTCATTCTCTCCCTATGTCGAAACCATTTCAACACACCCTCTTTATCTCCCTCAATCACACACATTTTATTTCCACACATCTCTCTTACCCTTTCATTATTTACTCGGTCAAACCACTTCACACCACAAATTGTCCTCAAACATTTCATTTCCAACACATCCACCCTCCTCCGTACCAACCTATCAATAGCCCATGCCTTGCAACCATATAACATTGTTGGAGCCGCAGATCGACCTTCACTGGGAACCAATCACTCTCCTCTCTTCCTACTCGTACACATGCCTTACATCCTAGGTAGAAACTTTTCACTGCCTCTTTAGCTCACCTCCCACACTAAATACTCCACAAAGCATCTCTATCAACCCTATCATATGCCGGCTCCAAATTTATAAATGCTACATACAAATCAAACTGTTTTTCTATTTCTCCAACGCATTCTTCAAAGCAAACCTGATCCACACATCCTCTACTTCTTCTGAAACACCATTCACTACCCTTTGTAATCTGTCCACCTCCCACATTTCTCATGCTACATGCATCTTTTTCACATGCCATCACTGCTTCCTTAAATACATCCCATTCCTCCCCGACTCCTCTCACGTCATTTGCTCTCACCTTTTGCCATTCTATACTCAATCTTGCTTAGTACCTCCTCACACAACTCTCCTTTCCAAGCTCGCTCACTTACTCTCACCACTCTCTTCTCAACAACATTCTTCTTTTTTGAAAACCCTTACAATTCTTTGCCTTCGCGTCCACAAGATAGTGATCAGACATACCTCCAGCTGCCCCTCTCAGCACATTAACATTCAAAAGTCTCTCTTTTAAATGCCTATCAATTAACACGTAATCCATTATCGCCCTTTGACCATCTCTCCGAGTCACATACGTATACTTATGTATATCTCTCTTTTTAAACCAGGTATCCCCGATCACCAATCTTTTTTTCAGCACACAAATCCACAAGTTCTTCACCATTTCCTTTCACTACACTGACCCCCCCCCCCCCATGTACACCAATTATACCCTCAACTGCCACATTACTCATCTTTGTATTTAAATCATTCATCACTAATACCCAGTCTCGTGCACCAAAGCCGCTGACACACTCACTCAGCAGCTCAAAAAACACTTGCCTCCCATGATCTTTCTTCTCATGACCAGGTGCATAAGCACCGATAATCATCCATTTCTCTCACTCCCACAACTCCTGCTTCAGGATTAGTGCTACTCCTTTCTTAGCTCTTGTCCTCTCACCAACCCCTGACTTTACCCCCATGACTTTTCCAAACCATTCTTCCCTTATACCATTGCGCGTCATTTCACTCAGAGCCAGAATATCCAAATTTCTTTCCTCAAACATACTACCGACCTGTACTTTTTTCTCACCTTGGTTACATCCACACACATTCAGACACCCCAGTCTGAGCCTGTGAGGAGGATGAGCACTCCCCGCTTGACTCCTTCTTCTGTTTCCCCTTTTAGAAATTGAAACACAAGGTGGGGGGGGTGGGGGGGTGGGGGTGGGGGGGTGGGGGGGTTCTAGCCCACCGCTCCCGCCCCCTTTAGTCGCCTTGTACGACACGCGGGGAATACATGGGAAGTATTTTTTCTCCCCTATCCCCAGGGATATAACCAATTTTGACACTGTCAAATCAGTTCACTGGTTCATTAACACACGTTATCGCTTTAGGAAACGTATTTTTTGCCCATATCATTCACTCTATATGCCAACATTCTGGTGTTTCCTCTCAACACTCCACAGCAACATCTATCTCCAAATATTTTTGGCAAGAACTTCAGATAACCAAGTCACACACATGGTGAACCATGGGGTGGATATATAGCAGTTTACATTTTTCACAACTTTTAAATGAAATCAAAAGGAAATGAATTGAGAAATTAGATTTTTCTCCGGACCAGAGTCAGTCAACGTGAGGCCGAATTATCCGTTTATGTGAAGCCAGATTGGGAATCGATACCTCGAAACAGGATCCAAAATCAAACCTAAAATTCTAACTGGAAATGTTGGTGTGAGTCAGAGGTGGAGTTGATGTGGACTTCCTCCCAGTTATACTCAATATCGTTCCCTCAGATGATGACCTATCCAACATGCAACTCAAACTTCCATACACAGACCATAAACAGGGAATTTTTCTGTTACACATTGCAGAGACGACACTTTAAGCTGCGGAGTAGTTAATGATGTCAATTAATGCAATTGAAATGTAATGAAAATACAACAGATGCATTTAAAACACATTTCTCTAGCACTCATCATGACATCATTCCTCGATACGACCATCAGTCGTGGTTCAGACTGACTGACGGATCCTGCTGTAAACTCTCTCACCATCGTCAACATATTCACGACGTCGCCGCTCATTACTGTCACTGACGGTTGGCTGACACCTGTGAGGTCTTATTCCCAACCCGTCCAGACCTGAAGCAAAACTTGCTGTACCACCTGTACCAGTGGATGAAGACTGTACATTGCCTCCGGCTGTAGCATCATGATCAATCATTCATCCATGACACAACTGCTGGACACTTCAGTCCTGAGCTGGCGTCTGGAAGTGGCTGTTGTGGGCTGTCTGCTGTGGATCACTGTGACGTTGTCTGCTACTTTCTGGATGGTTTCTTGACGCAGGTTTGTATGGCTATACCTCTCTTCATGTCCTGATCCTATGGCTTCCGATGGGACGTTTGCAGCTGTAGAACGTATGTACTGTATTCGGAAAGTTGGGCCAGTTACTATGTCATCACAAAAGAGGGTTATTTGGTGTATTCGAATCTACGGTCTTCCTTATACTATCTGCTAAAATCTCCGCTGAATAGAAATTTGGATTTCTATTATCAAAAAAATGATATCAAATATCAGTGGACTCCATTATAACTTCATGCAGACCACTCATCAGGGAGTCTTCATGAATTAAGATATCAAGTTCCGGGGCCACATCTGCTAGGAGGAGGTTAAGGGAGTTTTGTCGGCATTTCTCTTTACCGAAGGGTTGGGTGGTCTAGTGCACTCCAGGAGTTCACTTGAAGTTGCCGGGGCGGTTCGACCCTGGCCGAAGTTTGAGACTGTGTTGCTGGGATGAACTGCAGTCTTATGGTATCCCGCTCTCTCCGAAGCTTCGTTCAAAGCCTCGGTGGACAGTTCCAGTTCCAGGCATAATGATCCCCAAGAAACTGGGACATACAGTCGGCATCGCCTCCTCATTTTGGTCACCTTTTTCATACAATGTTCCGTTGGATGTTGTGCATGTGGTTCTCTCGTACCGTCCGCGTCTGAAATATCCCCATTGTCCTACTGTAGCTCTCCAGCACCTCTCCTTCCCACCGCAGAATGACCTCGTTGGCAGGTGTTGTCTCCACAGTCCTCCAACCCCTTTCATCTATCCTCCAACACATCAATGGGATGATCCGCGATTCATCCAAGCACAATCGTCCTGGTGACCTCGTCTCTTTATATACATTCGTTTAACTTTCTCTTTTATAAGATAATCTGTTCTTTCTCTAGAACATCCTAGACATTTTAATCGTGCGCAGTTAGATGTACCTGCCCCTTGGTGTTATAAAATGAGCTCCAGAAATGTTGGAGTTGCTTTTCAGACCGTCTTAGGGAGAGGTGTCGAGTCATGACCAGGCTTGCTAACACCGAATGTAAACAAAACCCTGCTGGTTCAGTGGCTTACAGACTATTCAACACTCTTTACACGGTAGTTCACTACGGACAGTACCAAATTGTATCTTCCCATCTGTCGCTACAAGCGGTAAAATAAAAAAAATCATGTATAGCCCGTAAGCTCCATGTGCCAAAGTTAAGGGAATCAGAGAGCTCTGAAAGCGTCTTTAGGATACTGTGGCCAGAAATAAAATGTACAGGAAAGACTCAGGTCACCCGTTTTCTACTTGCCACTGATGGCAACACAGCCCAATGAACTTATGAACCATCGAAAACCTCGACTCCGCTGCAGCAGTGAACATCTAAACGTTATGACCACACAGTAGCAACACTACCCAGTGTCGCTACACAAGTCCTGCACAGACTTTCTGACAGCGACCTGACTGTGTGGTGAAGTCATTCACGGTCAGTAGCAGAAACCCCGTCCATTGCAATTATCTTTAGCAACAACTGTCACCAGCCTCGTGTGACCTTATGTGACCTTTCAGGTCATAGACCGACGACCGAAGAAGGTAAACGACACTGACTTTCCTAACAGTTTCAGCCGCTCTACCTTTCGTCAATACTTTACTGTAACATTTATATCCTTCAGACATAGACGGGTATCAGAGCAGTGAGAGAGTAAACCAGTGAGCCTACTGCACAGCAAGGCATACCTCCTCCTAGAAATGTCTGCCACGTAACTCAAGGTTCAGCTTGCCTACATCGTCAGCAATAGCACTTACGTCATTTAGACACCTTCCTCTGCCGACCGCGTGGGACACTGCCAACGCCGTCTTCTGTAACATTTCCAACGGGATATCAGCTACGCCTCTCCCCTCGCAGCATAAACCAACCACAGCAACCTCCGCTCACAGTCTAAACAACAGAACCTAAACTGCCTCTCACTTACTGTATTATCAGCAAAGCTGTAACACCTCTACTTCGCTGAATCCCCCTCCCTCCTCCTGCACAGAAATTATCCTCCTGTAACAACACCAAGAGAACCAAACAACGACAAACCTCTCCTACATGATTCCTTCTACACTTAGCCTCCGCACCAGCACCATGGGACCCCTACCACGATTATACCTGGTCCTGCCCAACCTGCAGCTACTCTGCACTCACCAAACACAGCATTGTGATGTCAGTCGTCTTTGTAACGCTTTGTCTGTCTCCATCATCACAAACGAACTAAGAGACTAATTCATGGGTTCCCAATCTTTTTGAGGTGATGGCCCGATACAGTTTACCTCATTGCGTCAACCACTAAAACGCACACACAGTAAATCCTTATGGGAAACAAACAACAAAACTGAATTGTTATAAACATTCTATGATGATCGCGTAAATATGGTGAACTGTCAAAAAGAATCATTATCTATCACGGTCATATAAACATGTCCATATCCTGAACCTATGACAATCCATATGACCCACTCTGGAAATTTACCAACTTACTAGTGAGCCCACAGGGTGGGAACCACTGTGAAAACACACAAAACTGAGAATGCATATTTTTCTTTCTTGTCTAATAACACGTAAACTGTTTTCTTACCCGAGTATTTACTTACCAACACAACTCCATTATATAATCACATCTAATTATCACAATGATGGATGCATCAGCTGAATTTTCATGAAATCATGAACCTGTGTATAAACATATAAATCTCAAACTATGATTGTTTTCATGATACAAAAGTATGTGCCTTCAACAACAAGCAACAGGTTCTTGTAGTCTTATACAACTGAAACACACGAGTCATACTGGATTCTTGTTCTGGAAGCTTCAGTTATAACGTATTCTTACACTATGATATTTCGCCTAACATCCCCATATCTTATCGCCTGGCACTGTTTAAGATGATATTACCAAAATACTTCTTGGAAATGTTCCAGTAAGGCGGGCGGGGAACGAGACAGTGGGTGTGAGGAGTGGCCTCCATGCGTCTCGCTAAACATGACAATGTATGAAGGATCCAGCCCCAGGTCTGGGGCCACGTCCTCCTGTACACTGTGACGACCCAGCAGCCACGACCCCTGCCTGGCCAGCAGACAAAGCCCAGCACCACCACCACCACCAAGGACGGCTTACTGTACCACACCACCACCACGGACGGACAGACGGCTTACTGTACAACACCGTCTCCACGGACGGACGGACTGTTTACTGTACATCATCATCATCATGGAACACTAAACCAACAGGAGACACATACCACCACACTCACTGCTGTACTGAGGCGCCAGCCACACACACACACATGATGATGGTCAACAAGAAACAAACATCAAACTTAACCTTTGATCACGACGCTACGACCCTTGATCACGACGCTACGACCCTTGATCACGACGCTACAACCCTTGATCACGACGCTACGACCCTTGATCACGACACTACGACCCTTGATCACGATGCTACGACACTTGATCACGACGCTACGACCCTTGATCACGACGCTACGACACTTGATCACGACGCTACAACCCTTGATCACGACGCTACGACCCTTGATCACGAAGCTACGACCCTTGATCACGATGCTACGACACTTGATCACGATGCTACAACCCTTGATCACGACGCTACGACCCTTGATCACGACGCTACAACCCTTGATCACGACGCTACGACCCTTGATCACGAAGCTACGACCCTTGATCACGATGCTACGACACTTGATCACGACGCTACGACCCTTGATCACGACGCTACGACCCTTGATCACGACGCTACGACCCTTGATCACGACGCTACGACCCTTGATCACGACGCTACAACCCTTGATCACGACGCTACGACCCTTGATCACGACGCTACGACCCTTGATCACGACGCTACGACCCTTGATCACGACGCTACAACCCTTGATCACGACACTACGACCCTTGATCACGATGCTACGACACTTGATCACGACGCTACGAACCTTGATCACGACGCTACGACCCTTGATCACGACGCTACGATCATTGATCACGACGCTACGACCCTTGATCACGACGCTACGACCCTTGATCACGACGCTACGACCCTTGATCACGACGCTACGATCCTTGATCACGACGCTACGATCCTTGATCACGACGCTACGATCCTTGATCAAGACGCTACGATCCTTGATCACGACGCTACGATCCTTGATCACGACGCTACGACCCTTGATCACGACGCAACGATCCTTGATCACGACGCTACGATCCTTGATCACGACGCTACGACCCTTGATCAAGACGCTACGATCTTTGATCACGACGCTACGATCCATGATCACGACGCTACGACCCTTGATCACGACGCTACGACCCTTGATCACGAAGCTACGATCCTTGATCACGACGCTACGACCCTTGATCAAGACGCTACGACCCTTGATCACGACGCTACGACCCTTGATCACGACGCTACGATCCTTGATCACGACGCTACGATCCTTGATCACGACGCTACGATCCTTGATCAAGACGCTACGATCCTTGATCACGACGCTACGATCCTTGATCACGACGCTACGACCCTTGATCACGACGCTACGATCCTTGATCACGACGCTACGATCCTTGATCACGACGCTACGACCCTTGATCAAGACGCTACGATCTTTGATCACGACGCTACGATCCATGATCACGACGCTACGACCCTTGATCACGACGCTACGACCCTTGATCACGAAGCTACGATCCTTGATCACGACGCTACGACCCTTGATCAAGACGCTACGACCCTTGATCAAGACGCTACGACCCTTGATCACGACGCTACGACCCTTGATCAAGACGCTACGACCCTTGATCACGACGCTACGACCCTCAATCACGACGCTACAACCCTTGATCACGACGTTACAACCCTTGATCACGACGCTACGACCCTTCATCACGACGCTACAACCCTTGATCACGACGTTACGACCCTTGATCAAGACGCTACGACCCTTGATCACGACACTACGAACCTTGATCACGACACTACGACCCTTGATCACGACGCTACGACCCTTGATCACGACGCTACGACCCTTGATCACGACACTACGAACCTTGATCACGACGCTACGACCCTTGATCACGACGCTACGACCCTTGATCACGACGCTACGACCCTTGATCACGACGCTACGATCCTTGATCACGACGCTACGATCCTTGATCACGACGCTACGACCCTTGATCAAGACGCTACGATCTTTGATCACGACGCTACGATCCATGATCACGACGCTACGACCCTTGATCACGACGCTACGACCCTTGATCACGACGCTACGACCCTTGATCACGACGCTACGACCCTTGATCAAGACGCTACGACCCTTGATCAAGACGCTACGACCCTTGATCACGACGCTACGACCCTTGATCAAGACGCTACGACCCTTGATCACGACGCTACGACCCTCAATCACGACGCTACAACCCTTGATCACGACGTTACAACCCTTGATCACGACGCTACGACCCTTCATCACGACGCTACAACCCTTGATCACGACGTTACGACCCTTGATCAAGACGCTACGACCCTTGATCACGACACTACGAACCTTGATCACGACACTACGACCCTTGATCACGACGCTACGACCCTTGATCACGACGCTACGACCCTTGATCACGACACTACGAACCTTGATCACGACGCTACGACCCTTGATCACGACGCTACGATCCTTGATCACGACACTACGATCCTTGATCACGACGCTATGACCCTTGATCAAGACGCTACGATCCTTGATCACGACGCTACGATCCTTGATCACGACGCTACGACCCTTGATCAAGACGCTACGACCCTTGATCACGAAGCTACGATCCTTGATCACGACGCTACGACCCTTGATCAAGACGCTACGACCCTTGATCAAGACGCTACGACCCTTGATCACGACGCTACGACCCTTGATCAAGACGCTACGACCCTTGATCACGACGCTACGACCCTCAATCACGACGCTACAACCCTTGATCACGACGTTACAACCCTTGATCACGACGCTACGACCCTTCATCACGATGCTACAACCCTTGATCACGACGTTACGACCCTTGATCAAGACGCTACGACCCTTGATCACGACACTACGAACCTTGATCACGACACTACGACCCTTGATCACGACGCTACGACCCTTGATCACGACGCTACGACCCTTGATCACGACACTACGAACCTTGATCACGACGCTACGAACCTTGATCGCGACTGTGAGGCCACTGAGCACGACTGTACGACATTGAGCATGACGGTATGACCCTTGAGTACGATGATACGACCCCGAGTACGATGGTACGACCCCTGAGCAAGACAGTAGGAACCTTGATCACGAATGTGTGACCCTTGGGCGTGAAGGCCTGGCATTTGACCTGACTCTTAAGAAATAAGTCAAAGGCCAACATTCACACCCCAGGGTCGTTGTGGCGCGTCGTGATCAGGAGGTTAAGTAGCAGATGAAAACGACCCCCAGTTCGCCACGCAATTTGAGCTTCTGGGAGAGTATCAGTCTGTCAAACAAGGAACAAACAAGTGACTGTCAATAATGGACTGTCAAGTGACGGTCAATCAGGGACTGACAAGAAACAGTAAATTGTGGACTACTAAGTGACTGTCAACTGACTGTCAAACATCGACTGTCTAATTACTGTCAACAGTGAACTGCCAAATGACTGTCGACTGTGGACTGTCAAGTGACTGACAGCCTTTCAAAAATACACAGACGCTGTTACTTCATTAATAAAATCAAACAAATAATATATATTTTCCTCTGTATCCTCATGACACCAGGGCCAGACCAGGGTAGATGACCTGCCCTCGCCTGAGTTGGACACGGGTCACCAGCCTTGACCTGTGACCCGTCAAACACTTGAATCATGAACTACTGATCACGTGGTTCACTAACCACTAAACACATTTAGTATAGCTGCCAAAACTACGTTCATAATTAGGCTTTATATCATAAACAACTCTATTCTCACGCAATGAAAATACAATAAATCTTTTCCATAAAATATAGATGAATATTTCTGGTATAAACGACATCATATGTGGAATGTGTTGCAGTGCCTCTGACCAGGACACAGGGATCCCACTACACCCAGCGTCAGTCGTGTAGCTGTGGTTGCATGGTACTGGTGGCGTTCAGTGAACGGAAGAGCCATGCTCCTGTTCCCTGCCACCGCTGCTGCTGCTGCTGCTGCTACACACGTCTGGCTGCCTCGCTGAATACACAAGGAGCCGTTTTCTTCGAGTGCCAACGACTGAGCAATTTCTTTCCGCCCCAGGTGAGCATACCTCAGTCTTACGATCTCTAATTTCATTTCTTAATGACACAGTGGATGGCTTCATTAGCATCTGTTTGTCTGCTCCGGGGATTGTATTGCACTGTTATGACAGTATTGTAATTACGGAGATACGAGGCAGTATATGATCGTAATATAATGTGTCATGACCGTTATATGATATACCAGGACCGTAATATATCATGTAATATAAGATAACTAGCATAACCGTAATATGATATACCAGGACCGTAATATATCATGTAATATAACATAACTAGCATAACCGTAATATGATATACCAGGACCGTAATATGATTTATCATGACCGTATCAAGACCTTAACATGATAATATATATTTTTTTCTTTATACATATACGCCATTTTCCCGCGTTAGTGACGTAGCGTTAAGAACAGAGGAATGAGCCTCAGATGGAATATCCTCACTTGGCCCCCTTCTCTGTTCCTTCTTTTGGAAAATTGAAAACGAGAGGGGAGGATTTCCAGTCTCCCCGCTCCCTCCCCTTTTAGTCGCCTTCTACGACACGCAGGGAGAACGTGGGAAGTATTCTTTCTCCCCTATCCCCAGGGATTTTATATATATATATATATATATATATATATATATATATATATATATATATATATATATATATATATATATATATATATATATGCAATTGAGTGGGAGATGTATAAAAGAAAGAGACAGGAGGTCAAGAGAAAGGTGCAAGAGGTGAAAAAGAGGGCAAATGAGAGTTGGGGTGAGAGAGTATCATTAAATTTTAGGGAGAATAAAAAGATGTTCTGGAAGGAGGTAAATAAAGTGCGTAAGACAAGGGAGCAAATGGGAACTTCAGTGAAGGGCGCAAATGGGGAGGTGATAACAAGTAGTGGTGATGTGAGAAGGAGATGGAGTGAGTATTTTGAAGGTTTGTTGAATGTGTTTGATGATAGAGTGGCAGATATAGGGTGTTTTGGTCGAGGTGGTGTGCAAAGTGAGAGGGTTAGGGAAAATGATTTGGTGAACAGAGAAGAGGTAGTAAAAGCTTTGCGGAAGATGAAAGCCGGCAAGGCAGCAGGTTTGGATGGTATTGCAGTGGAATTTATTAAAAAAGGGGGTGACTGTATTATTGACTGGTTGGTAAGGTTATTTAATGTATGTATGACTCATGGTGAGGTGCCTGAGGATTGGCGGAATGCGTGCATAGTGCCATTGTACAAAGGCAAAGGGGATAAGAGTGAGTGCTCAAATTACAGAAGTATACGTTTGTTGAGTATTCCTGGTAAATTATATGGGAGGGTATTGATTGAGAGGGTGAAGGCATGTACAGAGCATCAGGTTGGGGAAGAGCAATGTGGTTTCAGAAGTGGTAGAGGATGTGTGGATCAGGTGTTTGCTTTGAAGAATGTATGTGAGAAATACTTAGAAAAGCAAATGGATTTGTATGTAGCATTTATGGATCTGGAGAATGCATATGATAGAGTTGATAGAGATGCTCTGTGGAAGGTATTAAGAATATATGGTGTGGGAGGCAAGTGGTTAGAAGCAGTGAAAAGTTTTTATCGAGGATGTATGGCATGTGTACGTGTAGGAAGAGAGGAGAGTGATTGTTTCTCAGTGAATGTAGGTTTGCGGCAGGGTGTGTGATGTCTCCATCGTTAATTTGTTTATGGATGGGGTTGTTAGGGAGGTGAATGCAAGAGTTTTGGAAAGAGGGGCAAGTATGAAGTCTGTTGGGGATGAGAGAGCTTGAGAAGTGAGTCAGTAGTTGTTCGCTGATGATACAGCGCTGGTGGCTGATTCATGTGAGAAACTGCAGAAGCTGGTGACTGAGTTTGGTAAAGTGTGTGAAAGAAGAAAGTTAAGAGTAAATGTGAATAAGAGCAAGGTTATTAGGTACAGTAGGGTTGAGGGTCAAGTCAATTGGGAGGTAAGTTTGAATGGAGAAAAACTGGAGGAAGTAAAGTGTTTTAGATATCTGGGAGTGGATCTGGCAGCGGATGGAACCATGGAAGCGGAAGTGGATCATAGGGTGGGGGAGGGGGGCGAAAATCCTGGGAGCCTTGAAGAATGTGTGGAAGTCGAGAACATTATCTCGGAAAGCAAAAATGGGTATGTTTGAAGGAATAGTGGTTCCAACAATGTTGTATGGTTGCGAGGCGTGGGGTATGGATAGGGTTGTGCGCAGGAGGATGGATGTGCTGAAAATGAGATGTTTGAGGACAACGTGTGGTGTGAGGTGGTTTGATCGAGTAAGTAACGTAAGGGTAAGAGAGATGTGTGGAAATAAAAAGAGCGTGGTTGAGAGAGCAGAAGAGGGTGTTTTGAAATGGTTTGGGCACATGGAGAGAATGAGTGAGGAAAGATTGACCAAGAGGATATATGTGTCGGAGGTGGAGGGAACGAGGAGAAGTGGGAGACCAAATTGGAGGTGGAAAGATGGAGTGAAAAAGATTTTGTGTGATCGGGGCCTGAACATGCAGGAGGGTGAAAGGAGGGCAAGGAATAGAGTGAATTGGATCGATGTGGTATACCGGGGTTGACGTGCTGTCAGTGGATTGAATCAGGGCATGTGAAGCGTCTGGGGTAAACCATGGAAAGCTGTGTAGGTATGTATATTTGCGTGTGTGGACGTATGTATATACATGTGTATGGGGGTGGGTTGGGCCATTTCTTTCGTCTGTTTCCTTGCGCTACCTCGCAAACGCGGGAGACAGCGGCAAAAAAAAAAAAAAAAAAAAATATATATATATATATATATATATATATATATATATATATATATATATATATATATATATATAATGACCAAATATCTTCATCGTTAACCTATAAAGACCGGTGAAGAAGCAAAAACAAACATATCTGATTTTTCAAAACTAGACCAGACGTTTCTAACCCCCGACATCTCACACCTGACCCGACCTGACCTACTCCCGGGTCAAGCGAGTCATCCACAAGACCCATCCCCCATCATAACCCACCATGAACTCACCCCAAGAACTCACTGACTCATGATCCGCCAACCCATTTCCAGTCGTGGTCCACACGTCTCCAGCCTGAGTGTGGGGTCGCCTTAGGACAGCCAAGCCAGGCGGAGGCAACGACACAGCCACCATTAAAAAAAACTGACATCTCGCTAAATGTCCATAATTTCCCTGCTAAAAGTAGTGATTATACACATTAAAATTATATAATAATCATTAAATAACCTGATTACCGACCCAACACGGTCATAGGACTATATTTCTATAAGGACAAGTGAAGCATATCTAAGGTTAGGGAGTTATAGGCAAGAAAAAGGAATAACATTGCAAGTTCAACGAAATATAGCCGTGTGTAGCACCAAAGAAAACGCGTGTTGCCCAACTCTCGCCTGCAGACGACTGGCTGTTACCATAAGACGTACAAAGACCAGACCGTCTGTAAAGATATCATTAACCAACATTTTCCAGGAGCCTGAGGGGCATATGAAACATTTCCAGTTATATTGGAACATTCATTCACAATGAAAATAAGATTAGCAGCAAGATAACCAGAATTTCTTACATGTGATATATTTTCTTGCACGTTCTTTGAATAAGAAAACGGGATTTCGAAGCTCGTGTCGTCTCAACAAAACTGGACAACGAAGGTTACTGTCATCCTAACAAAGCAGGACAGTGATGCTCGTGTAGTCCTAACAAAGCTGGACAACGAAGGTTAGTGTCGTCCTAACAAAGCAGGACAACGAAGGTTAGTGTCGTCCTAACAAAGTTGGACAACGAAGGTTAGTGTCGTCCTAACAAAGCTGGACAACGAAGGTTAGTGTCGTCCTAACAAAGCTGGACAACGAAGGTTACTGTCGTCCTAACAAAGCAGGACAACGAAGGTTAGTGTCGTCCTAACAAAGCTGGACAACGAAGGTTAGTGTCGTCCTAACAAAGTTGGACAACGAAGGTTAGTGTCGTCCTAACAAAGTTGGACAACGAAGGTTAGTGTTGTCTTAACAGAGTTGGACAACGAAGGTTAGTGTCGTCCTAACAAAGCTGGACAACGAAGGTTAGTGTCGTCCTAACAAAGCAGGACAGTGATGCCCGGGTTGTCTCCTAACAAAGCGGGACAACGAAGGTTAGTGTCGTCCTAACAAAGCAGGACAGTGATGCCCGGGTTGTCTCCTAACAAAGCGGGACAACGAAGGTTAGTGTCGTCTTAACAGAGTTGGACAACGAAGGTTAGTGTCGTCCTAACAAAGCTGGACAACAAGGGTTACTGTCGTCCTAACAAAGCTGGACAAAGAAGGTTAGTGTCATCCTAACAAAGCTGGAAAACGTTGCTCATGTCGTCCTAATAAAACAGGACGACGAAGGTTCGTGTCGTCCTAACAAAGTGGGTCAACAATGCTAGGGGTCTTCCTAACAAAGCGGGACAACGACGGTTCGTGTCGTCCTAACAAAGCGGGTCAACGATGAACATGTAGTCCTAAAAATGCGGGGCACCGGTGACTTGTGTCTCATAAACAAAGCAGGGGAACGATATTCATGTCGTCCTAACAAAGCAGATCAACGATAAACATGTCCTAACAAAGCGGGACACCGGTGACCGTGTCGTCCTAACAGAGCATGACAACGGAGGTCGTGGCATCTGGTGGTCGTCCGTAGTCTCTCTGGTCCTCACACCTCAACATTCTGGATCGGCTCAGGTCTGAATCAAGACGGCATCACGAAAACTGTCTCAATAATGCTGATGAAATGGAATATTTCTGGCCTATGTCCTTGATGATGGCAGGTGACCTGATGCTCAGCGCGTTCGTCAAGGTCCAACTCATGCATGCGACTGTACGCTTCAAAAACGGCCAGTTTATGAAAAGAATTCAGGGGCTGCCAACCCCCAATACCCCCCCACCCCCATGCACGTCCTCACTGTATGTCAGGGGTTAATGGCCCTACTAAAGGAAGGGGACCTTTCCCTCTGGGTTAAAAGTCTCTCGTGAACGGCTTGAATATGAACAATATAAAGGTGACATTGGACATATAAAACTTTCGTTTGCTTCCATGACAACGACCTGGTGCGCTAGAGGTAGAATGCTCTCAAACAGAGGTCTAAATTACCGTCATTCATAACCCCTAGTGCACGACGGTACGACGCTTGAATACGACGGTACTACTTGTAAACACGACCCCTGAACACAACAGTATGACCCATAAACACGACAGTACGACCCATGAACACGACGGTACGCCCTCTGAACACGATGGTACGACCCCTGAACACACGGTACGATCCTTCAGCTAAATAACCACAAAAGGTCAATTTAAAAGCTCGGACATCCTTTCTAAGGATGGTGCAGTCGTGCTCAAGGATGTACTCAAGGATTGCGTCGCCGTGCTCGCGAGTCTTAGCATCGTGCTCAAGGGTCATACCGTCGTGGTTATTGGCCGTGCCGTCGTGCTCGAAGGTCGTGCTGTCGTGCTCAATCATCAAGTCTGTCACATTGGAATCAACAGTGTTGCACCGTGACTCACTCCTATTGTATCCTGAAGATCCTCTCACTCTGGGTACACTGATCACAGTGTTCAGTGCAGGTGTGTCCTTCAGTGTGATGGCGCTCCTACCCTCCGCCTCCTCTTCCCACTCTCCTTATGTTCCTCATCGACAATGAAGTCCACTTTCAACGTAGGTGAGACACCACTGCAACGTCTGCGTTTAATCACAAGACTATCAGAGTATTAAGGTCGTGTCAACACATACTTCTTGGGTATTGAGAAGTACGTTAGCTTTATAGGCTTTTGCTATCAAGAATTACGAAGACGATGTCATCACGGCACAGCACAAGTCTAGCTTATTGTAATGTATCGTCCTACACAACTGCTGGCAACAGCCGGCCCCAGTGGGCGCGACGACAGAAGGCGCAGTACAGATGGCCGTGGCGAGGGCCATGCGAAGCTTAAAAGTTGTGATACATGGCCCGGGGCGTTGTCTCAAGACGCGAGATGGTTGGCACACGACGTGAAGGACGAGACAGAGAGGCTTGGGAAGTTGGCGCGGAGGATGGAAGTGTCAGCGTAGAACTTGGAGTGAGGTGGTACAGAATGATGGAAGGCCGGGGCATGTGTAAGGTTAAAAGAAAAAAAAGTATCTTGCCACATTTTGTGAGTAAGAATATGACATCACAGAAGAGGTATTATTATTTGAAATGCCCATAGGTTTGGCCTCACACTGGTATCCCCACATACCTGATATTATAATAAATCGATTGGGCAACATTTCTTGTCAAATGCCGTAAAAAATGTATTGATTTCACGCACGCTACCCAGCCCTACGATTCATATTCATCATTCCGACTTTCATCGGATCTATCCGCAGAAAGAAACTTATTTTACCGTGTGTACGTGATGGAAGAAGTTGGTATAGAATGTGGGAGAGTTAGTTGAGAGTGATGGTCCTGGCAAGACACAGAGTGAAGAACGCTGGACCACGGACTGTTGAAAGTGTTCACAGACGTTGGTAAGCTGACTGTCAGACTGGTGAATGATGGGAAACAGTTAGTACAGGACGTGGACGACTATGAAAGACATGGGGGCCGTCCATGACATGGGAGAGGTAAACCCTGACACTGATCAGCTGGCGTACAGCATGAGATCATTGGCACAGACGACGGTACTGCGGGTACAGCCCGCACCGGGGGAGCTGGGAAGGTTGGCCACACTTACTGAGATGCAGGCCAACGGGATATGCTGCAACTTTTTTGCATGATTGCGAAATGCTTGTTAGCAGAGAAAGAGATAAATGAAAAAAAAAGAGAGAAATACACAATAAGAGGCTAATGTAGTGAGAAGTAGGAGCTCAGATATAATAACTAATTCAGATGCAGTTCAGTTACGAAAACTAAGACCTTCTTTAAGATGGCACATGGACACAAGCCTACTATGGACCTGGGATATCTGCAGTGGCTCATACCCTTCCTGCGTGGCATACTACCAGTCTGGCTCCCCTCCACCTTGTGTACCGCCTTACATCATAACCTCAGTGCAACACAACGTGGCATTTTGAACTTGAGTAAAAGTTACACTGATGACAAAACCTACCATTAAGAACGTTTATAGCAGAACCTACCATGAGGAACGTTAAAAGTGAACCTACCAAAAGGAACGTTATAAGAGTACCTACCATGAGGAACGTTCATAACAAAACCTACCATAAGGAACGTTCATAACAAAACCTACCATAAGGAACGTTCATAACAAAACCTACCATAAGGAACGTTCATAACAAAACCTACCATAAGGAACGTTTATATCAAAACCTACCATAAGGGACGTTTATAACAAAACCTACCATAAGGAACGTTTATAACAAAACCTACCATAAGGAACGTTCATAACAAAACCTACCATAAGGAACGTTCATAACAAAACCTACCATAAGGAACGTTCATAACAAAACCTACCATAAGGAACGTTCATAAAACCTACCATAAGGAACGTTCATAACAAAACCTACCATAAGGAACGTTCATAACAAAACCTACCATAAGGAACGTTCATAACAAAACCTACCATAAGGAACGTTCATAACAAAACCTACCATAAGGGACGTTTATATCAAAACCTACCATAAGGGACGTTTATAACAAAACCTACCATAAGGAACGTTTATAACAAAACCTACCATAAGGAACGTTTATATCAAAACCTACCATAAGGAACGTTTATAACAAAACCTACCATAAGGAACGTTTATATCAAAACCTACCATAAGGAACGTTTATAACAAAACCTACCATAAGGAACGTTTATAACAAAACCTACCATAAGGAACGTTTATAACAAAACCTACCATAAGGAACGTTTATAACAAAACCTACCATAAGGAACGTTCATAACAAAACCTACCCATAAGGAACGTTTCATAACAAAACCTACCATAAGGAACGTTCATAACAAAAACCTACCATAAGGAACGTTTATAACAAAACCTACCATAAGGAACGTTTATAAAACCTACCATAAGGAACGTTTATAACAAAACCTACCATAAGGAACGTTTATAACAAAACCTACCATAAGGAACGTTCATAACAAAACCTACCATAAGGAACGTTCATAACAAAACCTACCATAAGGAACGTTTATAACAAAACCTACCATAAGGAACGTTTATAACAAACCTAACCATAAGGAACGTTTATTACAAAACCTACCATAAGGAACGTTCATAACAAAACCTACCATAAGGAACGTTCATAACAAAAACCTACATAAGGAACGTTCATAACAAAACCTACCATAAGAACGTTTATAACAAAACCTACCATAAGGAACGTTTATATCAAAACCTACCATAAGGAACGTTTATAACAAAACCTACCATAAGGAACGTTTATATCAAAACCTACCATAAGGAACGTTTATAACAAAACCTACCATAAGGAACGTTTATATCAAAACCTACCATAAGGAACGTTTATAACAAAACCTACCATAAGGAACGTTCATATCAAAACCTACCATAAGGAACGTTTATAACAAAACCTACCATAAGGAACGTTTATAACAAAACCTACCATAAGGAACGTTTATAACAAAACCTACCATAAGGAACGTTCATATCAAAACCTACCATAAGGAACGTTTATATCAAAACCTACCATAAGGAAGGTTATGAGAAAACCTACCATAAGGAACGTTTATATCAAAACCTACCATAAGGAACGTTTATAACAAAACCTACCATAAGGAACGTTCATATCAAAACCTACCATAAGGAACGTTTATAACAAAACCTACCATAAGGAACGTTTATAACAAAACCTACCATAAGGAACGTTTATAACAAAACCTACCATAAGGAACGTTCATATCAAAACCTACCATAAGGAACGTTTATAACAAAACCTACCATAAGGAACGTTTATATCAAAACCTACCATAAGGAACGTTTATAACAAAACCTACCATAAGGAACGTTCATATCAAAACCTACCATAAGGAACGTTTATAACAAAACCTACCATAAGGAACGTTTATAACAAAACCTACCATAAGGAACGTTTATAACAAAACCTACCATAAGGAACGTTCATATCAAAACCTACCATAAGGAACGTTTATAACAAAACCTACCATAAGGAACGTTTATAACAAAACCTACCATAAGGAACGTTTATATCAAAACCTACCATAAGGAAGGTTATGAGAAAACCTACCATAAGGAACGTTTATAACAAAACCTACCATAAGGAACGTTTATAACAAAACCTACCATAAGGAACGTTTATATCAAAACCTACCATAAGGAACGTTTATATCAAAACCTACCATAAGGAACGTTTATAACAAAACCTACCATAAGGAACGTTCATAACAAAACCTACCATAAGGAACGTTTATATCAAAACCTACCATAAGGAACGTTTATAACAAAACCTACCATAAGGAACGTTTATAACAAAACCTACCATAAGGAACGTTCATAACAAAACCTACCATAAGGAACGTTTATATCAAAACCTACCATAAGGAACGTTTATAACAAAACCTACCATAAGGAACGTTTATAACAAAACCTACCATAAGGAACGTTTATAACAAAACCTACCATAAGGAACGTTTATATCAAAACCTACCATAAGGAAGGTTATGAGAAAACCTACCATAAGGAACGTTTATAACAAAACCTACCATAAGGAACGTTTATAACAAAACCTACCATAAGGAACGTTTATAACAAAACCTACCATAAGGAACGTTTATATCAAAACCTACCATAAGGAAGGTTATGAGAAAACCTACCATAAGGAACGTTTATAACAAAACCTACCATAAGGAACGTTTATAACAAAACCTACCATAAGGAACGTTTATAACAAAACCTACCATAAGGAACGTTTATATCAAAACCTACCATAAGGAAGGTTATGAGAAAACCTACCATAAGGAACGTTTATAACAAAACCTACCATAAGGAACGTTTATAACAAAACCTACCATAAGGAACGTTTATATCAAAACCTACCATAAGGAAGGTTATGAGAAAACCTACCATAAGGAACGTTTATAACAAAACCTACCATAAGGAACGTTTATAACAAAACCTACCATAAGGAACGTTTATATCAAAACCTACCATAAGGAAGGTTATGAGAAAACCTACTATAAGGAATTATATGCAAAATACTTTCTTGAACAGAAAAATTATCCAGATGCTTTTTCGTTGTGAGTGTAAGACCAGCAACACGTACCATCTGGACGGCAACAAGTACCATCTGGACGGCAACATGTACCATCTGGACGGCAACACGTACCATCTGGACGGCAACAAGTACCATCTGGACGGCAACAAGTACCATCTGGACGGCAACACGTACCATCTGGACGGCAACATGTACCATCTGGACGGCAACACGTACCATCTGGACGGCAACAAGTACCATCTGGACGGCAACATGTACCATCTGGACGGCAACACGTACCATCTGGACGGCAACACGTACCATCTGGACGGCTCTCGCGTCTCACCGGCTGAGTAACATTGTCCCTCAAGGATCAGCTCAAAGGTCATGATATCATACTCGAAAGTCCTACACTCCTTTCTAAGAGTCGTACTGTCGTATTCAAGGGTCGTTCTGTCGTGTTTAAGGGTCGTAATGTTGTGTTCAAAGGTCGTTCTGTCGTGTTCAAGGTTCCCACAATCATGTTCAAAGGTTGTACTGTCGTGTTCAAGGTTCCCACAATTGTGTTCAAGGGTCGTGCTGTCGAGTTCAAGGTTCCCACAGTCATGTTCAAAGGTTGTACTGTCGTGTTCAAGGGTCGTAATGTCGTGTTCAAGGTTCCCACAGTCATGTTCAAAGGTTGTACTGTCGTGTTCAAGGTTCGCACAATCATGTTCAAAGGTTGTACTGTCGTGTTCAAGGTTCCCACAGTCATGTTCAAAGGTTGTACTGTCGTGTTCAAGGTTCCCACAGTCATGTTCAAAGGTTGTACTGTCGTGTTCAAGGTTCCCACAGTCATGTTCAAGGGTTGTACTGACGTGTTCAAGGGTCGTATCGTCGTGCTCAGGGGATCAAGCTCTATTTTCAGGGAAATAATGAACATTATGAGCATTGTTGATGTAAACATGTAACTATGGATCTATGTTGTATACTTATTATCTTTACTATGTACGTATACATTCAATCAGGAATACACACGTGCCAATATTCTACTCTGAACCAACACCCAGAGCAGAAATAACTTAGCCGGAAACGGAGACAGAGAGAAAAAAAATGGGAAGAGGAAACGAGCAAAGAAAATGAACAAAACCCGTTTTCTTAAATCATGTGGATTTGCTCAGCATAGAAAATATTGATACGTCGACCCGAATTTCAGTGACGTGTTCCCGTAGGCTTAAAGCTGTATGTGTTTTTGAAAATGTGTCAGTACACATGGTGTATGCGTCTGTACACATGCTGCATGCGTCTGTACACATGCTGCATGCGTCTGTACACATGGTGTACGCGTCTGCACACATGCTGCATGCGTCTGTACACATGCTGCATGCGTCTGTACACATGGTGTACGCGTCTGTACACATGGTGTATGCGTCAGTACACATGTTGCATGCGTCTGTACACATGCTGCATGCGTCTGTACACATGGTGTACGCGTCTGTACACATGGTGTATGCGTCTGTACACATGCTGCATGCGTCTGTACACATGGTGTATGCGTCTGTACACATGGTGTATGCGTCTGTACACATGGTGTATGCGTCTGCACACATGCTGCATGCGTCTGTACACATGCTGCATGCGTCTGTACACATGGTGTACGCGTCTGTACACATGGTGTATGCGTCAGTACACATGTTGCATGCGTCTGTACACATGGTGTATGCGTCTGTACACATGGTGTATGCGTCTGTACACATGCTGCATGCGTCTGTACACATGGTGTACGCGTCTGTACACATGGTGTATACGTCAGTACACATGTTGCATGCGTCTGTACACATGGTGTATGCGTCTGTACACATGGTGTATGCGTCTGTATACATGGTGTATGCGTCTGTACACATGGTGCATGTGTCTGTACACATGGTGTACGCGTCTGTACACATGGTGCTTGCGTCAGTACACGTTGCATGCGTCTGTACACATGGTGTATGCGTCTGTACACATGGTGTATGCGTCTGTACACATGCTGCATGCGTCTGTTCACATGCTATATGCTTCTGATGCGTCTGTTCACGTGCTGTAAGCGACTGCTCACATGCTGCATGCGTCTGTACACACGTTGCATGCGTCTGTACACATGGTGTATGCGTCTGTGCACATGTTGCATGCGTCTGTACACATGGTGTATGCGTCTGTACACATGCTATATCCGTCTGTACTCATGCTGCATGCTTTTGTTCACATGCTGTATGCGTCTGTTCACATGCTCTATGCGTCTGTACACATGCTATATGCTTTTGATGCGTCTGTTCACGTGCTGTAAGCGACAGCTCACATGCTGTATGCGTCCGTACACATGTTGTATGCGTCTGTGCACATGGATATACCTAATTCAAAATAAACCGTAAACACGAGAATTATGTAAATATTTTGAAGGAAACCAAAGTTTGTCAAGATATACAACTTTATCGAGGTCAAAGTGAGTCAATATTTCCTATCATAAACCAAATCTAACGAGGTTATACGCGGCTCTGGCCACCCTGCAACACTAAGACCTGATTCCAGAAGAGGGTTTTCTGCAGCGCCTGAGTTAGGTCACGTCTTCGCAAGAGATACTGCGAACTGTGGCTTAACTGGCAACAACGCTCCAACGGAGACAATTCAGCGGGACGGCATCACCCAAACTGAGGCGTTCGCAGGGTCTGGACCTGGCTGAGGACCTCAAGAATGAGTGAAAGGTATCGCTCCTGCCCAGGGATCAGTACGCAAGGAGTGTCACACATTTCTCAGACAGGAGAATCCTCTTAACATTCGGTAAGCCGCCTCAGCCCGGAACGTGCAAAACTTTATGTGGTTCTGGGAAATATAAGTCACGCCTCGGGTGGCGCGGCCGAGAGATCATGGAGGTGGTGCACGGCCTCATCCTGCTGAGGGAGGGCTTTGCTGTACGTCCTTAACAGTCCCAACATAAGGAGTATTGCGAGGACTTGGCCAAGGGCAAAGATGTAGGGCCTCATACGGCTCAGGGACACGATTGTAAGTCTCTTTTAAAATCTGGTTCAGGTTCTCGGTAACAATGGCCGACCCTCTGATGTTCATTGGTGTCTTTAGCAACAGCCTGGGGTCTGGAGACATGGATAAGGTCAAGAGCCCTAATGTCTTCAGCACCAGCCTGGGTCTGGAATCATGAGTAAGGTCAACAACCCTGTCAAACGCCCTCATCTGGCAAAAGGTGTTAGCAACTACAACACTGTCGGGTAGATACCTCTCCCTCAACGACCCTGAGGTCGATAGGAAGAAAAAAGAAACACGTTTTATCAGTTGCGGTAAACATGAGTGGTTCCAGGTGTAGCAGAGCTAATATTGGTGGCGGTGTGGCTGGAAACGATCCTGGCTCCAGTTCAAACTGGAAAGTTTAATTAG
Source organism: Panulirus ornatus (assembly GCF_036320965.1). Lineage (NCBI taxonomy): Eukaryota > Metazoa > Arthropoda > Malacostraca > Decapoda > Palinuridae > Panulirus > Panulirus ornatus. The sequence goes on along the minus strand of NC_092234.1, from coordinate 37,973,498 downwards.
ACCTGAATCCCAATGGACTCGGAAAAGTCATAATTTGGCGTATTTAATTTACTTCCTGGGTGATCAGATAAGCCGGTTACGATTCTGGCGAGAGATGAAGTTAAACTTTACGTTTTGGTTCATTTTATGGTTATGTTCCTCCGGTGTCCGGATTACAATCTGTACCACTGTAGTAATAACCTGAAACTGATATACTCGTGTTTCGTGGACCAACCAAGGAAGAGGTTCAGTATTAGAAAGATGGTTTTTCTCACGAAAGTATTCGATTACTTTAATTCCAATTATTTTAGATATCTTATCTATATGATTGGCAATTACCCTAAGACCATTTTCTATGAAAGAGGTCAGGTGGTGCCTAACACCTTTCTAAAGGTCTAAGGCTGCGTCGTTTCCAGCAGCTGGGAAAAGGCAACTCCTTTAGAGTGAGAATATCTCTCACGAGAATGTACTCCCAGTGATACAGCCTCGCCAAAGGTGACTCCTTACTAGCAAAGCAGCCTCAAGCCGGCGGAGTCCGGTAACACCACGAGTTCGTCTTTTTTTAATATATCATTACCTCAGAAATTATTTTATGGAGAGCCCTAGTGTTACAGAAGATCTTTCTGAAGGCTCCTGCAACCTAAGGCTGCGCTGCTTCCAGTAGGAGTGAAATGTAGACTTCTCTGGAGTGAGTTCTTTGACGAAACTGTACTACAGATAGCACAGACTCGCCAAAGGAAACTTTACCTTTGAGGTGTACCTCGAGCGGAGAAATCTGCCAAGGGTCGAGCGCATAGGTTCGAATCCTGGATGCGGCAGCTGATCTGCAGTGAACCCAGTTGGTCATCCATCTCTAAGGGCTGGTCGATCGCCGTTTCCCGCAATAGCAAGGTAGCGCCAGGATACAGACAAACAAAGACCCATTCACTCATATACACATACACACACACGCATATATGTATATATATATATATATATATATATATATATATATATATATATATATATATATATATATATGCGTATATATATATATATATATATATATATATATATATATATATATATATATATATATATATATATATATATATATATATATATATATATATATATATGCGTATATATATATATATATATATATATATATATATATATATATATATATATATATATATATATATACACGTACATATCTATACTTGCTCACCTTTATCCATTACCGGCGCCACCCCGCAACACATGAAAGAGCATCGCCACCCCTTGCGTAAGCGAGGTAGCGCCAGAAAACATGAAAAAGGCCACATCCACTCACACTCATTATCTAGCTGTCCTATGCAATGCACCGAAACCACAGCTCCCTATTCACATTCAGACCCCACAGACATATCCATGGTTTACCCCAGACGCTTCACATTCCCTGGTTCAGTCCATTGACAGCACGTCGACCCCGGTATACCGCATCATTCCAATCCACTTTAGTCCGTGCACGCCTTTCACCCTCCTGCATGTTCAGGCCCCAAACGCTCAAAATCTTTTTCACTCCATCCTTTCACCTCCAATTTGGTCTCCCGCTTCTCCTTGTTCCCTCCACTTCTGACACATATGTCCTCTTTGTCAATCTTTCCTCACTCGTTCTTTCAATATGTCCAAACTATTTCAACAGACACTCTTCTGCTCTCTCAAACACACTCTTTTATTACCATACATCTCTCTAACCCTTTCATTACTTACTCGATCAAACCAACTCACACCATCGTCTTCAAACATTTCATTTCCAACAGATCCATCCTCCTCCGTACAACCCTTACTATAGCCCATGCCTCCAATGTGTGTGTGTGTGTGTGTGTGTGTGTGTGGTGTGTGTGGTGTGTGTGTGTGTGTGTGTGGTGTGTGTGTGTGTGTGTAATACCAATCTGTACAGTACTGGGGGAGGGTGGGGGAGGCTTACACTCGTGGGATCCCATCACTTGGATTTCTTTACAATCATAAAACTCTTTACACTTGTTTATACTACCCACAATCACAGTCTCATAATTCCTTTTATTCCAAGCACTCACTACCCATATCATTAAAGTACTTTTTTACATTCTTCGAAAAAGTTTCTTACTTAATTTCATGGTATGGTCTCTGGTTGTTCTATCCTTGTAACTTTCGAAGAACTGTTGACTGCCAACATGAAAAGAGATAAGAAACTTTCGAAGAACTGTTGACTGCCATCATGAAAACAGATAAGAAAAGTTTTTGCTTGTAATCAGGTTTACCCATATCCTTCTTGCTTCCATGGTGGACAAATCTAAGACCTCTAACCTTTCCCTGTAACTCAGTTCTCGTTATTCCAATACCATTTTTGTCGCCTTATTCTGCACTCTCTCCGTTAGTTCTTTATCTTTTGTGCATTTCAACTAAGCTTGAGAAGAAAATTCTACTCATGACCTAAAATAAGGCGTCATCAGCTTCCTGAATATGTCTACATACTTGAATGATAATCTAATATTTGCCAGCAGACAGCTTACCTCATTTAGTATTCTCCTAAAGTGGGACTTACGACAGGTTGGGAATAATGTTACTTTTAAGGCTCACTCGGGAGCAGATTCCTGCAGCTTATTTCTCGCTACATAATATTCATATCGGGACCTTCTTTCGTGTACACCATCTTCATTACTTTACGTTTATTCGGGTTGAATTTCATCAACCATGCACGCTCGATGCAATCGTCTTCGCTTCTCACTTCCCTCATGAGCAAAAGTATTTAGATAGGAATCCAGTTCTTCCTGCAAGTCTTTCACACAGATTCGGAAAATCAATGGCCCCAGGACATATTCCTATGGCACGCTCCTGGTTCGAATTAGATTATAAAACTTAGTCTTATAAGCCAATCACTGGAGCTTCTAAGGCTATTCAGCGCTCTTAATATAGATTAGAATATTCTATCTTAGAAATTAATTCTAACCAAAAAGCAAAAGTATACATATACAAATATATACAAATATACGCACATACATATACGCACACACACATATATACATGGCACGCTTCTGGTGACCTTATCCCAGTCCGAGAAGACTTCTTTGACTTTCATCCTTTTCTCTATCCACTAAGATAATCTTTTATTACTGAGGTAGTCACTCATTATTCCTGCCTGAAGATGCAGCTTCTTCACCAGTCTCTGTGGTGCACTACCAAATGCTTTCTGGCACTGCAGATCCAGACGATCTACCCAACCATATCATTCGTCGAAAACATAACTTGCATGTAGAAATGTAAGGGGTTCATTACGCATGACAACCTTCCCCTAGAGCAGTACTGTAACTCAATGTGGTTACTCCTCTACAGGATGTCACCCAGTTGCTTCCTGCTCATCTTTTCCAGTACCTGACAGATCACACTCCTAGGAAGACCGGTCTGTAGCTTAGCATTATCCTCTCTACAAATAGGTAAGACGTTTGCTTCTTCCACTCCATTACCACTTCACCTTTCTCCAGGAACATCTTGGCCATTTCCAACGCCGTGTTACGTGCATCTGCACACACCTTCAGCAAGTATAGAGATATTTCATCAGGACCAGAAGTCTTGTATGGGTCAAGATCATTCAGCATTTTGTTTATATTTTCTATAGATACCTCAATGCCCTCTAGTACCTCCTTCCCATTCCATCTCACTGGTGCTGGGGTTATTGTGACTTCCAATGCGAAAACACTTTCCAACTCGTCAGTCAGTTCCTCACGTATCCTCATACCATCCTCCTCCATAACTCTTCCCTCCGAACCCATTATGTGATTAGCTGTTCCTTAACTGACAATCTCCCCCTAATGAATTTATGAGAAAGTTTTGGGTTATCCCTCGACCAGGCCACGATATCTTTTGTTACATTTCTCTGTTATTTCTCTGTTATTTCTTTTTTCTCTCTTTAAAACTTTTATTCTTTCTTTTCTTTCTACCTTCATAATTTCTCCGTTCCTTCTTTCTTATCCTACTGCGAGTATTCGTTCGTTGCTCTCTTATACCTTATATATGCTGGCTGGTTGGAATGCCACCTATATCTTCGTCACAGCCCATCGCGTAGCTTCCTCGCTTTTTGAAAGTTTTCCTGAACCACTCCTCCCTCTTTCTCAACCTTACCATCTGTGTTTGATGCTACAGGAATTCGTACTCTTACTCCTTCAGCGTAAATATCAGAGAAGCTTTCACCACAAATGGTTCCTGAACTCCATTTTTCCAGGTTAGGTTCCCACAGAAAATGTTGAGTTTAGTGTAGTTGCCATGGTTACATCTCCTATTTGAGTTTGCCCTTTTCTATTTCTTTACCACACAAACTGTATCATTATATGTTCACTTTTTTCTTCTGGTGTCGAGTATGATATTCTTAATATCCCAGCTGTCATGTGTAGGATATACAGAAAATAAGAGCAATGAAAATGGATGACTTGAAAACTGTAACTGAAGTCGTGAAGATAAAGAAATAATGACGTAAGGCAAATGTGTGGTGTATCAGTATGTTTGCCTGGTGTGTTCAGTGTATGAAGCAGGAAAACAGGAAAAAGGTATAGGAAATTTTCCTGAATAATCTCTACGAACGCAGGACTCTCCGTTTCCTGGTCTGTATCTGAGATCCTTTATCAATAGCAATTCATCACTTGCGAGAAGCGTGTGTTGTACTCGTCCATGTACCATCCGAGCGTAAATTCATTGTTTTCACTGTAAACATGTTCCGGCTCGATGAAAATTCTCTGAGGATTATGTGTTAAGAAAATCTCTACGCACGTCTTTCCTGTAGTTAGCCTTCTTATTATGGATTATCTGAACGGCCATCTTCCGGTGTATCATAATACTTAGGCTGGGTCTCTTATCGAGAGGGGTCAATCCTCTTCCTCCTCTCTCTTTCTCCTCGTTGCTGCTCCTGTGTAGACAGGACGGGTGAGATCTTCTCTCTCTAACAAGTCTGGTCTCCTCAACTCAACCAACTTTTATGCATTTTCCCTTGCAAGATCTTATAATCCCAGCTCTTTAGCGTTAACTACAGATGCAGTCCATCTAAACTTGTACATATTACTTTAAGTCTGACTTTATCTTCATCTGATATTCCTCAGCTCTGACGCAATGATGAGTCTGATCTGTTCTGAGGGCTTGGTGTGCCAGGATGGTAGTGGAGGATGGAGGTTTGGTGTGCCAGGATGGTAGTGGAGGATGGAGGTTTGGTGTGCCAGGATGGTAGTGGAGGATGGAGGTTTGGTGTGCCAGGATGGAAGACTGAACCATGACCTAAGACTTACCCCCGAGACTCACGCCAGCTTCTCAGGTCAGGAAGGAGACAGGAAGTGTTAGTTACAGAGACAGCTCACTCTGACCCACTGTTACTGCACTCATGATACTCATGAATCACCGTACCTTGACTCATGACTCATGAATCACCGTATCTTGACTCATGATGCACATGAATCACCGTATCTTGACTAATAAAACATATGAATCACTGTATCCTGTCTCAAGATACGCGTGAATCACTCATGAAAAATATGAGTCACTGTATCCTTGCTCATGATACGCATGAATTCTGGTTCCTGAAGCCTCATGAATCACTGTATCCTGGCCAATGATACACACGAATCACTCTATGCATCTGATTCACATAACTCTTTTCTAGGAAAGCACATAGAATTATGAACTGAAATTCTGTTCTAAAATGGCTCGACATTTGACTATTCGTTCGACTCTACACACAAATCAGCTTCAGATATCGATACTGTTCTGTATTCTGACTCACCTCTATAGAGGAATTCACACGAGTCAGTAACACAGAGGCTGTGACTCACGGTCCAATTCGCCAGTGCGAAAATCTAGTTGCGGTCATGACTCTGGGTGGGACTCGAGAAAGCGAGACGAATTCGCGTTCCAACGTCCCAGCATCACCAGGCGTCGGTCGAACTTGTGGCTGTAATGAACTTAGTCGCATTTTTGAAACTGCGTTAAAGTCAAAACTTTTAAACGTGTACAAACCTCGCTCAATACGAAAAATTAAACGAAGAACTTATCTACATCGGAGGTTTTTCTAATGAATGAATGAGAGAGAGAGAGAGAGAGAGAGAGAGAGAGAGAGAGAGAGAGAGAGAGAGAGAGAGAGAGAGAGAGAGAGAGAGAGATACATACATACAGACAGACAGACCGACAGAGACATACATACATACAGACAGACAGACAGATTACTACCAAGTACAATCTATCCCTTGTCTACCATCTCTTCCAGCCAATACAAAACATCACACCTTGCTAGTAACGTGGATTCCCTCTCACTAGCTTGCCAAAGCACCTCTTGTCGTCAGTCGCTTCGTTTCTGCTTTAAGGTCTCCAATATCAATAGATGCACCACAGTTGCAGGGGGGAGGGGGAACCCACCTCTAACATCGCTCTGAAACATATTTCTGAAGTTCCCAATACATACATCATGGATGATCAAAAACGTATGCTTCAAAAACATATGTTTCACGTGAATATAGATCTTATTGCCAGCTCAGACTTCAATACGTTTCCGTGATGTTTTATTTTGATACTTTAATACTTTCAACCACATTAAGAACTTTGTGACCTGGGTCTACAGTGTCAGCCAAAAACAAGTATCAATTTCGAAAGTATAATTATTCAAGACCAATAAATACAATCAGAACTACAATCTTTTTCACATGAGCAATTCTGTAGACCAACTGTGTTCGAGGATAGAACCAAGACCCACGTCTGTGTAGGATTAACTCGAGAGCAATCACTATCCCTGCCCACTGTGCCACCAGCACCCAGCTCCATGCTCAACCTCTCGCCCTCACCCACCACCGTCTGTGCTCACCGAATGCATCACATCGCTTGGTAACTCATGATACGATGACAGGTGTCACTACGTCACGGACCTCCGTGCTGTGGCGGTTGGCGTGGCTGACTGTAGCGTATTCACACGCCGTCAGAAGTCTGGCACCAAAGGTTCGAAGCTTGTTTGCGGTAGTTGGTCCACAGTCAACCTAGCTGTTCATCCTCCCCTAAAGGTTGGTGGATAAACAGCGTTAATGATATGACCTGGATTACTGCTCTTTATTCATCAAATCTTTTTCCTCAGAGACTGAAGCACTCCACCAGAGGTGTCCGCTGGAATTCATTCAACATATTGACACTGATCAAAGGAGAGTTCCACTTCCCTAATCGAGGCCATCTCATTAACGCTATATATATATATATATATATATATATATATATATATATATATATATATATATATATATATATATATACATCATACTTTGTCGCTGTGTCCCGCGTTAGCGAGGTAGCGCAAGAGACAGACGAAAGAATGGCCCAACCCACCTACATACGCATGCATATACATAAACCCCCACACATATACATACCTAACATACCTATACATTTCAACGTATACATACATATACAGACATACACATGTACATAGTCATACTTGCTGCCTTCATCCATTCTCGTCGCCACCCCGCCACACAAGAAATAGCATCCCCCCCGAGTGAAGCAGCGCTAGGAACAGACGAAAAAGGCCACATTCGTTCACACTCAGTCTCTAGCTGTCATGTGTAATGCACCGAAACCACAGCTCCCTTTCCACATCCAGGCCCCACAGCCTTTCCATGGTTTACCCCAGACGCTTCACATGCCCTGCTTCAATCCACTGACATCAAGTCGTCCCTGGTATACCATATCGTTCCAATTCACTCTATTCCTTGCACGTCTCTCACCCTCCTGTATGTTCATGCCCCAATCGCTCAAGATCTTTTTCACTCCATCCTTCCACCTCCAATTTGGTCTCCCACTTCTCCTTCTTCCCTCCACCTCTGACACATATATCCTCTTTGTCAATCTTTACCCATTCTCTCCATGCGTCCAAAACATTTCATCACACCCTCCTCTACTCTCTCAACCACACTATTTTTATTACTAAACATCTCTCTTACCCTTTCATTACTTTTTCGATCAAACCACCTCACACCACATATTGCCCTCAAATATTTCATTTCCAACACATCCACCGTCCTCCGCACAACCTTATCTATATCCCATACCTCGCAACCATATAACATTGTTAGAACCACTATTCTTTCTAACATACCCATTTTTGCATTCCGAGACAACGTTCTCGCCTGCCATACATTCTTCATCGCTCCCAGAACCTTCGTCTCCTCCCCCAACCTGTGACTCACTTCCGCTTCCATGGTTCCATCCGCTGCTAAGTCCACTCAGATATCTAGAACACTTTACTTCCTCCAGCTTTTCTCCATTTAAACTTACCTCCCAATTAACTTGTCCCTCAACCCCACTGAACCAAATAACCTTGCTCTTATTCACATTTACTCTAAACTTTCTTCTTTCACACACATTACCAAACTCAGTCACCAACTTCGGCAGTTTCTCACCCGAATCAGTCACCAGCGCTGTATCACCGGCGAACAACAACTGACTCACTTCCTAAGCCCTCTCATCCACAACAGACTGCATACTTGCCCCTCTCCAAAACTCTAGCATTCACCTCCCTAACCACCCCATCCATAAACAAATTTAACAACCATGGAGACATCATGAACCCCTACCGCAAACCGACATTCAATGAGAACCAATCACTTTCCTCTCTTCTTACTCGTACACATGCCTTACATCCTTGATAAAAACTTTTACTGCTTCTAGCACATTACCTCCCACACCATATACTCTTTATACTTTCCACAAAGCATCTCTATCAACCTTATCATATGCCTTCTCCAGATCCATAAATGCTACATACAAATCCATTTGTTTTTCTAAGTATTTATCACATACATTCTTCAAAGCTAACACCTAATCCATACATCCTCCACCACTTCTGAAACCATACTGCTCTTCCCCAATCTGATGCTCTGTACATGCTTTTACCCTCTCAATCAATACCCTCCCATATAATTTCCCAGGAATACTCAACAAACTTCTGCCTATGTAATCTGAACACTCACCTTTATCCCCTTTGCCTATGTACAATGGCACTATGCAAGCATTCCGCCAATCCTCAGGCACTTCACCATGAACCATACACACAGTGAATATCCTTACCAACCAATCAACAACACAGTCACCCTCTTTTTTTATATAGTCCACTGCAATACCATCCAAACCCGTCGCCTTGCTAGCTTTCATCTTCCGCAAAGCTTTCACTACCTCTTCTCTTTTCACTAAACCATTCTCCTGACCCTCTCACTTCGCACACCACCCCGACCAAAACACCCTATATCTGCCACTCTATCAACAAAGACATTCAACACACCTTCAAAATATTCACTCCATCTCCTCACTTCATCAGCACTTGTTATTATCTCCCCATTAGCCTTCTTCACCGATGTTCTCATTTGATCTCTTACCTTACGCACTCCTTCCAAAACATCTTATTCTCCCTAAAATTTAATACTCTCTCACCCAAACTCTCATTTGCCGTCTTTTTCACCTCTTGCACCTTTTTCTTGACCTCCTGCTGCTTTCTTTTATACATATAAATATATGTATACATACTCTATGTTAGCCAGGTACCCATTTTATCGACCAACCCCTAGGAGTGGATAAACAGCTAGGTTGAATGTGAACCGACTGCCACAACCAGGATTTACACACCCTTAGGAGCCATTACCTGCACTCTGGCATGACAAATACATCACATCAGCCACCTGGAAAAACAGAAAACGTAAGCAATATGTCAGGAGGGCCATATTGGAGACGACTTTCAAATCTGGGAAACATATTTTGTTCTCATACGTTTGTCATGAGATCGATGATGCTTACAATACAGATGGCACCAGCCAGTTCCCGGAATTACTTGGGAAATGGTCGCGCGGGACTTCGTGCTGACTGCTCTTTTGCCGCACTGAAAATTTTTTTTCACCTGGTCTGGACAAGATGTCTGTTGCTACGACGCCTTACACCACCACCTCAGTGCCTCACCGTAATATTACCCGACATGGACGTTTATATTTTTGCCCCAGTTGCCACAATCGGCCATAAGTGTTGCCACACCGCTGGAAGCTTCTCTGCTGCCTCACTAACACTGTTGCCAGACACAGGCACAGTGATATCCACTGCTTACCACACTTGACTGAACACCACACACCTGCACACCCGACGTGTCAAGGTCGCTAGTCTTGCTTTATCTCGTTAAAACTATGATACCGAGCAAGATTTTATACATTTCCCTGACGTGCAATATACGCCTCACTCTTTTTACTTCCTATCTTCACTCCTTATTATCCTCTCTTGTGAGGAGTTTTCTCTTTTTAGTGATTCAATGCCTGGCCTTGAGGAGAACTTGCGTCGGTAACTGGAGGATCAGACGAGAGAGGAAAATAAATATATATCCCAGAAAATATGGAGAGATGCAGTGGGGAAATCGATAGTCTGCGATATTGCAGCTGGGGAGGCCAGACAAATGATATGGGAGAGAAGGTAATAAAAGCCCTGTCTGAAACGGACGTGTGGTCTCAACTGACGAGGCAACTTACTGTCCACAGTTAAACCACAAGAGAAAGAACATATTATGTATTGAGGATCAGTGAATTGAGAGTCTTTACGTACCTGATCCACACCTTGGAATCAAGAGAAATTTAAAAACACAAGATAGGGAGCTCTCACCAGCCTCTGAACCTAACCCACAGAGATATTACACACTAAGAGTCTCGCCCATCTGATAATCGAACACTCTGACTTATGTTCTGTGGTGACCAGGAACGCTACAGGTTGGCATAGCAGCATATGATGATGCGACGGAAGACTCTGTAGATGTATGGTGCAGCGCGGCCGTGCTGTGGTATACGCTCACACCACACACTATATTTGCAGATAACCACGAGGAAAAGTGAAACACGATAAGTCCGAACTGCACTTTCGCATGATGAATACATCCCATTCTTGTATCTCCCTTGAAGATGTATTAATCACATGAAAATATAACTTTGACTTATCGTGTTTCATTTCTCCGCGTGTTCATCAAGCAGATACTAGATCACGCGCATCGCTGTGACCTGCTCTGCACACTATACGTTACACTCAGCTAAGATGAGAGTTATGGAGGACCTTACTGTGGATGCAGCGTGGAGCGGGGACGCCTGGTACCAGGAGCTAGAAGGCAGCCAGAGCTGGGATACCCAGCCTGGGGTTGAAAGACCGGCCATGGTTTGAGGAAGCCAGCCAGGGGTTCACACAGGTTTACCAGGGGTAGGGGAAGGAAGTTAGGGGTTGAAAGGTTGACCAGGAGTGGCAGAAACCAGCCAGGTGTGTGGATAATCCCTCTCCAGGTGTGAGGCAAGATATCATTCCTCTCATGTCGGCCACATTAACAATTCAACAGTGAAGCCTCAGCAACAGTTAGCTACCAACTCCAGGTCTAAAAAATAGATTCTAAACTCCTGCACACCGGAATCTGACCCGGTTAATGATATCGCGTTACAAGCGTTGAATACCAGTATGTTCATCGAAAATAGAGATACCATAATCGTACCAAGATGAAAAAAAGTAACCATAACAAACATGAGATGCCAAGCATAAGATCATATCAGAAACTCTAACACCTGTTTACTATGTAAAGATGTGTGTGTGTGTGTGTGTCCGTGAGACAGGAAGTCTGAAATATATGAGATATCCAGGGAACGAGGATGGCTCACCTAATCCTAGAGGCAGCTACTCAAGTTTTAACTGATGACCGGAACCATCTTGGATCCTCCGTGTCAGTAGGTTGTAGACAGCAGGCGCCCCAGGGATATACTCCCCTCCTGACTTACGAACCTTCCAGTGATGACCGGAACCATCTGACGCTGGTCGTATTTTCTACCTCGCCACAACAAAGCTACAAATTTCCTTTCCCTACATCCACCACACACACCTCTCACACACACACTCCCCTTACCCTACATCCACCACATGCACCTCTCCTCCACTCCCCTTACCCACTATGCTTTTCCTTACCCTTCTTATGGTTTCCCTTTGCCTCAGAGAAGGTTTGGCCTTACCGAACATGACCCATATAGAGATTATGTTTCTTGTCCCACCAAGTTACGGTACGTTAGCTATTCCTATGACCTAAGTTTCCCTCTTTTCTATTTTCTGTAAAAACTTTAAACTAAAAATATTGGCAAACTTTTTAGCAGTTTTGGGTTAAACAGTCGAACTGTTCTTATACATGGGTTCTGATGGCAGTAATGTGTTGGTGTAATCATCTATCGAACTGTACAGTGAGGAGGTTTTACACACGTAAGGCCCATCTCTTAAACTGGTGTGTGTGTGTGTGTGTGTGTGTGTGTGTGTGTGTGTGTGTGTGTGTCTAGATATAAATATAAATTTTTCCTCTCCTAATTATCTTTCCTTCTCTCCTTCCCTGGCTCCTACACTGCAGCTGTGTAATCCTCGAGAAAACGTTCTTACAAAACCCTGATACGATAACCCGACTCCCATGAGAAACACAGCGCATTACAGCGAGGGCCTCACCTACACAAGCTTCGTTTTCTTCTTTCCATGTAGACGTTTTCTTTCTTCTTTACAGCTCCATCTTAAGAGCCTCTCATGTGTGGTACACTTTATGTGAGCCTCCACCATACTGTTCCCCAGCGCTGCTGCCGCCACCTACATCAACCTTAAAGAATGGAAGCTTTTCCCTTCACCTGTCTCGACTTTCCCGCCCACTCCTGCCTCTACCAGGTCTCCGACCACACGCAGCCCTTCCTGCCTCTACCAGGTCTCCGACCACACGCAGCCCTTCCTGCCTCTACCAGGTCTCCGACCACACGCAGCCCTTCCTGCCTCTACCAGGTCTCCGACCACACGCAGCCCCTCCTCCCTATACCAGGTCTCCGACCACACGCAGCCCCTCCTGCCTCTACCAGGTCTCCGACCACATGCAGCCCCTCCTGCCTCTACCAGGCCTCCGACCACACGCAGCCCTTCCTGCCTCTACCAGGTCTCCGACCACACGCAGCCCTTCCTGCCTCTACCAGGTCTCCGACCACACGCAGCTCCTCCTGCCTCTACCAGGTCTCCGACCACACGCAGCCCTTCCTGCCTCTACCAGGTCTCCGACCACACGCAGCCCCTCCTGCCTCTACCAGGTCTCCGACCACACGCAGCCCTTCCTGCCTCTACCAGGTCTCCGACCACACGCAGCTCCTCCTGCCTCTACCAGGTCTCCGACCACACGCAGCCCTTCCTGCCTCTACCAGGTCTCCGACCACACCAACCTTCTCTTGCGCTGCCCACGATGGTGGTCACGGCATTTCATCATGGACACGAACGTCTCGAAGGGGACACATACGTCAGGGATCAAAATTCCTGCACAGTGAGTGCCACCGCAGGGACCAGGGAGGTGGATCGTGCGTGGCCCTGGTCATATGAAGATGGAATTAGGTCATTCGTATATCGGGATATAGGAACAACGGAGGGCAGCGATGGCTGACATATGTAATGGAAGGGACAGGTCTTGGCAACCTTCGCCAGCGCTAACATACATAACGGGACGGGACGTCTGGACAACCCTCGCCAGGACCAGCAGTTGACAGGGGGTCATGCAAGTGGCTAAGGTCATGGTGTGTGGAGTTCCCAGCACCTGCTGCTTACCACGTCCATCAACTGACGACAGTGTCTTGGTGCCGTGAGTCAGGGTGTAGCATCACGGTGATCGAACGCCAGGAATTACTCTCCATGTATCATCCTTTGCGTAAATCTACAGTCCACTTCCCTCCCCGGTAACTGGTGCCCGATATGCTAACAAGTCAGGCCAGAAGGTGTGAGGCAGCCATGAGTGATGGGTCTGATTATGGTAAAATTAAGGGACATCACGTTCACCATACAAGATGAAGTTGATGTCAGGATTGACGTACCAACACAAGACGGAAAGAGACCGAGCGATTATTACCTTAGTAATGTTGCCGACTTCCCGCTCATTCAGATTCAACATCAATGGCATCAGTGCGCCCCATCATGGACTGCCATGCACTAGAAGCTGTTGCACACACAATACGTCATAACAGGCAAATACAGACGGTCAAGTATAGATAAATGACCGAGACAAACTATAACTCGAAGTCATTATGAAGACATTCACCTGCCTAGGATTTAAACAGAGGGAGTCGGACGATCAGAGGAGGAGGAGGAGGAGGGAGCTGGGATAATGAACAGGAGTACCGATGGATCTGAACCAGGAGGAAGGGAAGGAGGCAGTGGAATAGGACAGCAAGAACAGTGATGCATGGGATGGACGGGCACAAAGGGAGCCTCATGATCAATGGTGAGGTTATCTGCAGGAGAACAATTCACTAATATCCTTTGATAAAGAGTTAAGCAAGAAGCTCTGCCCCACTCACCTCACCCTCCAGCACAACACCTGACAGGGGAAAGTGGTAAGAAGGTGCATCACGGGGTAGACACATCCTTCTTATCCTCATACTGAATTAGTTAAACGTTCAGACACGCTGATGCCACAGTTAGAATTCAGTCTGGGGTAAGTGTCACTAGAGGTTTACATAAACCTGTATCATTCATCTGGCTTTACATAGCTAGTCTCAGCGGCGATCTTGGTTGGTGGTTGGCGTCATCGGCACAATTTCGGAGACCAACCAAAGACCATCCCTGCCAAGTTTGGTTGACACCGGCTCAGTAGTTGACACCGGCTCAGTAGTTTCAGAGGAGAAAATTGAATTGTGAAAAGTTAACAGCCGGACGAGGACAAGGACGAGGACGCCTAGTGACGGCAAAGCTCACGCGGCCAAGTCAGGTAACAAGATTTAGGTCTGGACTTTGAATGCAGTTCTATTTCCATGGCAACCGCACCCCTTCCTTAACTTGTTTGTATCCTTTTTCGGCGTCACATCGATACGCTTACGTGAATCGTCTTTCTTTTTTTTCTTTTTCAGTTCATGTTCTTCCACGCCTTACGCCAGGTAATGGATGGTGGTCGATTTTTTCCGGACATTCAATACGCATGCGAACCAAACAACACCATGGCGTTATGTCGAGGCATGTTGGTGGGCCAGTCTAAGCTTCTTTCCTTTACTTGACTTCAAGGTTGTTTACATCAATGGTGTGCTGCCTCTGTCTGTAATATGCAGTTCAGTCATGACTGAACTAAGGCAAGAGACCTTGGCAACCTTATGTCTCCTGACGATGTGAAAATAAGATGAATTTGATACTTTTTTTTTACTAGTTTTCATTTGCTCACTGGCTAGGTTACTGCTGGCGTGCTGTCACCTGCTGGGTGTGTCAACGATCCATGATGAAGGAGGAGTAGATTATCTATCAAGCTTTGTTCAGATTCTGATACTTTGGTTAAGTCTTAACGTCTGTGGACGTATAGCGTCCACTGCCTCCCTCTGACTGTAAATTCTTGAGTACAAGAACCATTAAGTACAAATGAATAAATATCTGGTATCTGATAACTGCTCTCTATACTTACAAAAAAGTTATTTTTTTTGTTTTGTTTCAAACCTCTAGAACAAATTTTCTGTATCATTCACGTTACTTGACCGATTTGATCATTGTCTTAATCACGAACTAAATTCATCTTTTATGACCAATAAAGTTATCTATGTTTGCTATCCCTGTAAATATATCATAATGATGTTTACGATTCCCTTTCATAAATGATAAGTGAAGACGTTGCATAACTTTATCCCTTGTGTGTGGTGACAGGCGCTCGAGTGAGGGCAATTGGCGTCAAGCCAATCCATAAATGTGCACAAAATACCATAATTCCATGAACACGATCTAGTAACAGCGGCGTTGATATCATGGTTCCACTACAACACACTCGTATTAACCCTCCTGGACATTATCACTTTACCCTCTCCAGTCCCATGAACAATCTAAAAATGTCAAAGTTTATTCAATAACTAATACTGATATTGTAGTAACTATGTTACAACGATAATCACATAAAAAAAAAATACATGTATATATTTTCGATCACGAGTCATTACCATATAGATTGAGAAAGCATAGCGACTGGCAAGTCGTATCATTAAACTTTATAATGACTGGCTAATTGGAGGACAAATTTATGCCACTGGATAACGACAGACGCGAAAATTACTCACCATTTTCACGTCATTCTGGCAGCAAGGGTCGTGAGAATTAGCTGGGCTCCGTGTTTACCTCCGGGACCCCACACAAGAACCAGCAGGATAACACGAGCCAGCCGGACCATGACATCAGTGAGGGAGATCGTCAAAACCGGGTGACTGACGGGCAACAATCAACAGTTTCCAGTTGTTTTTTTCCGTTTTTTAATTTGATTTACGTATTGGCAATGGTCGCCCGAGCTTTTTGCGTAGCTCTGAACGCGCATGCGTTGTGAGCATAAATATAAATTGAAGTGTAAAATATAATTACAAGGTGATCAAGAGCACCAGCTCACTTTATTTCAAAGTTTAAATTACAGTTGAATTGTATCTGACCCAAGGCGAGACACCATGCCCGCCTGACTGATGTCTTTCACAGGAAGAGAAAAAGTTGAAATAATAACTTGACAGACTCCACACCCTCGTCTGAGTCACGTCTCTGATGTTGCTGGCTCTACGTCCACCATACGTATGGTGATGGTGTGGCTGTGTCCACCATACATATGGTGATGGTGTGGCTGTGTCCACCATACGTATGGTGATGGTGTGGCTGTGTCCACCATATGTATGGTGATGGTGTGGCTGTGTCCACCATATGTATGGTGATGGTGTGGCTGTGTCCACCATATGTATGGTGATGGTGTGGCTGTGTCCACCATATGTATGGTGATGGTGTGGCTGTGTCAACCATATGTATGGTGATGGTGTGGCTGTGTCAACCATATGTATGGTGATGGTGTGGCTGTGTCCACCACATGTATGGTGAGAGTGTGGCTGTGTTCATAATATGTATGATGACGGTGTGGCTATGTAGTTCACCATGTGTATGGTGATGGTGTGGCTATGTAGTTCACCATGTGTATGATGATGGTGTGGCTATGTAGTTCACCATGTGTATGGTGATGGTGTGGCTATGTAGTTCACCATGTGTATCATGATGGTGTGGCTATGTAGTTCACCATGTGTATGGTGATGGTGTGGCTATGTAGTTCACCATGTGTATGGTGATGGTGTGGCTATGTAGTTCACCATGTGTATCATGATGGTGTGGCTATGTGCTTCACCATGTGTATGATGATAGTGTGGCTATGTAGTTCACCATGTGTATGGTGATGGTGTGGCTATGTAGTTCACCATGTGTATCATGATGGTGTGGCTATGTAGTTCACCATGTGTATAGTGATGGTGTGGCTATGTAGTTCACCATGTGTATCATGATGGTGTGGCTATGTAGTTCACCATGTGTATGATGATGGTGTGGCTATGTAGTTCACCATGTGTATCATGATGGTGTGGCTATATAGTTCATCATGTCTA
Source organism: Panulirus ornatus (assembly GCF_036320965.1). Taxonomy (NCBI): domain Eukaryota; kingdom Metazoa; phylum Arthropoda; class Malacostraca; order Decapoda; family Palinuridae; genus Panulirus; species Panulirus ornatus. The sequence goes on along the minus strand of NC_092234.1, from coordinate 37,956,087 downwards.
TGATGATAGTGTGGCTATGTAGTTCACCATGTGTATGGTGATGGTGTGGCTATGTAGTTCACCATGTGTATCATGATGGTGTGGCTATGTAGTTCACCATGTGTATGGTGATGGTGTGGCTATGTAGTTCACCATGTGTATCATGATGGTGTGGCTATGTAGTTCACCATGTGTATCATGATGGTGTGGCTATGTAGTTCACCATGTGTATCATGATGGTGTGGCTATGTAGTTCACCATGTGTATGATGATGGTGTGGCTATGTACTTCACCATGTGTATGATGATGGTGTGGCTATGTAGTTCACCATGTGTATGATGATGGTGTGGCTATGTATTTCACCATATGTATGATGATGGTGTGGCTATGTAGTTCACCATGTGTATCATGATGGTGTGGCTATGTACTTCACCATATGTATGATGATGGTGTGGCTATGTAGTTCACCATGTGTATGATGATGGTGTGGCTATGTAGTTCACCATGTGTATGATGATGGTGTGGCTATGTAGTTCACCATGTGTATCATGATGGCGTGGCTGTATAGTTCATCATGTCTATGATGATGGTGTGGCTATGTAGTTCACCATGTGTATGGTGATGGTGTGGCTATGTAGTTCACCATGTGTATCATGATGGTGTGGCTATGTAGTTCACCATGTGTATGAAGATGGTGTGGCTATGTAGTTTATCAAGTCTATGATGAGGGTGTAGCTATGTAGTTCACCATGTGTATGATGATGGTGTGGTCATGTGCTTCACCATGTGTATGATGATGGTGTGACTATGTAGTTCACCATATGTATGCTGATGGTGTGGCTATGTAGTTCACCATGTGTATGATGATGTTGTAACTATGTGCTTCACCAGTGTATGATGATGGTGTGGCTATGTGCTTCACCAGTGTATGATGATGGTGTAGCTATGTGCTTTACCATGTGTATGATGCTGATGTGGCCATGTATTTCACCATGTGTATCATGATGGTGTGGCTATGTAGTTCACCATGTGTATGATGATGGTGTGGCTATGTAGTTCACCATGTGTATGATGATGGTGTGGCTATATAGTTCATCATGTCTATGATGATGGTGTGGCTATGTAGTTCACCATGTGTATCATGATGGTGTGGCTATGTAGTTCACCATGTGTATGAAAATGGTGTGGCTATGTAGTTCACCATGTGTATGGTGATGGTGTGGCTATGTGTTTCACCATGTGTATGGTGATAGTGTGGCTATGTAGTTCACCATGTGTATGAAGATGGTGTGGCTATGTAGTTCACCATGTGTATCATGATGGTGTGGCTAAGTAGTTCACCATGTGTATGAAGATGGTGTGGCTATGTAGTTCACCATGTGTATCATGATGGTGTGGCTAAGTAGTTCACCATGTGTATGAAGATGGTGTGGCTATGTAGTTCACCATGTGTATCATGATGGTGTGGCTATGTAGTTCACCATGTGTATGGTGATGGTGTGGCTATGTGCTTCACCATGTGTATGAAGATGGTGTGGCTATGTAGTTCACCATGTGTATCATGATGGTGTGGCTATGTAGTTCACCATGTGTATGGTGATGGTGTGGCTATGTGCTTCACCATGTGTATGAAGATGGTGTGGCTATGTAGTTCACCATGTGTATCATGATGGTGTGGCTATGTGCTTCACCATGTGTATGATGATGGTGTGGCTATGTGCTTCACCATGTGTATGAAGATGGTGTGGCTATGTAGTTCACCATGTGTATGATGATAGTGTGGCTATTGTTACGGAACACGTGTGTTTGTGCTCACATGTTCGTGTATATAACGTGTGTGTGTCCTTGAGCACCCCGACCCTTCTCCGAGGAGGGGGGGGGATTGTTGTCATCAGCTGCGGAATACTTCACCACCCGTACTGGACATGTCATCGCTGTAGGCTTACAAGAGGGAGGGTGATCTACGCAGTTTTGTGTGACTGTTTCCTCCAACCAATCAGAATATACCTGAGTCCCATAGCCAATCAAAATGTAAGGTTGTATAGCTAGCAGGGAACGCTTATATACCCATGACACCCGCTGACTCTCTCTTTTTCTAGCCCAGCGAGGTAAGTGGTCCACCCTTGCTGCAAGTCCTGCTGTGTTGTAAGCCTGTAAGCCCTGCTGTGCTATAAGCCCATTACCCAAGTGTTGTGCTGTAAGCCCGTTATAATTATCAGTGTAATGTTATCGAAGAACTGCCATAGAGGAAAGAGAACTCCTGGCTTGAAATCTTATCTGGAATGTTAAGTCATGTACAAATGTTATCTCATGTTCAATGTTACCTCATGTTTAATGTTAACTCTTATGATCAGTGTTAACGTAATGTTTCATGCTTGATTTATGTGCCTATCTTTGTACACTTGAATTCTTTCATTATAAGTAGATTTAGTGTAATGCTGGTCTTTAATTCAATCCCATAACTTTATTATTGTGTTATCCTGAGTTGTGCAACTTGACAAATCTATAACGTCCTTGCAAGACAAGGAACAGTAGTATTTGTAACATATGTTACTGGCGACCTTGCCTGAATAAGTGTTGAATTCGTAACATATAAATTGGCGACCTTGCCAGGATATTTCTTGCCTTAACGGAATCTCTTTCCTTGATTCATTAATCATGTCGTTGATCAGTGGTGACAATACCGTTCGATCATTAACGTCGGCCAAAGTCTCTATCCTTCCCCATATCCCTAGTGATATTAATATTGATCTCAATTATTGGCGAAAGCAGCTAGAGATAGCTAAGGTCAATGCACAAGCACAGTTACAAGTGCAGAAGAAGAAGACTGAACAAGCTAGGTTAGCTCTCGAACGTGAAAGACTTAGACTTCACGCTTCACCATCAGGACCAGTGTCGTCCCAGTTGGGTAACTTACATCTCGTACCAAAGTTCAGTAAACTTGACGCGGGCAGGCATTCAAAGGGCTACGACAGCAGAGGGAGGACCAATGATTATGTAATCCCACCTGAAGCTGCTACCTTGCCGGTGACTCATGAAAGTAAGGGGAAATACTCCAACAGAGTTAAGAGTTGTTTTTATTGTGGCAAGGCTGGGCACCAGGTGAGGGATTGCTGGGCTCGAGAGGAGGAATTTAGAGATTCTACCGTGAGTAGACCGGTGAATCTCGTCTCAACTTTAGGGCCACTTAGTAAAGTAGGTGAGGCTGTTCCTGCTCTTAGGAAAAAGAGGGGTTGCGAGAGTGTAGTTAAGGATCCGTTCTGTGGGAACTACAATGCGTTCCTGTCTGAGGGCTATGTTAGTAGATGTGGTGTACGACGAAAAGTAACTGTATTACGGGATTCTGGTTCTCTGCAGTCCCTGATGTTGGATGGCTTGGTGCCGCGAGGAGAGTTTGGAGACCGAGTCTTGCTAGATGGACTGTCGGGTTCCGAGGAAGCTCCACTAGTCGATGTGAGGGTAGAAACAGATCTCTTCACGGGCCATGCTCTCATAGGGGTTGTAGATAGGTTACCTGTCTCAGGTGTGGACTTTGTGTTAGGCAGTGACCTAGCGGGAGGGAAGATGAACCCAATGCCGGTGTTGCCTACGGGCCCGGTGGAGTCCACGGAGACAGTGCAGCTTGACGAAGAAGTCCCAGAGTTAGTCCCCAACCACGATGTTGCTAGGTCGAAGACAGCTGGCACGGCAGGCCGTGTGCCTGACGACATAGCCGTTGAAACGGAGGAAGTGAAGGCCAGCGAGAGGAGGCTGTGTGATACCCTCTCCCCTGGTATAGACTCCGTTGAAACGCAGGAAGTTAAGACTCTCCCCCCGACTGAGACCAGCGAGAGGAAGCTGTGTGATACCCTCTCCCCTGGTGTAGCCTCCGTTGAGACAGTGGACCTAAAGACTCTTCATGAGAGAGAGGCCAGCGAGAGGAAGCTGTGTGATACCCTCTCCCCTGGTGTAACCTCCGTTGAGACGGCGGACTTAAAGACTGTTCCTGAGAGCGAGTCTAGTGAGGGGAAGCTGTGTGATACCCTCTCCCCTGGTGTAGACTCCGTTGAGACTGAGGATTTGTCTCATGCCCATTCAAGAGAGAAGACTCTCCCTGAGGATGAAATTAGTGAGGAGAAGATGTGTGATGCCTCCTGTGCTGTTTACGAGTCCGTACAAGAGTCAGTGGGTGAGACTGAGGATTTGTCTCGCGCCCATTCAAGAGAGACTCAGGAACGGAGGACAATATGGTATGACAAACGATTTCGTTTAAGAAGGTTTGAGGCGGGCGACGAGGTGTTGCTTCTACTACAGCAGTCAGGTCAACCCTTGGTTGTCCTTTCTAAGGGTTCTTACACCATTATCTGGAGTGTGAGAGGCTCCAATTACCTTGTCTCTACCCCCGATAGGCGCAGAGGTCGGAGATTATGTCCCGTCAACATGCCTAAGCCATATTTCAGTCGTGATCCTCCACCCTTGGAACCGAAGGTGCCAGTCTGCATCATCTTGCGTCCAGCAGTAGCCGTGTGTGACGAAGTCGACGACGTAGCTGCGTGCGCCTCGAAGACTTGGGACCCGGGCGGAAGCGTGAGAGAACTGAAGTGTTGCTTGTATATAGTTGGGTACTATAGGATGTTCATTGTAAATTTTGCAACAGTCGTAACCCCTCTGACAGATTTGTTGAAGAATGATATCAGATGTTGGGAATGAGCAGTGTGAGACAGTCTCTCTTTTTAGTTAGGAACCCTACTTTTCAACTGTTTTATTTTGCAGGCTCCAACCAGATTAGCTGTGAATGCCGCCAGTGTTGTAAAAGCTGGAAAGGTCCCCATGCAGGAGGACAGAGAGAAGGTTGGGCCCAAACAGATAGCCCCACCAAGAAGAGGGAACTTTTGTTTTGCTATTTGTATTGTAGCGCTTTGTGTATGTGTTCTTCAAGCAATTATAGAAGTAACCTTTGTTTTCCTATTTGTATTATAACACTTTATATTTGTGCCCTTCAGCCAATCAGAGTGTACTGACTACCAAACCTTTCAAAATGTTCACTAGTTATGGGAACGGAGTCAATATCAAATAGGTGGGCCTTGTTATATTATGTATAATTTTTACGTTACATTATTTTCAGCACATCTCATGTGTTAACAGATTGAGTTAGCTGATTGTTTATCCCGCTCTTAAGAAAATTCCTCTTCCAGGAATTTTCTCCTTTAAGGAGGGGGGTGTTACGGAACACGTGTGTTTGTGCTCACATGTTCGTGTATATAACGTGTGTGTGTCCTTGAGCACCCCGACCCTTCTCCGAGGAGGGGGGGGGATTGTTGTCATCAGCTGCGGAATACTTCACCACCCGTACTGGACATGTCATCGCTGTAGGCTTACAAGAGGGAGGGTGATCTACGCAGTTTGTGTGACTGTTTCCTCCAACCAATCAGAATATACCTGAGTCCCATAGCCAATCAAAATGTAAGGTTGTATAGCTAGCAGGGAACGCTTATATACCCATGACACCCGCTGACTCTCTCTTTTTCTAGCCCAGCGAGGTAAGTGGTCCACCCTTGCTGTAAGTCCTGCTGTGTTGTAAGCCTGTAAGCCCTGCTGTGCTATAAGCCCATTACCCAAGTGTTGTGCTGTAAGCCCGTTATAATTATCAGTGTAATGTTATCGAAGAACTGCCATAGAGGAAAGAGAACTCCTGGCTTGAAATCTTATCTGGAATGTTAAGTCATGTACAAATGTTATCTCATGTTCAATGTTACCTCATGTTTAATGTTAACTCTTATGATCAGTGTTAACGTAATGTTTCATGCTTGATTTATGTGCCTATCTTTGTACACTTGAATTCTTTCATTATAAGTAGATTTAGTGTAATGCTGGTCTTTAATTCAATCACATAACTTTATTATTGCGTTATCCTGAGTTGTGCAACTTGACAAATCTATAACGTCCTTGCAAGACAAGGAACAGTAGTATTTGTAACATATGTTACTGGCGACCTTGCCTGAATAAGTGTTGAATTCGTAACACTATGTAGTTCACCATGTGTATGATGATAGTGTGGCTATGTACTTCACCATGTGTAAGATGATAGTGTGGCTATGTAGTTCACCATGTGTATGATGATGGTGTGGCTATGTGCTTCACCATGTGTATGATGATGGTGTGGCTATGTAGTTCACCATGTGTATGGTGATGGTGTGGCTATGTGCTTCACCATGTGTATGAAGATGGTGTGGCTATGTCGTTCACCATGTGTATGATGATAGTGTGGCTATGTCGTTCACCATGTGTATGATGATGGTGTGGCTATGTCGTTCACCATGTGTATGATGATGGTGTGGCTATGTAGTTCACCATGTGTATGATGATGGTGTGGCTATGTGCTTCACCATGTGTATGAAGATGGTGTGGCTATGTCGTTCACCATGTGTATGATGATGGTGTGGCTATGTAGTTCACCATGTGTATGGTGATGGTGTGGCTATGTAGTTCACCATGTGCATGAAGATGGTGTGGCTATGTCGTTCACCATGTGTATGATGATGGTGTGGCTATATAGTTCACCATGTGTATGGTGATGGTGTGGCTATGTAGTTCACCATGTGCATGAAGATGGTGTGGCTATGTCGTTCACCATGTGTATGATGATGGTGTGGCTATGTAGTTCACCATGTGTATCATGATGGTGTGGCTATGTAGTTCACCATGTGTATCATGATGGTGTGGCTATGTAGTTCACCATGTGTATCATGATGGTGTGGCTATGTAGTTCACCATGTGTATCATGATGGTGTGGCTATGTAGTTCACCATGTGTATGATGATGGTGTGGCTATGTAGTTCACCATGTGTATCATGATGGTGTGGCTATGTAGTTCACCATGTGTATCATGATGGTGTGGCTATGTAGTTCACCATGTGTATCATGATGGTGTGGCTATGTAGTTCACCATGTGTATCATGATGGTGTGGCTATGTAGTTCACCATGTGTATCATGATGGTGTGGCTATGTAGTTCACCATGTGTATGAAGATGGTGTGGCTATGTAGTTCACCATGTGTATCATGATGGTGTGGCTATGTAGTTCACCATGTGTATGATGATGGTGTGGCTATGTAGTTCACCATGTGTATGATGATGGTGTGGCTATGTAGTTCACCATGTGTATGATGATGGTGTGGCTATGTAGTTCACCATGTGTATGATGATGGTGTGGCTATGTAGTTCACCATGTGTATGATGATGGTGTGGCTATGTAGTTCACCATGTGTATGATGATGGTGTGGCTATGTAGTTCACCATGTGTATGATGATGGTGTGGCTATGTGCTTCACCATGTGTATGAAGATGGTGTGGCTATGTAGTTCACCATGTGTATGATGATAGTGTGGCTATTGTTACGGAACACGTGTGTTTGTGCTCACATGTTCGTGTATATAACGTGTGTGTGTCCTTGAGCACCCCGACCCTTCTCCGAGGAGGGGGGGGGATTGTTGTCATCAGCTGCGGAATACTTCACCACCCGTACTGGACATGTCATCGCTGTAGGCTTACAAGAGGGAGGGTGATCTACGCAGTTTTGTGTGACTGTTTCCTCCAACCAATCAGAATATACCTGAGTCCCATAGCCAATCAAAATGTAAGGTTGTATAGCTAGCAGGGAACGCTTATATACCCATGACACCCGCTGACTCTCTCTTTTTCTAGCCCAGCGAGGTAAGTGGTCCACCCTTGCTGCAAGTCCTGCTGTGTTGTAAGCCTGTAAGCCCTGCTGTGCTATAAGCCCATTACCCAAGTGTTGTGCTGTAAGCCCGTTATAATTATCAGTGTAATGTTATCGAAGAACTGCCATAGAGGAAAGAGAACTCCTGGCTTGAAATCTTATCTGGAATGTTAAGTCATGTACAAATGTTATCTCATGTTCAATGTTACCTCATGTTTAATGTTAACTCTTATGATCAGTGTTAACGTAATGTTTCATGCTTGATTTATGTGCCTATCTTTGTACACTTGAATTCTTTCATTATAAGTAGATTTAGTGTAATGCTGGTCTTTAATTCAATCACATAACTTTATTATTGTGTTATCCTGAGTTGTGCAACTTGACAAATCTATAACGTCCTTGCAAGACAAGGAACAGTAGTATTTGTAACATATGTTACTGGCGACCTTGCCTGAATAAGTGTTGAATTCGTAACACTATGTAGTTCACCATGTGTATGATGATAGTGTGGCTATGTACTTCACCATGTGTAAGATGATAGTGTGGCTATGTAGTTCACCATGTGTATGATGATGGTGTGGCTATGTGCTTCACCATGTGTATGATGATGGTGTGGCTATGTAGTTCACCATGTGTATGGTGATGGTGTGGCTATGTGCTTCACCATGTGTATGAAGATGGTGTGGCTATGTCGTTCACCATGTGTATGATGATAGTGTGGCTATGTCGTTCACCATGTGTATGATGATGGTGTGGCTATGTCGTTCACCATGTGTATGATGATGGTGTGGCTATGTAGTTCACCATGTGTATGATGATGGTGTGGCTATGTGCTTCACCATGTGTATGAAGATGGTGTGGCTATGTCGTTCACCATGTGTATGATGATGGTGTGGCTATGTAGTTCACCATGTGTATGGTGATGGTGTGGCTATGTAGTTCACCATGTGCATGAAGATGGTGTGGCTATGTCGTTCACCATGTGTATGATGATGGTGTGGCTATATAGTTCACCATGTGTATGGTGATGGTGTGGCTATGTAGTTCACCATGTGCATGAAGATGGTGTGGCTATGTCGTTCACCATGTGTATGATGATGGTGTGGCTATGTAGTTCACCATGTGTATCATGATGGTGTGGCTATGTAGTTCACCATGTGTATCATGATGGTGTGGCTATGTAGTTCACCATGTGTATCATGATGGTGTGGCTATGTAGTTCACCATGTGTATCATGATGGTGTGGCTATGTAGTTCACCATGTGTATGATGATGGTGTGGCTATGTAGTTCACCATGTGTATCATGATGGTGTGGCTATGTAGTTCACCATGTGTATCATGATGGTGTGGCTATGTAGTTCACCATGTGTATGATGATGGTGTGGCTATGTAGTTCACCATGTGTATCATGATGGTGTGGCTATGTAGTTCACCATGTGTATCATGATGGTGTGGCTATGTAGTTCACCATGTGTATGAAGATGGTGTGGCTATGTAGTTCACCATGTGTATCATGATGGTGTGGCTATGTAGTTCACCATGTGTATGATGATGGTGTGGCTATGTAGTTCACCATGTGTATGATGATGGTGTGGCTATGTAGTTCACCATGTGTATGATGATGGTGTGGCTATGTAGTTCACCATGTGTATGATGATGGTGTGGCTATGTAGTTCACCATGTGTATGATGATGGTGTGGCTATGTAGTTCACCATGTGTATGATGATGGTGTGGCTATGTAGTTCACCATGTGTATGATGATGGTGTGGCTATGTAGTTCACCATGTGTATGATGATGAACCAATCAGTACAGGATTGGAGCGGCACTATACACTCAGCGTAGATCAAGTATTCTGGGCAAGAATTTGTGTATTTGCATATAAATGGCAATTCCACTCCTTTATGGTAAACGCAAAATGTATGCATTTCCATTATTCATATTTCTTTCTTTTTTTTTTTTTTACAGCTGGGTAGTGCATGACGGTGTAACGTTTTCGTTATAGGTTAGTGGGTACATGACAGTACCTACGACAGTGACAACGAATGAAGTACAGCCAAAAGGCCAGGTGTAGCGTCAGGTGCTTCGTGGATAACACAGGTCTTCCCACCTGCCACCCGGCGTTGCATGAACCTTGATTCCCGGTTCATCTGGGACTGATTTCCACCATGTGTCAAGTTTTCTTTTAAATGTTTCTGTAGTTGTACTATGCATGTCTCTCATTTCTTCAAGTAGTAGACTGAATAATCTTTCTACCTTCCTGGTTGGGTTTTGACATGTTTTTCATTCATTTTCTGTATGTTCCATGGTACTTTTGAAGACTTTTAACAACTGTGCATCTTACTTGCTGAGAGTCTTATGAGTTTAACACATTTTCTTCCACACTTTCCATACGTTATCATATGTAAATTATTAATAAATGTTTCTTCTTCTTTCTTGGCTATACAGTTACAGTTCTTTCAACCTTCCGTGGTAGTCCACTTCGTATATTCCCTCAATTCTTCTTGTGAAAAGCTTCTGAATTCTCTCTACATTTATCTCTAATTGTTTCGCTGGTGATCATACACAAGGGAGAAGCCAGTTCTGCCTCTTATATATTTACATCAGACATCGCCATAGATGGCTGGCAGATCTTGTAGATAAAGCTCTCAAAATCATTCCACTCGTCACTTGGCTTCATACGGAAATCTCACTATGTGTTCCGAAATCTAGTTTCTCGCATGATACCAGATTTTTGAAAGAGAGAGAATGGTGTGTGAAATAAAGGGTACGGGGTGAACATGACCTGTGGGATGAGACTGTATCAATGTATACGAAAGGTGTGTTAAAGGTCTGCAAGTGAAAGGTGAAAGATGGAGTCTCTAAGAGACAAGAAAGAAATGAGAGATGAATGATGCAGAGCAGCGGACAAAACATATATGAATATAAGAATAATGCACAAGAGAGATGAGAGATGCAAGAGATGATACGGAAGATGTGTCTGAGGCCATGAATGAATTCAGAGGATGTAGAATTCATGAGTTACGAGCAGATGAAGCGTGAGGAAAGAGATGAGGAATGTGCGATGAATCACTTCAAAGCACTTAGCAAATGAGGTGACGAAACGATCAACTTGAGAGATACGAGGAAAGAAGGAATATGACATGAAAGTGACAATCAGAATCAGATATATCAGATATCCGGATGAAAAATAAGCGGATAAAAATAAGCCATGAGAGACGCTGGAGTTTTGAGAAATGCGAAAGATCAAAGAGATGAGTGATATATGAGTCGTGAGCACCAGGAACGTATACATGGTACAGTAATAAAGTAGTGAGAGATGTGCAGCATATTGGACAAGCCACAATCATATGCGTGGTGAGGATAATGATATAAGCATTATGAAGCTAGTAAAAAAAAGAAGGTACGAGAAATGATGTAAAAAAGTAAGCAATGGGAAAGATGGCAGACATGGGAAACGAGGAAACGGGCAGGCGCATCATGTGAGAAAGGCAGACGAGGTAAGCACCGCTGGTAATGAGAAAGACATGGCGAGGCGGATGAGACACAAGGACTATCGTACGACATGTGAGAGGCGGGGTGAGGGCGACGGGATGCTGCAGGTGAACACGAACGAAAAGTTGTAGAAGACACGAGAGGTTGATAGTAACGAAGGGAATAAAAACACATGGTAAGGAACAGGGAGATAGTAGTAAGGTAAGATAATAAATGACAGACAGATACACAGAGGTAAGAGATGAGAACTGGGGTACGAGACATGCAAGAGGGGAAGACATTAATACGTCCCCTCGGAAAAAGAAATTGATAATAAAGATGACAGAATGACGACGGTGAATGGTAAGATAATGTGACAGCAAGACTTATAGTATGACTGATTATTATTCATACTGGTCACAGATGCCAGTATGAAAATGTGTCATAGTGCTCACAGATGATAGTAATGATATGATGCGAGTCATACTGCTCACAGATGATAGAGTAATGACATGATGTGAATCATGCTGCTCACAGATGATGGTGATGACATGATGTGAATCAAACTGCTCACAGGTGCCAGTAAAGATATGATGTGATTCATACTGCTCACAGGTGCCAAAAACGACAGGTAAAGGTGTTAAAACGAACGTGATCTGCAGATTTCAACATATGCCTACATAACACAAGAGATGGAAGATATACTGACAATGTACTTGGGAGAAACAGGCGACATAACAGCCAGTCAGTATTTGGAGGGTTCAAGACAGAACAAGCCCTGTAAGATAAAGAAGCAGGAGCTGAGGTTTCACGTAACAAGTGGGGTACACCAAGGACTAGGTCTTGGGACCGGTTCTCTTTTTCATAGACATTAATGAGCTTAATAATGGGTTGCATCGTAAGATATCGAAACTCTCAGACAATACAAGATGGGAAATCAAACTACAACAGAAACTGAACGTCAGCAGCTTCACATGGACACTGACAAACTGATGGACCGGGCTCAAAAGTGGCAAATGAATTTTGATACAGATAGGTGCAAAGTTTTACATGTAGGTTGTAAAAAGGAAAAGCCAAGTTACAGTATGAATTCCACTGAATGCAAAAGGTAAACGAGGAAAATATCTTGGGCGTGATAATCTCTGGTAATCTAAAGCCAGGTAACTGTACAGAAGCAGTTAAAAAGACGAACAAAATTCTAAAATCTGTAGGTAAGGTTATCAAATCTAAGCGCAGGGAAAGCATACTGACAAGTTACTCGTACGGACGTCCCCATCTTGAGTAGTGTGATCACTTTTGGTCATCCAACTTGAGGAATGACAAGTAATGGAGAGATTACAGTGACGAGCGACCAAGATGAGTCCCGGACTAAGAAACAAATTCTCTGAGAACCCATCGAACAACTTGAATATATTTAGTTTAAAACAGAGAATGTTAAGAGGCGATCTGATACAGACATTCAAAGTTATTAAAGGCTTCGATAACCTCGATCTAACGACCTTCATAGGGACAGATAAGTCTGATTTCACTTGAACTAACCGTTACAAACTCGTGGGTAAACGTTTTATTTCGAATGAGGCGAAATGCGTCTTGCTCATTAGGATTATTAACATATGAATGATTCACTAGTTAGAATGGTTGAAAACAGTACCATCGACATGTTCAAGCACAGACTTGATGAATATCTTGCTTCAGATCCACAACTGACATTATTTGCGCCTCCTTTGCAGCATGAAACGTTTATAATGTTTATTTCTATTGTTAATAAGAACGTATTTCTTCTCTTACCACAGTGATCTATGATTTTCATATCTCTTCCTCCGTCACAAACATCCTCCAAGGGATCAGTGTGTCTGTTGCTGTTTGAATTCTTTTGTCAAAGAACTGCGAGAGCAAGACACGAGATAATCTCAAAGCTTTCCTTAGGTTCAATCAAGAGAAATTTAAAACTGGCGGTCAAAAATCAGCTGGTAAAGCTAAAGATGAGCAGCTGGAATTGATGAAATGCGCAAGGAACAAAATGATAAGATTGGAAAGATTTTCATGGTAGAAAACGCTACAGCCAAAACACCAGCGAAATGGGATGTGGAATAGGTTTTCGTAAGCACTGAAATTTCTGGAAGAGACATGACTGGGCAATCAAGACGCCATAACTCATATAAGGCTCATGGTTCTGATGAAGTCTTTCCATATATACAGAAGGATTTCAAGGACACACTTGATGGCTGCTCGAAATATTATTCAGCTTGTCGCTCGAGAGCGGTATAGTGCTGTAGCGGCGCAGCTGTTTGCGTTCCTGGCTGTCAAGCACTCATGGGGCAGCCCAGGGTCGACCGAATAGTTCGCATCCTGGTTGAGGCGGTCGGTTCAAAGTCAACCCAGCTGTTCTCCACCCTTAGGGGTTGGTCGGTAAAATGGATACGTGGCTCAGGCTAAGGTGTATATATATATATATATATATATATATATATATATATATATATATATATATATATATATATATATATATATATATTTTTTTTTTTTTTTTTTTTTTTTTTATACTTTGTCGCTGTCTCCCGCGTTATATATATCTGGGAGCGGATGGAACCATGGAGGTGGAGGTGGATCATGAGGTGGGGGAGGGGGCGGGGGTCCTGGGAGCCTTAGAGAATGTGTGTAAGTCGAGAACGTTGTCTCGGAGAGCAGAAATGGGTGTGTTTGAGGGGGTAGTGGTTCCAACAATGTTGTATGGTTGCGAGGCGTGGGCTATGGATAGAGTTGTGCGCAGGAGGATGGATGTGCTGGAAATGGGATGTTTGAGGATGATGTGTGGTGTGAGGTGGTTTGATCGAGTAAGTAAAGTAAGGGTAAGAGAGATGTGTGGAAATAAAAAGAGCGTGGTTGAGAGAGCAGAAGAGGGTGTTTTGAAATGGTTTGGGCACATGGAGAGAATGAGTGAGGAAAGATTGACCAAGAGGATATATGTGTCGGAGGTGGAGGGAACGAGAAGTGGGAGACCAAATTGGAGGTGGAAAGATGGAGTGAAAAAGATTTTGTGTGATCGGGGCCTGAACATGCAGGAGGGTGAAAGGAGGGCAAGGAATAGAGTGAATTGGATCGATGTGGTATACCGGGGTTGATGTGCTGTCAGTGGGTTGAATCAGGGCATGCGAAGCGTCTGGGGTAAACCATGGAAAGCTGTGTAGGTATGTATATTTGCGTGTGTGGACGTATGTATATACATGTGTATGGGGGTGGGTTGGGCCATTTCTTTCGTCTGTTTCCTTGCGCTACCTCGCAAACGCGGGAGACAGAGACAAAGCAAGAAAAAAAAAAAAAAAATATATATATATATATATATATATATATATATATATATCCCTGGGGATAGGGTATCCCTGGGGATAGGGGAGAAAGAATACTTCCCACGTATTCCCTGCGTGTCGTAGAAGGCGACTAAAAGGGAAGGGAGCGGGGGGCTGGAAATCCTCCCCTCTCAATTTTTTTTTCTTTTTTATTTTCCAAAAGAAGGAACAGAGAAGGGGGCCTGGTGAGGATATTCCCTAAAAGGCCCAGTCCTCTGTTCTTAACGCTACCTCGCTAATGCGGGAAATGGCGAATAGTATGAAAGAAAAGATATATATATATATATATATATATATATATATATATATATATATATATATATATATATAAAGTTTTAGTCCATTTCGTCTCGTTGATAATAATGCTGGCGCTACTGTAAAGAAATGTTCAATATCGACGTAATGTTAAATCCTTTAAGTGTTTCCAAATATTCTATTAGCTTGCCTCGGAGCCGCCTCTTGCTTACAGAAAACAAATTAAATTCTCGCAATCTGTCCTGTCTGCTTTGTTTCGTAAGGATGGAATCAATTTGGTTGCTCTTCCCTGCACTGCCTCTAGAATATCCTTGCTTAAGCAGGGAGCCCAGACCTGCGCTGCATGTTCGAGGTAGGGTCTAACCAGACTCAGGTATAGTGGCAATATGCTTTTGTATGTAAGGTTTAATCAATCCTGACATCTTATTAGCTTTCTTGTCAGCTTCATGGCAACGCTGGGAGGACATGAGGTTGGAGACATAGACCCCTGGATCTCTAACACTAGAGGTGCCCTTCATCTTATGGCCCATCAGTTCATGATCGAAATTCTTGTTAAAGTACCCTACTCGTAACAGCTGACATTTATTGACATTAAATGGCATTTGACATTTTGTAGACCATTTAACTATTCCATCTAGATCCTCTCGTAATATTGGCCTACCTTCTTCACATAATATGGCAATGCCCATCACTGTGTCATCCGCAAATTTGGACGCTGCGTTACTCAGCCCTACGTCAACATTATCAATACTAATAATGAAAAGTATTGGCCTAGGACGACCCCTGGGAACCCCTGTGGTGATTCCTAATTCATTACGACTCTCTCAATCCTATCACGTAACCAGGCTTCTTCCCAGTTTCCTACGCAACTAGTAATGCACAAGACCCGGGCTCTGTCTATCAATTTAACGTGGGGCATTTTGTCGAATGATCTCAGAAAGTTCAGAAAAAAATATTCATTGTCTTAGTCTTGTCTTGGGCAATGAATAATTTATGATAACATTCAAGGAGGTTTTCAATACATGATCCGTGACTTCTAAAACCATGCTGTATATCACTGAGCAGACTGTGCTGTTCGACGAAAGCTACAGTTTCATTTCTAATAATCGACTCCAGAGGTTTACATATAATTGATTTTAGGCTAATAAGACGGTGATCAACAAGCACCTCACGGTTTATCTTACTCTCACCCGCAAGCCAAGATCCTCCTCTACACCAGGGATTTCAACGGTCACTATAGGGAATGGGTTCAATTCCTCCCATACTCAGTCATCTTCCATCCCACCTATATACCTGACCGCAGTGACCTCTCTTCTAATATTCTGGTTTTGTTCTTCACCTCTAAATCATCCCGTTGTAAATACACCTCCAATTGGTTCATCTGAACACACTCTCATAAATGCATCCATTCTAACGGCACCTCCCCCTGCAGCAGCCCCTTCTAACGGCACCTCCCCCTGCAGCAGCCCCTTCTAAGCGTGAATACTGGAGCCTCAGTAAAGCTGACTAGAATAACTTACGAAATTCTTTTCTGATTTTCCTTGGATAAATTACTGTCTTATGTGGTAATGCTACTGTCTCCGCCAAACGCATAGCAGAGATTATTCTTGTGGGAACGAAAACATTTATCCCCTCTTCCTCCAAGACGACCTCTTCATCCAATCCATGGTTCAACCGTTCCTGCTCTGAGGCCATTCAGGCAAGGGATCAGGCATATCGGCCTTGGAGGATCTCTCCTTCCTCTGGCTCAAATTTCAACTTTTATCACTGCCCGTAACCACGTTATCTATGAGGCGAAGTGTTCCTTTATTCAAAGGAAGTGTGATAACCTCTCCTCGTAATCCACTGATAGGTCTTTCTGGTCTTTAGCTTAGGGCATCTCTAACAACTTCGGTCGCTCTGCCTTTCCTTCACTTTCCCGTTCTGACGGTACGATAGCTGTGTCTCCCGTAGACAAAGCAACTCTCTTTGGTCCCCATTTCTCCTCAAACTCCACCTTGGATGACACTAACATTCCTTCACCCTCTGATGCTCCTCTTACTGATCCTATGCACCTTCCCGTATTCTGTTTTCGGACTCTCCGGAAAACACTTCTTTCTCTAGACACAAGCAAGTCTTATGGTCCTGATGGCGTGCATCCCCGTGTAATGAGTGTGCCTCTGAACTTCCACTTGTGTTTGCTCGTCTGTTCCGCTTCTACTTAAAAACCAAAGCTTTTCCTTCTACTTGGAAACATGCATTGATATATCCCTAAGAAAGGCGACCGTTCTGACCCTTCTAACTCTTGTCCTATTGCTTTGACATCTATATTTCCAAATCTTTGAATCCCTTCTCAACTCCCATATCCTTAAACACCTCGATATTTAAAAGACTTTTCTCTGATCACCAGCATGGTTTCCGTAAGGTGAGCTCCACTGGTGATATTCTTTCCTATCTTACTAATGTCTGGTTATCATCCCTAATAGATTTTGTGGAGTCATGTGTAGTTGCCCTAGACATATATAGGGCTTTTGTCAGGGTGTGGCATCGGGGTCTCATTTCTAAGCTCCCCTCTTTCGGCTTCCATCCCTCACTTTGCTCCTTCATATCTAACTTCCTCTCCAGCCGATCTACCTCTGTGGTTATTGATGGATCAGCCTACCCTTCTCTCCAGCAACAGCGGTGTCCCTCAAGGTCCTGTCCTGTCCCCTACACTTTTTTCCTTTTTTCAACGATTTCCGCTCCTCCTCAAATAAGCCAATGCACTCATACACTGACGACTCAACATTTCATTAATCCACATCCTTCAGTTCTGCTCCCTCTTCTCTCACTCGATCTGCATCTCGTCTTGACACAGCTTCCTTAATAAACTCAGACTTGGACAGGATATCTCAGCGGGGTACGCAAAATCTAAAGTTTAATGCCTCCAAGATCCAATTTCTATCCATCTCTATCAAGAACTCCTAACAACTCTTGTTTCTTCTTTGACGGTTATGTAACTCCACCTCCTGACTCAATGAACTTACGTGTTATTACTGCAGCATCCACTCTTTCTTGGAAACCCCACATTAAAAGAATGGCTAAGTCTGCCTCTAAGAATCTGGGTTTCCTGTTTGGATGTCGAAACTTCTCTTTTAAACAGTTGCTCCATTTATACAAGGGATTGATTTGTCCTTGTATGGAGTACTGCTCACGCATCTGGGTGGTTCTAGCTCTGTATCCTTACTTGGCAGAGTCGAATCGAAAGCGGTTCCACTTATAAACTGTCCCAAGCAAACTTTCAAACTTGACTTTCTTGCTCTACCCTGCAATATTGGTTCACTTTCCCTCTTCTACAGTATTACTTCGGTATTTGCTCTCGAGAGCTGGCTGCTTGTGTCCCCCACCACTAGCTAAACCACGAAATACCCGGCAAGCTGCTGCGTCACATGATTACTGTGTGGCCATCGGCAACTCAAGGGTGGATCATTCTGAGACCTGCTTCTTTCTCTACACGTCGAAGCTCTGGAACTTTCTACCTTTCCCAATAACTAAGACCTGGCACATTTTAAAGACAAGTCTTTTACGTCTTCCAAAATCGTAAATACTTTCCCTTGTTTTTCCTTTTTCCGTCTCATAATTCTCTCTGCATTTCAATTAAGGCTCGGCCTTGATGTGGCCTATCGTCCCTGAATGATGCCTTCAACATAAAAAAAAAGGTAAGGTCTGCCAGTCTCCAGTCCTCCGGTGCTATTCCATTCTGGAGAAATTTATCAAAAAATACAGGTCAACGGTTCAGCAATTTCGTGTCTGACGTTTTTAATTATTCGTGGATTGAAAGGATCAGGTCGTGGCCTTTTATTAGACTTATACCCATCTATCTGTATTAGGACTTCTCTAATTGTGACGGTAAATTCTGGTATCGTGTGTGTGCTATCTATCACTGTCTCAAAATTCGTGTCGCTGCTTTCTACTGTAAAAGAAAAATGAAAAAATACATTCAGGGTTGTTGTTACGCTTTTATCATAACCTTTAAACTGTTTCTGTTGTATAATTCCCCGTCTCCTAACACGAAACCTTTTAGGTAAATTGTGAGGAAGCGCTTCTGTAGCATCAGGATGATTCAAACACATTCAGTGATGAGATCGGCAGTATTCAGAGGTCTACAACGCTGTATGAAACTAGATAAACTTCAAGAGATGGAGTCCCACAACTGTGGACCTCCTCCCCACTCCCCACAACTGTGGACCTCCTCCCCACAACTGTGGACCTCCTCCCCACTCCCCACAACTGTGGACCTCCTCCCCACAACTGTGGACCTCCTCCCCACTCCCCACAACTGTGGACCTCCTCCCCACTCCCCACAACTGTGGACCTCCTCCCCAATCCCCACAACTGTGGACTTCCTCCCCACACCCCACAACTGTGGACTTCCTCCCCACACCCCACAACTGTGGACTTCCTCCCCACACCCCACAACTGTGGACTTCCTCCCCACACCCCACAACTGTGGACCTCCTCCCCACTCCCCACAACTGTGGACCTCCTCCCCACTCCCCACAACTGTGGACCTCCTCCCCACTCCCCACAACTGTGGACCTCCTCCCCACTCCCCACAACTTTGGACCTCCTCCCCACTCCCCACAACTGTGGACCTCCTCCCCACTCCCCACAACTTTGGACCTCCTCCCCACTCCCCACAACTTTGGACCTCCTCCCCACTCCCCACAACTTTGGACCTCCTCCCCACTCCCCACAACTTTGGACCTCCTCCCCACTCCCCACAACTTTGGACCTCCTCCCCACTCCCCACAACTGTGGACCTCCTCCCCACTCCCCACAACTTTGGACCTCCTCCCCACTTCCCACAACTGTGGACCTCCTCCCCACTCCCCACAACTGTGGACCTCCTCCCCACTCCCCACAACTGTGGACCTCCTCCCCACTCCCCACAACTGTGGACCTCCTCCCCACTCCCCACAACTGTGGACCTCCTCCCCACTCCCCACAACTGTGGACCTCCTCCCCACTCCCCACAACTGTGGACCTCCTCCCCACTCCCCACAACTGTGGACCTCCTCCCCACTCCCCACAACTGTGGACCTCCTCCCCACTCCCCACAACTGTGGACCTCCTCCCCACTCCCCACAACTGTGACCTCCTCCCCACTCCCCACAACTGTGGACCTCCTCCCCACTCCCCACAACTGTGGACCTCCTCCCCACTCCCCACAACTGTGGACCTCCTCCCCACTCCCCACAACTGTGGACCTCCTCCCCACTCCCCACAACTGTGGACCTCCTCCCCACAACTGTGGACCTCCTCCCCACTCCCCACAACTGTGGACCTCCTCCCCATTTCCCACAACTGTGGACCTCCTCCCCACTCCCCACAACTGTGGACCTCCTCCCCACTCCCCACAACTGTGGACCTCCTCCCCACTCCCCACAACTGTGGACCTCCTCCCCACTCCCCCACAACTGTGGACCTCCTCCCCACTCCCCACAACTGTGGACCTCCTCCCCACTCCCCACAACTGTGGACCTCCTCCCCACTCCCCACAACTGTGGACCTCCTCCCCACTCCCCACAACTGTGGACCTCCTCCCCACTACCCACAACTGTGGACCTCCTCCCCACTCCCCACAACTGTGGACCTCCTCCCCACTCCCCACAACTGTGGACCTCCTCCCCACTCCCCACAACTGTGGACCTCCTCCCCACTCCCCACAACTGTGGACCTCCTCCTCACTACCCACAACTGTGGACCTCCTCCCCACAACTGTGGACCTCCTCCCCACTCCCCACAACTGTGGACCTCCTCCCCACTACCCACAACTGTGGACCTCCTCCCCACTCCCCACAACTGTGGACCTCCTCCCCACTACCCACAACTGTGGACCTCCTCCCCACTCCCCACAACTGTGGACCTCCTCCCCACTCCCCACAACTGTGGACCTCCTCCCCACAACTGTGGACCTCCTCCCCACTCCCCACAACTGTGGACCTCCTCCCCACTACCCACAACTGTGGACCTCCTCCCCACTCCCCACAACTGTGGACCTCCTCCCCACTCCCCACAACTGTGGACCTCCTCCCCACTTCCCACAACTGTGGACCTCCTCCCCACTCCCCACAACTGTGGACCTCCTCCCCACAACTGTGGACCTCCTCCCCACTCCCCACAACTGTGGACCTCCTCCTCACTACCCCGTATTGAACGAGTCGGTATTCACATGCGAGGAGGAGGAGGACAAGAGACATTTACACTTGAAAAATTCGGAAATAAAATGACAAACAGGGAACAGAGACTGAGAAAGTGAAATGGTATGGGCAATGCTGGAAGTGATGGAGGTAAGTTAAACGAGGGAGATGGTAGAGGCAATCATATATCACATTAGAGAGGGGTAATACGGAGAAGACAAGCAAAAGATACGATATTAGGCGAAGACAAGACGAAATGTAAGAGACAAAGGAGACGTGCATGAGATGGAAGGGGTGATTTGTGTGGGAGGGAGGTACGAGGGTAAGACGAGACACAAAACCAATACCTGGCCGTCATGACCATTCTTCCAACACACTCGACCACATCTTTACCTCTGACTCTATCCATGATACACATCGATTCTCTGCCCCTTAAGGTCCTCTGACGATACACAGTCTAACCTCTAGTAATTCCAACTAGGCACACGTCCACACCAAACCTGATCTCGAAACGCCAACTCTGGCACCCTGGGGCAGCTGGGCAGTCATCCCTGCTCAAGTGCTGTACTAAGTTTCTTGGGATGCCTCCAGCTGTGCTGAACTATACTTCTATTCCTCTATTCATGGTTTGAAGGCTCTTGCTCTCATGCTTGTCACGATGATGATGATGATGATGATATATAAGACGACGAAAATGTGTTATAAGAAATGCAACGCGGATGAAGAGGAATGGAATATATACCCAAACCAGTTACTGGAAGTGGTACCTGTAGCGCTCCACCTAGCCTCTGTCAACCTACAATTGCCACAAGACATTCCGTCAACGACTCATTTTGACTACGATTGCTTCTCTATAGCTTCAACACTTGAGCACGAAGGTACAAACCTTGAACATGGTGGTACAGCGCGTATGCATGATGGCCAAGCCTCTGAACCAACCAAGCATAATCACTTTCGGTACATAACCGTTCAACAGACTTAACAAGTTACGTAATCACCTGCAGAACCAACTGAGGTGTGGGGACAAACTGCTCAACAAATACATGTAATGATCAGCTTTCCTCCGGGTAACTGGTGGATGACTGATCCACCAGGTAACTGGTGGATGACTGATCCTCCGGGTAACTGGTGGCTGACTAATCCTCCGGGTAACTGGTGGATGACTGATCCACCGGGTAACTGGTGGATGACTGAGACGAGTCGTGACGAAAATCACAGGCAAGACAGATGAGAAAATTCGAGCGATCTGTCCATGTGGGAAAAAGCGGACGACATCAACTTATCGTTCATGAAATTCATTAGAATCCGTCTGGTGGACAGGGATGATATCTACGCCAAAATCTTATCGTCAAACCAACGTGTTACTTATGAACAACATGATGAGAGAGTTACTGAAACAGACTAGTTTTAAATTCTATACTACTATCTATGAGCAGGAACTTCTCACACACAAACAGGAAAAATATTTGTCGTTCCAGCACAACCCAAGCCTTCCCCTAAATGCACGAGCGATTTCCAGGAGAGCATCAACTTGCCAAGGGCACCGGGCAAAGCTGAGGCAAGTTCCCTTCCGGCTACCAGTACAGCCATCAAGCAAGAAAAAGGAAACAACTGGGTTGATGAACACAATCAGACTCACCCTCACGTTTGCGAGGCTGCAGCAGCAAAAGTCATCGCTGACTCCCATCGCAATGCAGAAAAATATATAAGAAAAAAATCTCGGCTTATTTTGGGAAAATTAATTGGTTAACCCGTTGCTTTAATTGAGACGTCAACAGAGTGATGCCAGAGTTCAACATACATTTAATTCCCCACGAGAGAAAAAGTACAGACTGCGTACCAGATTCCACGGGACGAGATGCGTATCGGGGGATTAGATCGTATCCCTGAGGGATCTGCACCTACGCCGCCAGACAAACTGAGCCCCGGGGCAGGCATCAGGCGCCCACAGACACACAGCTACACCTCCCACCAACAGTTCATGACGTAACCTGAAGAGTCGCTGGGAGGAAGAGCCAGCGGATTACCCAGGGAGAAACCTCGGTGGCCATGAAGGTCTAGGGCAAGTTGTACGAAGCAGGCCAGACACCCTGGGAAGTTGTATGAGGCAGGCCAGACACCCTGGGAAGTTGTATGAGGCAGGCCAGACACCCTGGGAAGTTGTATGAGGCCAGCCAGACACCCTGGGAAGTTGTACGAAGCAGGCCAGACACCCTGGGAAGTTGTATGAGGCAGGTCAGACACCCTGGGAAGTTGTATGAGGCAGGCCAGACACCCTGGGAAGTTGTATGAGGCAGGCCAGACACCCTGGGAAGTTGTATAAGGCAGGCCAGACACCCTGGGAAGTTGTATGAGGCAGGCCAGACACCCTGGGAAGTTGTATGAGGCCAGCCAGACACCTTGGGAAGTTGTGCGAGGCCGGCCAGACTTTGATGATATTGCACAAGAATTGCTACAGTTATTAAAAGGAATTTGCTAATTTGCTACAAGAACAAAACATTCACACAATCATTCAGAGAAAAGTTTTTCATATCTGAAACAATAAATCAATTTGTAACAGATGGTATTAATGTCATATTTTGGTTTAATAGTTCGCTTTACCGTTACGTCTAGTGGATAATATCATGACCTGCACGAGCGTCTTATCTCACGGGGTTTTACCACTTGTTCTTCCTGGATCCATAAATTCACAGGAAATTAGAAACCGGTCAAAAGGGAGTGAAACCACCAGAGAACGTCTACAACAGATTGACGATACAAGGCGATCACGTAACACAGAGGAAGTTAAATTACTTTTCAAGTTT
The DNA here is from genome assembly GCF_036320965.1 of Panulirus ornatus. NCBI lineage: Eukaryota > Metazoa > Arthropoda > Malacostraca > Decapoda > Palinuridae > Panulirus > Panulirus ornatus. The sequence continues at coordinate 37,932,368 of NC_092234.1, read as the reverse complement.
TGTGGGTAAGGGGTAATAGAAACAAGATTAATTTCTAATGAACATGAACTGGATTGTATTAAGTCCAGTGAAAAGGATAGGCGAAGTGATTACAAGATGAGGTGCTCTTTCTCTTCCATTATAATGCGTAATCCAACGCTGCATTCCCATTACACTATGCTATCAAGAAGAGTGAGAACTGATAAGAACAGAGACAAGCAGAATACGATACAGCCGCAAAAGATAAGTGACACCGCTGTTCATACGACCGCACACAATGAACTCAACAATGCTTACAAGGACGCAGACGCAAATGACTTACAAGGAGACTCGTGAAGGCCAACATCTACCAGTATAACCCACATACAAAGCGACAACTTTATCCCGCTGAAGCTCATGTCCAGCACTTGAAGATGACCACTGCCAGGGTAAACAGCCCTGGAACTCCATCCCTAGGTCGTCCAGACCCGACGCTTCTCGAAGTTCACTGGTTTTACGGAGTTGCCATTTGTGTACGACCACATGAGTTCCTCTACCTTCAGGTTCTTGTATAGACCTCACCCAGGACGGGTTCGTTACTCTGTGTTCCTATTCCATTTTCGTGCTTCATGGTGTCTGGGTCCGATAGACTCGGGGCTAGTGATAGTGTGGGAGATAAATAATCTAATAACATATGAATAATAAATGGCCAACAGATCATAGTGATCCAGGGAAGGTCTCCGTCTGTCAACATGAAGCTGGTGGTCTGGAAAATGTAAACTTCTAATGCTGAATCCTTATAATGCATAGTGTTGTGTTAGGTTAAGAATGATAACTTTTACATATCTATTTTTTCATTTCTCAGTCTTTTTAAGAATACCGACTTCCATTTATGTTGTCTCTGTTCATATATCTTCATAAGGTAAATTAAAGCTTAAAGTTCATGTACATTTTTCGTTTTCAATAAACTGCTATTAGAGTTATTCATTACCCCTGCCGGGTCTATTGGACGTGACGATAATGAACTATGGTTAACGAGGACACATTTAGTGTGATATTGTTGTATCAACAAAAGCACTTGGGGCGAAAACCACAGACCTCGAACACAGCGGTAAGCTTTGTATGCTCCTGTATGACAGTGTTCTGTCCATCTGTTACTTGCCAGTCTCCACCTGCAGCCCTTGATCATATTTTGTTGTGATGTTGTAAATACATTAAGAAGTTCCACTCTCGAGAAATATGAAGTTGCGAAAAATACTAAGAAGTTTTGCCTCATAAATTGGAGTGAATGCATTCTAACGATGCTACAGTAAGCATATCCAGAAAACATGACGACTGGAAGCTAATGAAAGAAGTGACGAAAAAGAGAATAAAAAAAAAAACGTGCTTGTAAAAAAGCTATGTCCCCTACTGATGGTTTTGTAACCCTTTCATGAAGGTCACCATATGACCTTGACCTCTGAAACTAAACCACATTTAGAAGTCGTGTGTGTGTGTGTGTGTGTGGTATGTACCACTGTGACAACTATGGTCAATACCCATTCTAAAAGTCATCAGATACAGTTTACACAAACATTAAGTACCATCAGATACACACGACCTCAACCACTGACCGCCCCCCCAAAAAATTATGCATATGTAGAATTTTGCATGTATTACCCGCGGTACGAGTTAGGTCATGTGTATTCATCAAGTCATTATGTACATGACCCGCTGACTTGCAACTCTGACCGATAACCAAAATCAAACCGAGGTAGATCACTTCTGTGGGATCTTTAGCGTACGTTTGGTCCGTCTCCAGTGTCCCAGTCCCCACATATACTCAGTAAACAAGACCTTGTGACCTTGACCACTCCCTAATCACGTATACCACTTCACCATTCGTACAACTTCGTACACAGTATCATAATCACAATTCTGGTTCGTGTATAAGATCGTCCAGCCATGAGACACCGTCTACACAAGCATCTAGGAACATTTCAGTAAAGATCTTCTGAGTGTAACTTCTGTCCCATTCCTCCCTTCGTCCGTCCTGAAAACTCAAACAGCTATAAAGGTTTGTACATATTATCTGTCTCTTAAAAACTTGGCGCAATAAGTAAAGTAGTCACTCTAAATCGGGTTCGTGTATATAAGACCAGAACGGGGGGCAGGGACGCATGCAGAGCAGAGAGGTACACACGAACATGGCCAAACTAATATGCCTCCCCGCGGCACAGCTGAACGCTGGGTATAATTCCTAAATTTATGATAACAAGCAGCAGACCAGCTGGCCTCGGTGGCCCTGGCAGACACTACTGCAGGTGACGACAGCGTCCAGCCCTCATCCACTAATGCTTCTTGTCCTTGACTCCACTCACGCTGGTGTGACTCCCTCCTGCCACAGCTCCTTCAGACTCCTTGTGATCCTCTAACTTCTATCCGCTTGTTTTCTTATAATTTCTTCCATCATTTCCTTTTGTGTATACTGGCCGAAGGATCCATCTTTCTTTTCTTCGGATAATTAAGATCAGGCAAATCAATACATTGGATTCTTTTCAGGAAATGTTTCCAGCGTCGTCGATAGATTCTTCCCGAACTTAAAGGCGTGGAGATGGTCAACAGCCACAAGGTCTGGAGGTGACGAAGAGCTAATCATCTGTGGCAACATGGAAGACATGCGTCATGCAGCCACAAGTCTGAAGGAACAATTCACTTCCAAACAAAATTCATGTTTATGACTCTCATATTTTGTTTTCAAAACTCTGAAATTCACAAAATATCATAAAACATTCAGTGTTTTGTATTCTGATCCCATCTGCGTTTTGAGTGAAGTAATTCATACGTAATGTATTGAACATGAAGTTGGTACGTAACATGAATTAACTCACATGTAGTTGCGTTCCACTTTACCTCGGAACATGGCCAGCCGCTCTACCCAGTAAGTCCTTGCTCTATACTGTAATGTGTAGTAATAGGCCTCTAGCTCTTCCGTTACTGCAGCCTGCAGCAGTCAGTGTTATCTGTGTATCGTAACTTTACCTCCTGGTTCTGTAAATCATACTTAATGTTCTCTCGTCCTACTGCAACAATGAACGCTTTCCTTCGTGTAACCTGCATCCAAGGACGTACTAATACAGTCCCCCTGAACAACATGCTGTTTCCAAGCATAATACTTGCTTTCAGTATTGTGAGTAAGTAAGGGATAAAGTGCTGAGCCGTAACTCATGCCAAGCTTTAACATTCTGTAATGCACGGATGATCTCTTTACCTTCACAGGAACCTGTGTGCTGTTGCGGTTAGCGTTTCTGACCGTGACGCATTCACGGGCCGCCCAGGGTCGAGCACGCATAGGTTCGATAACTTGACGGTGGTAGTCGGTTCATAGCCTACCCCAGCCGTTCATCCTCTACTATGGACTGGTTGATTAACTGGGTGCACCTGGCTTACGCCAGTATATATCTATATAAAGTGTTAACCAAGTGGCCTTGATAAAGGCATTCAGTTGCCCATATATTTGGCTAAATCGTCCCGAGGACATGGCAATACATCATATGATTATCTGCGGTGTATGTTTAGTTAAGTCAACAATTCTACGATAAAACTATAACGTTTAATGACAGGTGAAAACACTAGCATTTAATCATGCTTACCTAACAACAACAATATATATATATATATATATATATATATATATATATATATATATATATATATATATATATATACATATATGTTTTTTTCTTTTTTTTTTGCTTTGTCGCTGTCTCCCGCGTTTGCGAGGTAGCGCAAGGAAACAGACGAAAGAAATGGCCCAACCCACCCCCATACACATGTATATACATACATCCACACACGCAAATATACATACCTACACAGCTTTCCATGGTTTACCCCAGACGCTTCACATGCCCTGATTCAATCCACTGACAGCACGTCAACCCCGGTATACCACATCGATCCAATTCACTCTATTCCTTCCCCTCCTTTCACCCTCCTGCATGTTCAGGCCTCGATCACACAAAATTTTTTTCACTCCATCTTTCCACCTCCAATTTGGTCTCCCACTTCTCCTCGTTCCCTCCACCTCCGACACATATATCCTCTTGGTCAATCTTTCCTCACTCATTCTCTCCATGTGCCCAAACCATTTCAAAACACCCTCTTCTGCTCTCTCAACCACGCTCTTTTTATTTCCACACATCTCTCTTACCCTTACGTTACTTACTCGATCAAACCACCTCACACCACACATTGTCCTCAAGCATCTCATTTCCAGCACATCCATCCTCCTGCGCACAACTCTATCCATAGCCCACGCCTCGCAACCATACAACATTGTTGGAACCACTATTCCTTCAAACATTCCCATTTTTGCTTTCCGAGATAATGTTCTCGACTTCCACACATTCTTCAAGGCTCCCAGGATTTTCGCTCCCTCCCCCACCCTATGATCCATTTCCGCTTCCATGGTTCCATCCGCTGCCAGATCCACTCCCAGATATCTAAAACACTTTACTTCCTCCAGTTTTTCTCCATTCAAACTTACCTCCCAACTGACTTGACCCTCAACCCTACAGTACCTAATTACCTTGCTCTTATTCACATTTACTCTTAACTTTCTTCTTTCACACACTTTACCAAACTCAGTCACCAGCTTCTGCAGTTTCTCACATGAATCAGCTACCAGCGCTGTATCATCAGCGAACAACAACTGACTCACTTCCCAAGCTCTCTTATTCCCAACAGACTTCATACTTGCCCCTCTTTCCAAAACTCTTGCATTCACCTCCCTAACAACCCCATCCATAAATAAATATATATATATATATATATATATATATATATATATATATATATATATATATATATATATATATATATACCCAAACAGAGACGAGTCCAGCTCACGCCCTTCAGTCACGTTGAATGGATAGTCACTCCAACTGAACAAAGCAACCACCACTGTATTCATCACGTACGACACACACACATGACATTCACTCCCCACACCAATAATATCAACACAAAAGCAACACAAACTGAATGCACTCAGAGTTGACACGAAACAGCATCACTCAACATCCTATACAAACAATTCATCCACTTCACTTTATACTATACCTCACCTGCCTGGTCTTCCACTCTCGCAAAAACAATTACATCCCAGCTGTAAACTACACAAAATAATGCACTCGACAATCACTGGCTGCCAAGTAACCTCAAACACTCATCTACTATACAATAAAACAAAGATCCTGCTAATAAAGACCCACTTCAATGTGCTCAGCACTCAGCCCTATAAAACAGCACAAGATCCCTCCCACCTTAACCACTCTACATTACTAACCACCAACCACCAGGTAGAAATCAGAAGTTCACCCTGGCCTCACACTTCAGTAATCTCTACTCAGAGATCACCTCACCCAGAGAATTATTACACTGACAAAGCAAATATACACTGAACCAACCTGACAGGCATTAAACAAATGACTTCCCACTTCAGTCTTAAACCCCACCCAGCCAGACATCGACCCATCAGCAACCACACTCCCCAGACAAACACGAGTCACACCCTCCCGTCCACTACGCTCCGCACATCAACATTCGATATAAACACGGTTTCAACACATCCCGAGGCACGTCAGGCCTACGATGCAGCTACTATAAAGAAGACACTAATCACTTACGATTCAACTGTCCTGCATGCTTTGCACACAGGCGCACACACATCACAATAATATACGACTTATGGTCCAGCCCGAAGGAAGTGGCCAGCTTACTAAGTGCTGTGGGAACCACATAAATATAGAAGGCACTCCTGGAGATATATATATATATATATATATATATATATATATATATATATATATATATATATATATATATATATATATATTTTTTTTTTTTTTTTATTTATTTTTTCATACTATTCGCCATTTCCCGCGTTGGCGACGTAGCGTTAAGAACAGAAGACTGAGCCTTTGAGGGAATATCCTCACTTGGCTCCCTTCTCTGTTCCTTCTTTTGGAAAATTAAAAAACGAGAGGGGAGGATTTCCAGCTCCCCGCTCCCTTCCCTTTTAGTCGAGAGAGAGAGAGAGAAAAGAGAGAGAGAGAGAGAGAGAGAGAGAGAGAGAGAGAGAGAGAGAGAGAGAGAGAGAGAGAGAGAGAGAGAGAGAGAGAGAGAGAGATGCAACAGGACAGATCTAATGTATACCTCACAATGTTCAGATATGCTGATGTGGCAGCATAAAGATTTTCATTCATCGTATGAATATATTATATATTGTATGAACATACAACTTAGGGTGACAACTTGTCAAATCTTTCTGGCAACAACAGGTCTGGCAGGTGCGGCGATGAAACTCACATTAAATCGGGATGTGAGACACTAAATATGTGGAGCGAGCGTTTCCTAAAGGTGGCTAGTGTTGCAAGTAGTACTAGATGTGGAATTAGGATTAAGAGGGGAGTAAAAGCTTGAGCTGGCTATGGATATGAAAGGAGTGGTCGACAGTGTATACGACGCATTAATGAGGTGGTGTTGGTAGATTGGCGACCAGATGTGAGGAAAATGAGGGAGACAGTTTACGTAGGTCAGGGAAGCAGAGACGGATCTTGAGTAATGCCAAAGCTCTGTAGTGTGCGGGGACCAAGTGAGGCGATACGACAATCAGCAACTTGTTCTGGGACCTTATGTAAATGTACTGATGAATGGATGGACATATAAACACATAAGTATGTCACTATTGACGATAATCCTATACGAGTGGATCATCACTGATTCCTAACTGTCACTGACTATTACTAAGAGTATAGCTTGGTGATGGATACGGAACTTATGCCTGGCTGTACTCAACATTCACCTGGCATATCTCTTAAACGGGGTGACCAGACGAAACGTCATGAGCCAACACCAAAAAAGTAACGTTACTGTGTTACCAAGAAAGTAAGGTTACTGTGTGCTGGGAGGAGTACTCCGGATGTGTGACCTTGTTCATGATGTACTTCAGTGTAACTACGTATAAATTTTTCGTGTACCTACCACAGCACATTTCCGATAGCATCCAACAGCATCAGAACCACACTCTCCACACAAACACGAGTCTTACTATCCCTCATATGCTCTGGACATCACCCAATCACCACAACACAATAGACACCGTTCCAACATATCTCAAGTCTCTCTCCAAACAACATCTTCCTCGCTAGAGGTCTTGATGCTACCACATCTTACACTCTCCATCTGCCTTCTGCCACACCCATCTAGCCATGCCATATCTCTGGTGTTCTCTTCGTTCACTCCCTCTCGTTCCACCCAAATACGCCTTATCTCACCCTAAACTTCCCGCATCCATTACTACCCTACACGCACATTGCCACAAAAGAGCATCACTCTGTCAATTCATCCTTCACCAATACCTATTATCCCTCTACATCTTTCGACCCTTCCTCTGGCCAATTTCCTCTTACCATCTCCCACTCATAAAAGCAAGAAAATATGGTCACTTGTACTCTATTAGGCAACAGTCATCTCAGATGCGAGTTCCCCTAACACTATCTGTGAGACAGAAGTACTCATAAATTCTCTTTTCAGTGCGTCTGTAATCTCCCTCCCCTTCACTCCTTAAACTCAAGAGCACCTCCCTTGAGGACGACGGTACGACCATAGAGTACAACGTTACGACCCTTGAGCACGACGGTCAAGACGCTTGAGGATGATGGCCTGGTCTATTCATCTGATCCCGAAGCGTCGAGTCCAAGGTCAAGCCATCATGCCTATGGAACATACCGTCGCATTCAAAGGTCGCATCGCCGTGCTCAAGGATCGTACCGTCGTGCTCAGTGGGTTACAGGACTACAGCCAACCTTCCTGCATGCACTCTCCAAACATCTAAAACTTGACACCATTTGTATTCTTTTCACTCACGCCATCTTCACATCCTGACTCCCTTCTCTCAAACCAACTTTGATCCCCATGAATTCACATTCGGTATTCAGTTATACCACGCATCCCCACACTCTTATACCACTACCTGCAGCTGATGTCCTGATTCCTTCAGGGCAATACCTCGCCAATGGTAATTCTTGAATGCAGTTCCAACACCTGTGTTACCCTCTAGGCTCTCGCACACTCCACAACCACAGACAGCTACCGCATGAAAGTAACACACTCCTTCCTAAACAGTAATTATGATCTTAAACCCACTGAAACCTCCAACACTTCAGACACAAGCATATGAAAATCTGATAGTTTCAGCATAGTCAATGAATTATCACTCAATTCTTACACGCTAAAATAGTCTCACATATCTGTGTTCTCGGGAACAGCTGTTGCTGTCAACACCCAGTCTAGCGAGAAACCTACTTCACGACCAACATACTTTAGCATGCAGGCACTTGATCACCACAACGCCTCATTATGAAAGCATTCATTATCCATAACACTTCAGTATGAAAGCAATCAACAACCACACCACTCCAACATGAGAGTACTCAATGACCACATTACCAGTAAGAGAGCACCCAATGACCACATAACCTCAGTATGAGAGCACTCAATGACCACATCACTTCAATATGAGAGCGCTCAATAACCACATCACTTAAAAACAAGAGCGCTCAATATCGACATCACTTCAGTATGAGAGCGCTCAATAACCACATCACTTCAGTATGAGAGCGCTCAATAACCACATCACTTCAGTATGAGAGCGCTCAATAACCACATCACTTCAGTATGAGAGCGCTCAATAACCACATCACATCAGTATGAGAGTACTCAATAACCACATCACTTCAATACGAGAGCGTTCAATAACCACATCACCTCAGTATGAGAGCACTCAATGACCACATCACTTCAATATGAGAGCACTCAATAACCACATCACTTAAAAACAAGAGCGCTCAATATCGACATCACTTCAAAATGAGAGCGCTCAATAACCACATCACTTCAGTACGAGAGCGCTCAATAACTACATGACCTCAGTATGAGAGCACTCAATAACCACATCACTTCAATATGAGAGCACTCAATAACCACATCACTTCAATATGAGAGCGCTCAATAACCACATCACTTCAATATGAGAGCACTCAATAACCACATCACTTCAATACGAAAGCGCTCAATAACCACATCACATAAAAACGAGAGCGCTCAATATCCACATCACTTCAATATGAGAGCGCTCAATAACCACATCACTTCAGTGTGAGAGCGCTCAATGTCCACATCACTTCAGTATGAGAGTGCTCAATAACCACATAATATGAGAGAGCTCAATAATCAAATCACTTCAACATAAGAGCGCTCAATAACCACATCATATGAGAGCGCTCAATAACCACATCTCTTCAATCCGGCACATAACACGGTCGGCTGATCCTCAAACAACGACTGGGAATATGTCGGACCAAGTTCGATTCTCAGCGTTGCCAGCCAATCCTGGTTGCGACAGGTGGTACATAGTCAACTATAGCTGTTCATCCTCCCCTAAGGATTGGTCGATAGACTAGACTAGGTGGAATCTGGCTTAGGCTAAGGCAAAAATATATGCGTGTGTGTGTGTGTGTGTGTGTGTGTGTGTGTGTGTGTGTGTGTGTGTGTGTGTGTGAACGTATAAACTACCTGAAAAACAAACACAGAAGCTCCAGGTTTTCGAGAGTATTTCAAGCCCTTTTCAAGGATCATCCTAGAAAATGGTTGGCAATACACGCAAAAGCTTGGAGCTTCTGTGTCTATTTTTCCACCGAGTTTCCTAATATCTGTGCTTCACATGTGTATATGCTTTACTACAAGGCATATATATATATATATATATATATATATATATATATATATATATATATATATATATATATATATATATATATATATATATTGAAAAGGATCACAATTTTGCGTGATATTTTTGTATTTCAATATCAAAAAGAAGAAACAGAAAAAGCAGCCAAGCAAGGAGTGCTAATCTTCCTCGAAGGCTCAGATTAGGGTATCTGAATGTGTGTGGATGTAACTAAGATGAGAATAATGGAAAGGTGGGTTGCTTGAGGAAAGAAACGTGGATGTTCTGACTGAGTGAAACGAAGCTCAAGGGTAAAGGGGAAAGAATGGTTTGAAAACGTCTTGTGAGTAAAATCAATGGATTACGGGAGGACAAGTGCCAAGGAAGGAGTAGCGCTACTCTTGAAGCAGGAGTTGTGCGAGTGTGTGATAGTGCGTAAGGAAGTAAATTCTACACTGATGAGGGTAAAACTGAGAGTATATGGCGAGAGAAGGGTGATTATTGGAGCTTATGCAGCTAGCCATGAGAAGAAAAAGCATGAGAGGCAAGTGTTTTGTGAACAGCTAAGCGAGTGTGTTAGCAGTTTTGGTACACGAGACCGGGTAATAGTGATGGGTGACTTAAATGCAAAGGTAAGTAATGTGGCCGTTCAGGGCATAACTGGTTCGCATGGGGTATTCAGTGTTATGAATGGAAATGGTTAAAAGCTTGCGGAGTTGGGGGTTGAAAAAAGATTGGTGATTGGGAATACCTGGTTTTAAAAGAGAAGTATATAAGTATACGTATATGAGTAGGAGAGATGATTAACGGGCATTATTAGATCACGAATTAATTGACAGGCATGTAAAAGAGAGACTTATGGATGTAAATAAGCTGAGGGGGCAGCTGGTGGGATTCCTAATCACTAACCTGTGGAGGAGAAGGTGAAGATATATATATGCTTTCGAAAAAGACGAGACAATGTCCGAGAGGAAAAAAAGTGGTGAGAGTAAGTGAGCTTAGAAAGGAAACTTGTGCGAAGAATTACCATGAGAGATTGAGTGAAGAATAGCAAAAGGTGAGAGCAAATGAAGCGAGGGCAATGGGTGAGGAATGGGATGTATTTAAGGAAACAGTCTTGCGGAAGATGAAATTCTGCAAGGCGGCGGAAGTGGATGGTATTGCCGTTGAATCTATCAAGAAAGGAGGCGAATGTGTTGCTGATTGGTAGGTAAGGATATTCAATATCATGGTGAAGTGCCTGAGGATTGTTGTAGTTTGTTGAATATACCTGTCAAATTGTATAGGATGGTACTAATTGAGAAGGTGAAGGCATGTACAGAGCATCAGATTTGGGAGGAGCAGTGTGGTTTCATAAGTGGTAAAGGATGTGTGGATCAGGTGTATACTTTAAATAATGTGTGTAAGAAATACTCAGAAAAACAGATGGATCTGTATCTTATATTTATGGATCTGGAGAAGGCATATGATGAGGTCGATAGAGATGCTTTGTGAGAGGTCTTAAGAATATATGGTGTGGGAGGTAAGCTGCTTGTAGCAGTGAGAAGTCTTTATCAAAGATATAAGGCGTGTGTGCGAGTATGAAGAGAGGAGGGTGAATGGTTCCAAGTGAAGGTGGGTCTAGGCAGGGGTATGTGATGTTACCATGGTTGTTTAATCTATTTATGGATGGAGTAGTGAGGGAGTTAAACGCAAGTCTTGGAGAGAGGGGCGAGTATGCAGTCTGTTTGGGATGAGAGAGCCTAGAAAGTGAGTCAGTTACTGTTCGCCGATGATACACCATTTGTGGCTGATTCGAGTGAGAACTGCAAAAGTTGGTGACAGAGTTTGCTAAAGCGTGTGAAAGCAGAAGGTTCATAGCAAATGTGAATAAAAGCAAGGTTATTAAGTTCAGCAGGGTTGAAAGACAAGTTAGTTGGGATGTAGGTTTCAATGGAAAGAAGTTGGAGGAAGTGAAGTGTTTTAGGTATCTGGCAGTGGGTTTGGCAGCAAATAGAACCATGGAAGCGGAAGTGTCATAGGGTGAGGAAGGGGACGAAGGTTCTAGGAGCGACGAAGAATGTGTGAAAAGATCAAACGTTATAGCGGAGAGCAAAAATGGGTATGTTTTAAGGAACTGTACGTCCAACAATATTATATGGTTGCAAGGCATAAGCTATGGATAGGGTAGTGTGAAGGAGAATGGATTTGTTGGAAATGAAATGGCTGAGGATAATATGTGGTGTGAGGTGGTTTCATAGAGTAAGTAATGAAAGCGTAAGACGGATGTATGGTAATGAAAAGAGTGTGGTTGAGAGAGCAGGAGAGGATGAGTTGACATGATTTGGACATATGGAAAGAATGGGTGAGGAAAAGTTGACAATGAGGATATTTGCATCAAAAGTGGAGGGAACAAGGAGACGCGGGAGACCAAATTGGATATGGAAAGATGGAATGAACGTGCAGGGGGGGGGGGGGTGAAAGGAATGCATGGAATAGAGTAAACTGGAATGATGTGGTATACTAGAGTCAACGTGCCATCAACGGATTGAACCAGGGCATGCGAAACTTCTGGTCTAAACCATGGGAAGGTATGTGAGGTCTGGATGTGGACAGGAAGGTGAGAGGCGTGCAAGGAATAGAGTAAATTGGAACGATGTGGTATGCCGCGGTCGACACGCTGTCAATGGACTGAACCAGGGCATGTGAAGCGTCTGGGGTAAGCCGTGGAAAGGTCTGTGGGGCCTGGATTAGGAAAAGGAGCTGTGGTTTCGGTGCATTACACATGACAGCTAGGGACTGAGTGTGAACGAATGTGGCCTTTTTTTGTCTGTTTTCCTGGCGCTACCTCGCTGAAGCAGGGGATAGCGATGCTGTATTTCTGTGGGGCAGGGTAACGATAGGAATGGATGAAGGTAAGTAAGTATGAATATGTACAAGTGTATGAATGTTTATGTCTGTATATGTGTATGTATATGTACTTATATGTTGATATGTATATGTACGGATATGTTGATATGTATATGTATATATAAGTGCGTATGTGGGCGTTTATGAATACATATGTGTATATGAGTGGATGGGCCATTCTTCGTGTGTTTACTGGCGCTACATCGGTGACATGGGAAACAGCAATTATGCATAACGCGAGAGATAGCGACAAATTATAATAAAATATATATATATATATATATATATATATATATATATATATATATATATATATATATATATATATATATATAATATATATATATATATATATATATATATATATATATATATATATATATATATATATATATATATAGATAGATAGATAGATAGATAGATAGATAGATAGATATCTGGGAGTGGATTTGGCAGCGGATGGAACCATGAAAGCAGAAGAGAGTTACAGGGTGGGGGAGGGGGCGGTTGTTCTGGGAGCGTTGAAGAATATGTGGAAGGCGAA
>NC_092234.1:37864202-37914202 GCF_036320965.1 Panulirus ornatus | reverse complement strand
ATTTGCTCCCTTGTCTTACGCACTTTATTTACTTCCTTCCAGAACATCTTTTTATTCTCCCTAAAATTTAATGATACTCTCACCCCAACTCTCATTTGCCCTCTTTTTCACCTCTTACACCTTTCTCTTGACCTCCTGTCTCTTTCTTTTATACATCTTATACATTGCATTTTTCCAATATATATATATATATATATATATATATATATATATATATATATATATATATATATATATATATATATATATATCCCTGGGGAGAGGGGGGAAAGAATACTTCCCACGCATTCCTCATGTGTCGTAGAATGCGACTAAAGGGGACGGGAGCGGGGGGCCAGAAACCCTCCCCTCCTTGTATTTTAACTTTCTAAAAGGGGAAGCAGGAGTCACGCGAGGAGTGCTCATCCTCCTCGAAGGCTCAGATTGGGGTGTCTAAATGTGTGTTGATGTAACCAAGATGAGAAAAAAGGAGAGATAGGTAGTATGTTTGAGGAAAGGAACCTGGATGTTTTGGCTCTGAGTGAAACGAAGCTAAAGGGTAAAGGGGAAGAGTGGTTTGGGAATGTCTTGGGAGTAAAGTCAGGGGTTAGTGAGAGGACAAGAGCAAGGGAAGGAGTAGCACTACTCCTGATTCACGAGTTGTGGGAGTATGTGAGAGAGTGTAAGAAAGTAAATTCTAGATTGATATGGGTAAAGCTGAAAGTTGATGGAGAGAGATGGGTGATTATTGGTGCATATGCACCTGGGCATGAGAAGAAAGATCATGAGAGGCAAGTGTTTTGGGAGCAGCTGAATGAGTGTGTTAGTGGTTTTGATGCACGAGACCGGGTTATAGTGATGGGTGATTTGAATGCAAAGGTGAGTAATGTGGCAGTTGAGGGAATAATTGGTATACATGGAGTGTTCAGTGTTGCAAATGGAAATGGTGAGGAGCTTGTAGATTTATGTGCTGAAAAAGGACTGGTGATTGGGAATACCTGGTTTAAAAAGCGAGATATACATACGTATACGTATGTAAGTAGGAGAGATGGCCAGAGAGCGTTATTGGATTACGTGTTAATTGATAGACGCACGAAAGAGAGACTTTTGGATGTTAATGTGCTGAGAGGTGCAACTGGAGGGATGTCTGATCATTATCTTGTGGAGGCGAAGGTGAAGATTTGTGGGGGTTTTCAGAAAAGAAGAGAGAATGTTGGGGTGAAGAGAGTAGTGAGAGTAAGTGAGCTTGGGAAGGAGACTTGTGTGAGGAAGTACCAGGAGAGACTGAGTACAGAATGGAAAAAGGTGAGAACAAAGGAGGTAAGGGGAGTGGGGGTTGGAATGGGATGTATTTAGGAAAGCAGTGATGGCTTGCGCAAAAGATGCTTGTGGCATGAGAAGCGTGGGAGGTAGGTTGATTAGAAAAGGTAGTGAGTGGTGGGATGAAGAATTAAGATTATTAGTGAAAGAGAAGAGAGAGGCATTTGGACGATTTTTGCAGGGAAAAAATGCAAATGAGTGGGAGAGGTATAAAAGAAAGAGGCAGGAGGTCAAGAGAAAGGTGCAAGAGGTGAAAAAGAGGGCAAATGAGAGTTGGGGTGAGAGAGTATCATTAAATTTCAGGGAGAATAAAAAGATGTTTTGGAAGGAGGTAAATAAAGTGCGTAAGACAAGGGAGCAAATGGGAACTTCAGTGAAGGGGGCTAATGGGGAGGTGACAAGTAGTGGTGATGTGAGAAGGAGATGGAGTGAGTATTTTGAAGGTTTGTTGAATGTGTTTGATGATAGAGTTTCAGATATAGGGTGTTTTGGTCGAGGTGGTGTGCAAAGTGAGAGGGTTAGGTAAAATGATTTGGTAAATAGAGAAGAGGTAGTAAAAGCTTTACGGAAGATGAAAGCAGGCAAGGCAGCAGGTTTGGATTGTATTGCAGTGGAATTTATAAAAAAAAAAAAAGGGGGGGGGGGGGGGCTGTACTGTTGACTGGTAGGTAAGGTTATTTAATGTATGTATGATTCATGGTGAGGTGCCTGAGGGTTGGCGGAATGCTTGCATAGTGCCATTGTACAAAGGCAAAGGGGATAAAAGTGAGTGCTCAAATTACAGAGGTATAAGTTTGTTGAGTATCCCTGGGAAATTATATGGGAGGGTATTGATTGAGAGGGTGAAGGCATGCACAGAGCATCAGACTGGGGAAGAGCAGTGTGGTTTCAGAAGTGGTAGAGGATGTGTGGATCAGGTGTTTGCTTTGAAGAATGTATGTGAGAAATACTTAGAAAAACAAATGGATTTGTATGTAGCATTTATGGATCTGGAGAAGGCATATGATAGAGTTGATAGAGATGCTCTGTGGAAGGTTTTAAGAATATATGGTGTGGGAGGCAAGTTGTTAGAAGCAGTGAAAAGTTTTTATCGAGGATGTAAGGCATGTGTACGTGTAGGAAGAGAGGAAAGTGATTGGTTCTCAGTGAATGTAGGTCTGCGGCAGGGGAGTGTAATGTCTCCATGGTTGTTTAATTTGTTTATGGATGGCGTTGTTAGGGAGGTGAATGCAAGAGTTTTAGAAAGAGGGGCAAGTATGCAGTCTGTTCTGGATGAGAGAGCTTGGGAAGTGAGTCAGTTGTTGTTCGCTGATGATACAGCGCTGGCGGCTGATTCATGTATGAAACTGCAGAAGCTGGTGACTGAGTTTGGTAAAGTGTGTGCAAGAAGAAAGTTAAGAGTAAATGTGAATAAGAGCACGGTTATTAGGTACAGTAGGGTTGAGGGTCGTCAATTGGGAGGTAAGTTTGAATGGAGAAAAACTGGAGGAAGTAAAGTGTTTTAGATATCTGGGAGTGTATCTGGCAGCGGATGGAACCATAGAAGCGGAAGTGAATCATAGGGTGGGGGAGAGGGCGAAAATTCTGGGAGCCTTGAAGAATGTTTGGAAGTCGAGAACATTATCTCGGAAAGCAAAAATGGGTATGTTTGAAGGAATAGTGGTTCCAACAATGTTGTATGGTTGCGAGGCGTGGGCTATGGATAGAGTTATGCGCAGGAGGGTGGATGTGCTGGAAATGAGATGTTTGAGGACAATATGTGGTGTGAGGTGGTTTGATCGAGTAAGTAATGTAAGGGTAAGAGAGATGCGTGGAAATAAAAAGAGTGTGGTTGAGAGAGCAGAAGAGGGTGTTTTGAAATGGTTTGGTCACATGGAGAGAATGAGTGAAGAAAGATTGACCAAGAGGATATATGTGTCAGAGGTGGAGGGAACGAGAAGTGGGAGACCAAATTGGAGGTGGAAAGATGGAGTGAAAAAGATTTTGAGTGATCGGGGCCTGAACATGCAGGAGGGTGAAAGGCGTGCAAGGAATAGAGTGAATTGGAACGATGTGGTATACCGGGGTCGACGTGCTGTCAATGGATTGAACCAGAGCGTCTGGGGTAAACCATGGAAAATTGTGTGGGGCCTGGATGTGGAAAGGGAGCTATGGTTTCGGTGCATTACTACATGACAGCTAGAGACTGAGTGTGAACGAATGGGGCCTTTGGTGTCTTTTCCTAGCGCTACCTAGCACACATGAGGGGGGAGGGGGTTGTTATTCCATGTGTGGCGAGGTGGCGATGGGAACAAATAAAGGCAGACAGTATGAATTATGTACATGTGTATATATGTATATGTCTGTGTGTGTGTATATATATGTGTACACTGAGATGTATAGGTATGTATATTTGCGTGTGTGGACGTGTATATATATACATGTGTATGTGGGCGGGTTGGGCCATTCGTTCGTCTGTTTACTTGCGCTACCTCGCTAACGCGGGAGATAGCGACAAAGCAAAATAAATAAAAGAGGGGCCAGTTTGCAGTTTTCTGGATCAGCAGAGCTGTGAAGCGAAAACGTCAGTTGTTCTATCCGACTTATACTTGCCCTTTTCAAAATCTTGTTCATAAAACTGCAGAAGCAATGACAACTGGGACATACACACTGTGCAAACCAAGAACGTTATATATATAAATGATGATATGAGTACATATTATTATATTAATATGTTGTGTGGTTGTATTGGTGTGTGTGGTTTGAATGGAAAATGGGTGGGTGTGTGTGTGTGTTTTAAAGTATTGGTGGTGTGGGATTGTGAGCATGCGGTGGCCTTGATTAAGATCATTAGTTGCGTGCGTCCAGCAAATTCTCGAGCCTTGACCCAGGATGCACTTAAAGTCAAACAAAATAATTACAAACAAGCAAATCGCCAGTTTTTGATAGGATAAAGTGTGTGAGACCAATGTTTCGGGTTGCAATCTGGACTTATGGTTACTACAATTAGTGGCGCAGACGATGGAAGGTGAGGAAGAGATTTATTTTGGGACAAGGGCGTGGTGTGAGGAGTTGATCAAAGAAACGTAAGGGTAAAGTAGATCTTTGAAATACAAACTGGTTGATAAAGAGCAAAAGGTAATTACATGGAAAGGTCAACAGGGACACAAAATGAGTGACAAATTAACAAGAACATATTGATTCGACTGCAAGCTGTGGGAACCATAGAGAGGAATCAAATGTTGTTAACGTTGAAAAATATGATTGTATGTGGATAATACATCTGTTATTACTGCTTAACTCTTATCAGGAGAAAATTGGATCTTCAAGAATACAAGTTTATAATTTAACATTGTGATACGTTTACATTGTATTGTTGTGGATATGAATAGATAGTAGATAGCGGTGCTGCTGGGAAACCATGTTAAAAGCGTCTGTAGCTGTATTGATGTATATTTTCTTGTGGATCGCTGATGATATTATTACAGGTAATGTGGCACGGTTGGGACTTATTGTGTTTCTTTTCCCCGGGACACACATAGGAAAAATGTAATAGTAAAAAAAATTGTGATCCTTTAATATATATTATATATATATATATATATATATATATATATATATATATATATATATATATATATATATATATAAATAGTGACACACGCACTAATATATATATATATATATATTATATATATATACTATAGGTGTTGTGTGTGTCCAACATTTTTTTCCTGTGGACGCACACACCGTGCTAAATGTTCTGTACATTAAAGTTAACACTTGTATACAAAAATCACGTATCAAATGTTTTTCTTTTGGACTTTTCTACTAAAAACAAATAAATATATATAGTTTTCTATTCTATCTTGACACTAGAGAAGTTAAAAGTGATATCTATGTGAACTTACAGCAATATGAAAAAAATTAATCTCACTTATCACGCCTTGAAAATAAAGTATACTACAGTTACCCCATGTCATGAGACTGTTTTCTGCAATTGAATATTCTACCATTTTCTATGACCTTCCTCCTTTTTAGCCAGCGTTGCAAGCCTCAAGATGCCGCTGTGTGGGTGGACTTCGACAGCAGCTAACCAAATAAGATTGTGCCGCAGTTAAGCCTGCTTAGAACATCTCCCTTTCTCCCTTGGGCTAGCCATACAGAATCTACAGCAACCACCACCGCCCTACCAATCCTTCCTACCTGCATTCTAGGCCTTGTTTAGCATACAAAAACACAAAATACGCTTTGTCACATGATGGACTCCCGTGGTGTAGCTGTTAGCGTTCCTGACCCGCCCACGGTCGCGCACACAGGCTCGATTCCTGGATGCGGTAGTCGGTGTACAGTCAACCCAACTGTTCATTCGATAAAATGGGTACCTAGTTCAGGCTAGGGTAGGTTCATCTAACATGCCTCAAGCCTCTTCAGGTTTCAATTATACCTCCAGACTTTAAACTTGGATATGTTTTCGTTTTTATCCTGATTTCCGGAAAACAACTGTACGTATATGGACGTCACCCTTCATGGAGCTGTTAATACAGTGAGACAACGGTGTGGAGAAGACGTTAATATCTCATTCCACATGGCACTTATCCCGAGCGAACGATCCAACTGGTTTCTCCATAGGAAGAGATTGACCGTAACTGTATATATGTATTGCAATACGTGTCTGTGTGTTTGTGACGCAATCGTACAAGTGTTATCTTTTGTAAAGACTAAATCATTACATCAATATGTATCAAAATGAGTGACAATTCCTCATTTTAAGCCACATGACTACAGTGAACAGACCTCCAGACTTCACATGCTGAAACCAAGACATTGGACTATAAGTAGGTAAGAGCACAATTTTGCCTTACTGAGGTTAACGTGGCCTGTGTTACCAGCTGCTCTTGTTATCATGGCTGGTGATCAGACAGGTGCTCAAGGCTGCCTTCCAATAAATGGTTATGACGGATGTTCACAGTTAAGTTATCCATGGATGAAATTTCACATTGCGACTCACGACCACAAATGAGTCTTCCAGTGTCAGTAATGACACGGCCAAAGTTCCATCCTATACTCGACACATTTCCTTTATAATCAGACACGATGTGGTGTACTATTAAGCAGCAAGGTATACAACTGGGTACAGAGACCTACACATATATATTACGAAACATACTACAATAATTACGAAACATACTACAACAATTACGAAATATACTACAACAATTACGAAACATACTACAACAATTACGAAACATACTACAGAAAAAAATGAATAAGTACAGACCTGAACACATGTTTGAGGCCTCGTCGGATCCATCCTTGCAATCCGGTGAGCTGTCGCAGAGCCAGTGCTCTGGAATGCACTTCTCTTTGTTATCACACTTGAAGGATTCCTCCTCCGTACACGCAACTGGGGGCAAGACAGGTCCTCGTGAGAACATGAAATAATCACAAGACATATGGACATGAGAGAGCATTACATACATAAGGAACAATATAACATTACTGAGAATACTGAGGAAAAATGGAGAAGTCAATAGATCAATATACAGGCAATAGGGAACAACACACGAGGAAGAATGTAGTGGCAAAAGCGTACATTTTGAAGACGTAAAAACAATGTTAGAATGTTGTAGATCAGTGTTTGGTCGTAGGGAAACACTAGGAAAGTAAGAGGGAAAAAATTTTTTCCTTAGACAGACAGGAAAACAGCGTTGTATGGGAACCATCATATATTCCTTATTCACCTGAGTCACTTTATCAAAGTTGCCTCTCCTCTTAATGATTTTCCTCCCTATACTTTACCTCTGTGTCTTACGAGAGTTCCCAACGTCCTTACGTTATACACCAGTTACGACTGTTCCTCACGACAATATAGTTCCTCTTGCCTTGTTTTGGTAGGCCCTTCAGTTGTTGACATTATCCCCATCTTACTAAGACTACATCTCAACACCCTGCTGCTGTTACCCCACGCTTACAGCGTTTCATATACAAACAAAAGTATTGTCAATCAATACCCTGATTCAGTGTTCCTGTATGGGACTTGGTGTTGCTGCATAGTTTTGACACGGGTGATGCTGTTAACATGAGAGCCTAGCCTGAGATTTGCGAATAATTCTATGAAAGAAAATTATGTAAACAGAATTAAAAATACTGTAGAGGCGGTTAACTGACGATGAATAATGATAAGCAGGCTTGGCAGATGGGTATACTAAGGCGTTATCTTACATGACCAAGACACACCACGAAGAGATATGTTTGGATGAACTCAGGTGCAGGAGGATGTGTGGGAAGGCCCTGGGGACATCAAGATGTGTGGGATGTCAGAGGGACATCAAGAGGAGGAGTGAGGGAGCAGGAGGACATCTGGTGGAGAAACATCTTGTGAGACACGTAGAGGAAAAATTTGAATGTGTTGGGATGATAACGAGTGACTGACTATAAGACTAAAATTGGAAGAAAAGTTTCATCGCCGCTCTAAGGAGCACTTTGGGTCTGAGGACTGGCAGATACCACTACACCTTAAGTGTAGTGGGTGTCCTCTGCACCCACAGCTAAACCTCTGATCAATAACCCCAGTGAGGGGAAGGTAAGCTAAGCAAGGTCATATACTATGAGCTTCCATCTATTGTAAGATGTATGATTTGGCTGGTCTGAAGAAGACTGGATTTTTCTTTTCGAGAAAGCCTAGGAGACACCACGGAACGTTCGTTCCCTTAAGAAACTGAATCAGTGTAAGAAATGATATTCTGGAAGCTATGAGCATAGTTGATGGGTATGATTAGGTTGAGGATGCATCGTTCTGGGCTACGCTGTGGCAAGGACGACTGAAGGAAGGAAGGAAGGAAGTGAAGCATCATCCAGGGAGAGTAAGGATCAGTGTGTTGCATGAAGTGTTACATGGTTGAGTTGTAAGTAAATCAGACCCGAGAGGGATGGTTATGGTAGACTTCAGGCTCGCAATTAGGCTAGGCACCAGGACAACACTGCTCTCCCATCACTACACACTCACGACGACACTGCTCTCCCACCACTACACTCACGACGACACTGCCCTCCCATCACTACACTCACGACGACACTGCTCTCCCACCACTACACTCACGACGTCACTGCTCTCCCACCACTACACTCACGACGACACTGCCCTCCCATCACTACACTCACGACAACAATGCCAATCACATTACTATAATGACGACGACACTGCCCATCCCATCACTACACTCACGACAACAATGCCAATCCCATTACTATAATGACGACGACACTGCCCATCCCATCACTACAACGACGACGACACTGACCATCCCATCACTACAATAAGGACGACACTGCCCATCCCATTACTACAATGACGACGACACTGCCCATCCCATCACTACAATGACGACGACACTGCCCATCCCATCACTACAATAAGGACGACACTACCCATCCCATTTCTACAATGACGACGACACTACCCATCCCATTTCTACAATGACGATGCCCTCCCATCACTACACTCACAACGACACTGCCCTCCCATCACTACACTCACGACGACACTGCCCTCCCATCACTACACTCACGACAACAATGCCAATCCCATTAATACAATGACGACGACACTGCCAATCCCATCACTACAATGACGACGACACTGCCCATCCCATCACTACAATAAGGACGACACTGCCCATCCCATTACTACAGTGATGACGACACTGCCAATCCCATTACTACAATGACGACGACGCTGCCCATCCCATCACTACAATAAGGACGACACTGCCCATCCCATTACTACAGTGATGACGACACTGCCAATCCCATTACTACAATGACGACGACACTGCCCATCCCATTACTACAGTGACGACGGCACTTCCCATCCCATTACTACAATGACAACAACACTGCCCATCCCATCACTACAATGACAACAACACTGCCCATCCCATCACTACAATGACGACGACACTGCCCATCCCATTACTACAATGACAACAACACTGCCAATCCCATTTCTACAATGACGACGACACTGCCCATCCCATCACTACAATGACGACGACACTGCCCATCCCATTACTACAATGACAACAACACTGCCCATCCCATTACTACAATGACGACGGCACTTCCCATCCCATTACTACAATGACAACAACACTGCCAATCCCATTTCTACAATGACGACGACACTGCCCATCCCATCACTACAATGACGACGACACTGCCCATTCCATTACTACAATGACGACGACACTGCCCACCCCATCACTACAATGAAGACGACACTGCCCATCCCATTACTACAATGACAACGACACTGCCCATCCCATTATTACAGTGACGACGACACTGCCCATCCCATCACTACAATGACGACGACACTGCCCATCCCATTACTACAATGACAACGACACTGCCCATCCCATTATTACAGTGACGACGACACTGCCCATCCCATCACTACAATGACGACGACACTGCCCATCCCATCACTACAATGACGACGACACTGCCCATCCTATTACTACAATGAAGTGGAGGCACGCATATCTTAACCATCACATCTGTGTTGGTACAAGGATCACAATCTGAAATTTGAGACTAACTTTCCTAACCAATCATGATTGACTTTTTCCAGACTTTAAAGTTTTACGAGAATTGAGGATTTTTCTCTTTATATATCCTTGCGACTGTATAAGTATTTGTACCTTCAGAAAAACGAATGGGAACACTGATCCCAAGTTCTGAAAATTATGGGGAACTGGGACTGAAACACTCGACAGAAAGGTCGGGTTAAGACTAACTAAAGGCGTGTTTACACTATTCATAAAATTCAATGTTCCCATAGATATCTCTGGTTATCTATGAATCGTCCACAGAAACGTGTGGGGAGAGCGACAGCCAGCGAAACGGATTTCCCCTGGGGTCCCATCGGACACAGATTGTACTTCTGTAGACATCATAGTATCATTCTTATGCATATACGTTATAATACCTATTTCTATCATTACATCATAAAAAGTGTGCTTTTAAATATGTACAAATGTATATTTAGAATGTAAAACATTTATTTCATATTATATATCCTGCAAGATACAGTGTTCAGACCCTTAACTGACCCTCGAACGATAACATTTCTTGAACCAGGTTTTCGTAGCCAGTCTTTGATTCTTTTCTGTAGCCATGGTTTTACCAAAAGCCTTTTTTGTTTTCTTCTTGTTCAACTGCCTGTACACACTCAGGCAGTCTAGTGGGGCAATAGTCAGCAGTAACTGTACAGCCTTCATCACCGCGGACTGTTTGTTTACACTTAAACGCTGGGCTGGGACGATGGTTCTTGTTGCAGTGTGAACAGAACGGATGGGAGGAGGGAAATCCAACCCACAGAAAACTGCGTATCCCACTGGTGTCTATGTCTAGTGCAAACGTACCTTAACTCAGCCTGGAGACTTGAAGCTCTCCAGACTAATAGTTTCGTCTATTGCAACACAAGCGAACCCATCATTCCACCAACCAATCATCACTGATGTATCACACAACGACACAACAATCATTTCCGTTACTCGCGGTCTTACATACACTGTCTTGATCGAACGAGGCACGAGCCGCACACCTTGATTACCTGGTACAGCTATGGTCGGAATAAACCAACCTGAGTTTACCGTGCGCATCCCTCGGCAACAGAGAACCTGAGTTTACCGTAGGCATCCCTCAGCAACAGAGAACCTGAGTTTACCGTACGCATCCCTCAGCAACAGAGAACCTGAGTTTACCATAGGCATCCCTCAGCAACAGAGAACCTGAGTTTACCGTACGCATCCCTCAGCAACAGAGAACCTGAGTTTACCGTACGCATCCCTCAGCAACAGAGAACCTGAGTTTACCGTACGCATCCCTCAGCAACAGTGAACCTGAGTTTACCGTAGGCATCCCTCAGCAACAGTGAACCATGACAGCTCCACACCAATGTGATCACGACATACAGGGAAGCCTGGGAATGACCTCGTGAAATAATCCTTACATCTCGCTCAGTACAGATTCAACATTCGGTGAAAAACATAACACAGTTAAAAAAAAAAAGATTGATTATGCAAATTGCACACCAGATATGTAAGTCCTGTGATCACATTCACAGGGATGAAATATGCAAATTTCTTCATTAGCGATGAAATGATTTCCATAAAACGTAATCGGAAACAATCCTTAATCTTCATCATCACAGGAGCCAGAATTAACACACGTATAAATGCGTCACGAACCCAGAACTACGACTGTCTAACGAACCCAGCCCTACGAGTGTCTAACGAACCCAGCCCTACGAGTGTCTAACGAACCCAGCCCTACGAATGTCTAACGAACCCAGCTCTACGAGTACCTAACGAACTCAGCTCTACGAGTGCCTAACGAACCACCGCTATCAGAGCTTAAAGTTCCCGGCCCTACGAGTGCCTAACGTTCCTTGCCCTACGAGTGCCCAACGACCCAGCCCTACGAATGCCTAACGACCCAGCTCTACGAGTGCTTAACGTTCCCAGCTCTATGAGTGCCTAACGAAACCAGCCCTACGAGCGTCTAACGAACCCAGCCTTACGAATGATTAACGAACCGAGCCTTACGAGCGTCTAACGAACCCAGTCCTATGAGCGCCTAACGAACCCAGCCCTAAGAGTGCTTAACAAACCCAGCCCTAAGAATGCCCAACGAACCCAGCACTACGAGTGCTTAACGTTCCCAGCTCTACAAGCATCTAACGAACCCAGCCCTATGAGTGCCTCACGAACCCAGCTCTACGAGTGCCTAACGAACCCAGCCCTACGAGCGTCTAACGAACCCAGCCCTATGAGTGCCTCACGAACCCAGCACTACGAGTTCCCAACGAACCCAGCCCTACGAGCGTCTAACGAACCCAGCCCTATGAGTGCCTCACGAACCCAGCCCTACGAGTGCCTCACGAACCCAGCCCTACGAGTGCCTCACGAACCCAGCCCTACGAGTGCCTCACGAACCCAGCCCTACGAGTGCCTAACGAATCCAGCTCTACTTTCCCAGATTAAGTTACATTAGTAAAACTGTTCCAACATTCACTCACATTCTACAACGTAATTTAAAACTTGTCTGGCGGTAATTAACGCAGCTGACACTGATGCAGTATAATAGGTGAATACACATGGTATTGTAGGATCTGTACACACGTTAACGAGGGCTGGTCATTACAGGTCGTCGCCATCTAGGCTTTCTCATTCCGGGTCATTTCAGCATCCATGATGACGATTATCTGCGTTCTACCAGAAAATTAGGACAAGCTCTATATCACACTGAGTAGTACCCTTTGTTTACACACACACACACACACACACACACACACACACACACATTATATATATATATATATATATATATATATATATATATATATATATATATATATATATATATTTTTTTTTTTTTTTTTTTTTTTTTTTTTTGCCGCTGTCTCCCCTATCCCTGGGGATAGGGGAGAAAGAATACTTCCCACGTATTCCCTGCGTGTCGTAGAAGGCGACTAAAAGGGAAGGGAGCGGGGGGCTGGAAATCCTCCCCTCTCGTTTTTAATTTTTTCAAAAGAAGGAACAGAGAAGGGGGCAAAGTGAGTAGATTCCCTCAAAGGCTCAGTCCTCTGTTCTTAACGCTACCTCGCTAACGCAGGAAATGGCTGAATAGTATGAAAAAAAAAGAAAAAAATATACATATATACAGGTATTAAGAATATATGGTGTGGGAGGCAAGTTGTTAGAAGCAGTGAAAAGTTTTTATCGAGGATGTAAGGCATGTGTACGTGTAGGAAGAGAGGAAAGTGATTGGTTCTCAGTGAATGTAGGTTTGCGGCAGGGGTGTGTGATGTCTCCATGGTTGTTTAATTTGTTTATGGATGGGGTTGTAAGGGAGGTAAATGCAAGAGTCCTGGAAAGAGGGGCAAGTATGAAGTCTGTTGGGGATGAGAGAGCTTGGGAAGTGAGTCAGTTGTTGTTCGCTGATGATACAGCGCTGGTGGCTGATTCATGTGAGAAACTGCAGAAGCTGGTGACTGAGTTTGGTAAAGTGTGTGGAAGAAGAAAGTTGAGAGTAAATGTGAATAAGAGCAAGGTTATTAGGTACAGTAGGGGTGAGGGTCAAGTCAATTGGGAGGTGAGTTTGAATGGAGAAAAACTGGAGGAAGTGAAGTGTTTTAGATATCTGGGAGTGGATCTGTCAGCGGATGGAACCATGGAAGCGGAAGTGGATCATAGGGTGGGGGAGGGGGCGAAAATTTTGGGAGCCTTGAAAAATGTGTGGAAGTCGAGAACATTATCTCGGAAAGCAAAAATGGGTATGTTTGAGGGAATAGTGGTTCCAACAATGTTGTATGGTTGCGAGGCGTGGGCTATGGATAGAGATGTGCGCAGGAGGATGGATGTGCTGGAAATGAGATGTTTGAGGACAATGTGTGGTGTGAGGTGGTTTGATCGAGTAAGTAACGTAAGGGTAAGAGAGATGTGTGGAAATAAAAAGAGCGTGGTTGAGAGAGCAGAAGAGGGTGTTTTGAAATGGTTTGGGCACATGGAGAGAATGAGTGAGGAGAGATTGACCAAGAGGATATATGTGTCGGAGGTGGAGGGAACGAGGAGAAGAGGGAGACCAAATTGGAGGTGGAAAGATGGAGTGAAAAAGATTTTGTGTGATCGGGGCCTGAACATGCAGGAGGGTGAAAGGAGGGCAAGAAATAGAGTGAATTGGTGTCATGTGGTATACAGGGGTTGACGTGCTGTCAGTGGATTGAAGCAAGGCATGTGAAGCGTCTGGGGTAAACCATGGAAAGCTGTGTAGGTATGTATATTTGCGTGTGTGGACGTGTGTATGTACATGTGTATGGGGGGGGGTTGGGCCATTTCTTTCGTCTGTTTCCTTGCGCTACCTCGCAAACGCGGGAGACAGCGACAAAGTATAAAAAAAAAAAAAAAAAAAAAAAAAAATATATATATATATATATACCTTAAGCTGAGTCAAATACCCAGTTGACTGAATGGCAGCTAACGGAGGCTGAACAGCTAGGTTGACTGCTTATGACTGCCGCGACCGGGATTCGAACCTATGTATGCTACTCATGAAACACAGCTTAGAAGTCAGCCACAAACCAACCTCACAAAGAAATCACGAAAAACCTTCACAAACTCCATCCAGGAAATCCGGTCACGCACTCTTCACCCCCACTGCTACAAGTAATGCCATCAAACCCTTAACGAACTCTCCTGCAGAGGACTCTGACAACACACCAGACTTTCACATAAAACAGTTCGGCCCAGTTGCAGTCCAAGCACACACAAGTATCTTCAACCACTCCCGGCTGCACAACAAAATGCCTAACACCTGGAAACTTGCCAACATAATAATAGTCCTACATCCCTCCAAACTTCCCAATTCCTCCTCCTCCTCCTACAGCTCTATCTCACCTCTATCCTCAGTATCCAAACCATGTGAATAAAGGATCCACAACAAAATCAAACAAAACATCCCACTCTCACCCACTCAGCATGGCTTCAGACCCAACCTTCCACCATCGCACTACACACTGACCTCAAACAACATATCCCAGATGGCTTCAACGAACCACAACACCCCTCCTGCACAGCACTAGTAGCAACAGACATCATAAAAGCATTCGACACTGTCCCCCAACACATTCTCACACAGAATTTACTTGACACCACCTTCCATGACAATGACAAAAGATGGCTGGCCAATTTCGTAGCAGATCGCCATGGCAGAGTCATTCACAATGGCTTCACCTCTAAAACAATTAAATTCTACAGTGGAGTTTCCCAGGGAGAAGTTCTCTTTCCAGCCTTCTTCAACTTTTTCCTAAGCGACCTTTCAATACCTCTAGCTAACCCCAACAGGAAGGTTCTTCTATATAAAGACGACCTTACAGCCACAGCACAACACCCTGACACCACGGTAGTATCAATACAATCAGCACGACGACTCACCCAGAACACAATGTCTGCATCTCCAATGAGATCTTCAATACTCTTTTAACTCCAGACAGACATAGACCCAGCTTACACCTTGCAATCACCTTGAATGAACAATCACTCCCACTGAACAAAACACCAACCATAATGGGCATCACTTAAAACACACACGTGATATTCACTCTGCACACCAGTAACACTAACATAAAAGCAACACACATATTAAATGCCCTTAACATGAACTGGCTTTAGATTTGAATAACAAAAGAATCCCTTGACATTCTCAACAAACAATTCAACCGCTCTACTTTAAACCACGCCTCACCCGCCTGGTCTTCTTGTATTTCAACTTCAGACGTAACAAAGCTGCAAACCACACAAAATAGTGCACTTAGAACCATCACTGGATGCCTTGCAATCACAAACACTTCGCACATACATAGTGAACCAAAGATCCTCCTCATAAAATCCCCCCTCAACGTGCTCGGCACTTCATTCTATGCGACAGCACTTGAACTCTTCCATCCCAGCCAATCTATAACTAACCACCAACCCTCAGGCAGAAATAAAAGCCTTACCCCTGCCTCACACTTCAGCAACCTCTATTCACAGATCCCCTCACCCCCAACAAATATAACACCGAAAAAACATGTACACACTGAACTAACCCGACAAGCACTACACAGCCGCCCTCCCAACTCAGTCTTGAACTCCATCCAACCAGACATAAACCTATTTGAAGCTCACAATCCTCAGACAAACACGAGTCACACTCTCCCGTCTGCGCTCCGGACATCACCCATCACTATAACTTCAGCAACACCGATTCAACTTATCCCAAGACCCTTTACCCACGATGCAACTTCCACAGTGAAGGTACCCAGCACTTACTACTCAGGCACCCTGAGCTCTCCTCAGCTACACACACACACACACACACACCACTACACTTATGACGTCCGGTACCGAGCGGTGGTGGGTTGCAGGAGCCACATAAACATAGAAAGGAAATGTATGTATATATATATATATATATATATATATATATATATATATATATATATATATATATATATATATATATATATATAATCGAACGCACTTATGTAGGGAGGACACTAGAAATCAAAGGAAATCTCAGCTGTTGGAAGGTTAAGTGGGTTAGGTTAGGTTCTACACATTTCTTCAAGTGTTTCACATAACTTCACATTACCTACTGCTACATCTTCCTTCATCTTAACAACACTCCCCAGTATCGGCATATCTAAACTTGTGGGATAAAAAAATGCCACTATTTCAAACTGTTATCAATAATTACTGTATTCCAAACATGAAATACTAATTCCCTAAAACACTCCACTCATAAAAGAGAGAATATTAACTTCCACATTTGAACGTGTCGGCGCTACCATTACTGAACATTGGCAAGGAGAAAAGAATATCACAAATAATACTATGATATTCATATTGTATCTCATCGTATTATATTCAGGTTATGCATTTTAGCTCGACACTGTAACAAAAACTGCAAGTTTCTCTGTATCACATACATCGATAGGCTACGGTTAGCTCCAGCCTGAACCTATAACCTCCACTGGAACGACGGGCAACGCTACATGCAACCAAACACAGTAATTTTATCTTTTTTGTTAGCTGAGACAGCACGTGCAACTGAATGCCCTAATCAAGGGCAATGCTCTCTCTCTCTCTCTCTCTCTCTCTCTCTCTCTCTCTCTCTCTCTCTCTATTATATATATATATATATATATATATATATATATATATATATATATATATATATATATATATACGTGTGTGTGTGTGTGTGTGTGTGTGTGTGTGTGTAATATATATATGTAATTGATTGCCGTTTTCCACATTTGTGAGGAAGCACCGGGAACAGACAAAGAATGGTCACAGCCGCTCACATCCATTCTCAAGCTGTCATGTGTTATGCACTGAAACCACAGCTCCCTATCACATGCAGGCCCTACAGACCTTTTCATACTTTCCCCCATCCGCTGTTTTACTCTAATGACAGTACTTCGATCTCCGTATACCACATCGTTTCAATTCACTCTATCCCGTGCATGCCTTTCACTCTCTTGCATGTTCAGGCCCCGATCACTCAAAAATCTTTTTCACTCCGTCTTTCCATTTCCAATTTGATCTCCTCTTTCCCTTTGTTCTCTCCACTTCTGACATATTATCTTTGTTAACCTCTCCTCACTCATTGTCACCATATGTCCTAACTATTTATGCACACTCTTTATTGTTCTCTCAACCACACTCTTTTTATTACCACACATCTCTCTTGCCCTTTTATTACTTACTCGATCAAACCACCTCACACCACATATTGTTCTCAAACATTTCATAATTGACATATCCACTCTCTGCGTACACCCTCATCATCCCATGTCTTGCATCCATAAAACATCATAAGAACCACTTGACCTTCAAACATACCAATTTTCAACCTCCTAAAACGTTCTCTCATTCCACACATTCTTCAATGCTCCCAAAACCACCTCCTCACCCACCCAAATACACTTCTACGGTTCCTTTTGCTGCCATGTACACTCCGAGATATCTAAAGACTTTACTTCCTCAAATTTCTCTCCATTCAAACTCACACCCCATCTACCTTGTCCCTCTACTTTGCTAAACCTAATAATATTGTTTTTATTCACATTTAGTCTCAACTTCCTCCGTTCACACACACTTCCAAAGTCAGGTACCAACTTCTGCAATCCCTCACTCGAATCTGCCACCAGCGCTGTATCATCAGCAAAAAACAACTAACTCACTTCCCAGGCCCTCTCATCCCCTACAGACAAGATACTCACCCCACTTTCCAAGATTCTTTGCTTTTACCTACCTCACCACCCCATCTATAAGCACGTTAAACAGCCATGGTGACATCACAAACCCCGCCGCAGACCAACCTTCATTAGGAATCATTCCTTCTCTCTTGCTGCTCGCACACATGCCTTATACCCTAGATAAAGACTTCTCACTGCTTCTTGCAGCTTTCCTACCGCATCGCATAATCTTAAAACCTTCAACAAGGTATCTCTATTAACTCTATCACATGCTTTCTCCAGATACATAAATGGCACATACAAATCCTTGTTTCTCTAAATATTTCTCACATCCATTCTTTACAGTAAACACCTGATCCACACATCCTATACCACTTCTGAAATCACACTGTTCCTCCTCTGTCTGATGCTCTGTATATATCCTCATCCTTTCAATCATTTCTCTCCCATACAACTTAACAGGTACACTCAACAAACTTGTACCTTGATTGTCTGAAGACTCACCTCTATCCTCCTTGCCTTCATACAACTGCATGACAAATGCATTCCACTAATACTCAGGCGCCTCACCATGATTCATTCATACCTGAAAATTCTAACTAACCAATCAACAACACAGTCATCTCCTTTCTAAAGAAATTCAAGAGCAATACCATCCACTCCAGCCGCCTCACCACATTTCACCTTACGTAAGGCTTTCATCACGTCTTACTTCACCAAACCACTCTCCTTGACTCTCACTTCGCATACCAAACCGACCCAAAAACCCTACATCTGCCACTCTATCATTAGATACATTTAACAGTCCTTCAAAACACTCACTCCATCTCCTTCTCATGTCATCATTGCCTCTTACCACTTTCCGTTGCACCCTTCACCGATGTTCCCATTCGTTCTCTTGCGTTTCGCACATAGTTAACCTCCTTCCAAAACATCTTTTTATTCTCCCTAAACTTTACTGATCCTCTCTCACCCAACTCTCATATGCCATCGTTTTCAACCCGTGCACCTTCCTCTATACCTCCTGCCGCTTTCTCTTATACGTAACCCAATAATTTGCACTCCTTCCTTGTAAGTACCGACCGTATACCTCCCATTTCTCTTTCACTAGCAACTCTACTTCATCATCCACAACTCACTACCCTTTCTCATCTACCTACCTCCCATGCATGCAACGTGCATCTCCTGCATATGCCAGCAATACATCCCTAAATACCTTCCATCCCTCACTCACTCCCCTAGCTTCGTCTACTCTCACCTTTTGCCATCCTGTACTCAATCTCCTGATATTTCATCACACGTCTTTTTTCCATGCGCACTTACTCTCGCCACTCTCTTCTCACTCACTTTTTCGAAAACCTCAATAATTCTTCACCCTCGCCTCTGCAAGGTAATGATCAGACATTCCACCAGCTGCCCCTCTCAGCGCATTTACATACAAGTCTCTCTTGCAAGCCGCTGACCGTCTTTTCTACTCACATACGTAAATTTGTGTATATCCCCCTCTTTAAATTGGGTATTCCCAATTACCGGTCCTTTCCAGCACATAACTCCATAAGCTCTTCATCAGTTCCATTTATAACACAGACTACCTCATACCTCCAACTGCTACACTATTTACTTTCTCATTTATATCACCCATCAC
This sequence comes from Panulirus ornatus, assembly GCF_036320965.1. NCBI lineage: Eukaryota > Metazoa > Arthropoda > Malacostraca > Decapoda > Palinuridae > Panulirus > Panulirus ornatus. Next base: position 37,894,469 of record NC_092234.1, on the reverse strand, counting down.
TAGTACCTGGTCGCTTGCATCAAAACTGCTGACATACTCATTCAGCTGCTACACAAAACATTTGCCTCTCATGATCTTTCTGCTCATGGCCAGGTGCATTAACACTAATAGTCACCAACCTCTCGCAATTCCTTACACTCTGTCACACACTCCTGTAACTCCAACAGCAGTTCTACCCCTTCCTTACCTTTTGCACCCCCCCCCTACTTTACTCCACTCTCCTCAAACAGATGATCCAGGGTTTCCTTCCTCGAACATACCTCCTAACTCTCTTTTCTTTTCATCCTGGTTATATCCACATACTTTTAGACACCCCAACTTAAGTCTTCGAGGAGGATGAGCACTCCCTGCATGTCTCCTCCTATTCCATCTTCTAAATATGTCAAGAGCCTTACATAACCAGCCAATCAACCTAGAACTGGAAATCTAAAGCACTCATTTCCTAAACTAACTTGATTTCAATGAAACCATTTCAATCTTCACATAAAGGCAACGCAAATTCTGTACCACATTCCGTATCATATTTTGCGGCAGTCTCGTGCGTCATGCCTGTTCTACCCGCACAATCTACGCTTTGTCAGGCGACCACAAAGCCCCATTTTTTTTTACGAATTTCAGCTTAATATCTGCGGCCGAGCGGGAGAACGAAGTACAAAATATGTGATGTGTGGCCGTCATGCTTGAGAAGATGATCAAGGCTGATGTGATTAATGACATTTTGTGGAAACAAGACACAGAGCTGAACAACACGGGAAAGGGGCGAACGATTTTGAAAGAATCGTATTATGGCATTATGATCAGTGTGTCCTGCTTTTTATTGGCCATTATTCATCTGGTAGTGAAAAAAAAGACTATGATATTGCCTCTTTTAAACAACCTCATATTGTGCTAGCTCAATTTTTGCTCTGCGTATCTGAATGTACAATACAGATCTGCATGTCTGATTGTCCAATGTAAGTTTTAATCCTGTGATGAAGCTTGTGTGGCAGGATTACCGAGTGTGATAACTGCGCACGCTCACTTTGAAGTGGTAGACGAGTTAGTCATACAGGCAGCGGACCCCTGCACATTAAGGTACCAAGATAGTCATTATGAGTTATTCACACGTTGATAAGATACGTCAACTTTGTTCATGGGCGTTCAGCATCGCCTGTATAATGAAATGACTACAGTGCAACATGAGCGTTAAGGAATAGAGCAGTTTAGCTGCGCATTATTTGTATCTAAGAGATGCTATTGTGCAGTGCTTACTGTATGATGAGAATACAGTCACTGTCACGGAGAATAATACTGATGGTGATATTTAACTGTACGATATTAAATACAGCGACGGTAATATACCAGAAAACTTGGATTAATCGCAGGCAAGTAACACTTCGAAAAATCAAAGATTAACAAAGAAAACATCACCTAACTTCCCTAAGGACAAAGTTTTATAATATTATTTTTAATATTGTACTCGACATGTACCAAGTCACACCTATGGTGGAGCACCACAACGACTGTCAACACTTAACAACACAGCCAGCGGACAGCCATGTACAGGTCTCCAGCAGCTGACGAATCTGATGTTGACATAGTTTACAAACATTTCAGTTATGGTGGCATTTACATGGATTCAGGTAATATCTTGCAGGTGTATTACCTACTTATATATTAATTAACCTTACATCTTTGCTGTTATACAAGGCCCTCATCGCCTTATTTGATATCGTTCAATACAATCCTTCAAATCATATTACAATCTGTCTTCTAAACACTGCAAAGCAAAATCAGTCCGTATTCAAAGCTGTTAGCGATACCGAGCCAAACTACTCAATTACCCACCCTGGTCTGATGTCTTGCTTAACCACTCATGCTCCACAGTACCATACGAAAAATATAAATCCACAGATTACGTCACTGTTTGAGTGGTACCCACCAAATGAAAGTACACACAACGTCCCAAGACCAGCATTGCAAGCAATTTCAACAGAGCATCGCTGGTTCGGTTGTTCAACCAGGAATGGAACTGTGGGTGTGGTTGGTCACTGGAACGCCCCAGGTATCTGGGAAGTTTGTGCGTCTTTTGTATTCTTCGTCAATTTCCACGAATCTTATTCTTTTAGGAGTTAGATCGTCTAGTTATTTTCATTGTAAAGTGAGGCCAGTCAAGCCAGATCAAAGAAGAGGAGCGGAGGGGGGGCTGCCCCGGGGCAGCCAGGACCGGAGCGGCTCGTTTTTGAAATCCCATAAAATCTATTTTTGACGTAAGACCAAACCCTCCCTGATCCTCACATACTACACCCTCCCTGATCCTCACATACTACACCCTCCCTGATCCTCACATACTACACCCTCCCTGATCCTCACATACTACACCCTCCCTGACCATCACATACTACACCCTCCCTGATCCTCACACACCCTCCCTGATCCTCACATACTACACCCTCCCTGATCCTCACATACTACACCCTCCCTGATCCTCACATACTACACCCTCCCTGATCCTCACATACTACACCCTCCCTGACCCTCACATACTACACCCTCCCTGAACCTCACATACTACACCCTCCCTGACCCTCACATACTACACCCTCCCTGACCCTCACATACTACACCCTCCCTGATCCTCACATGCTACACCCTCCCTGGCCCTCACACACTATACCCTCCCTGATCCTCACATGCTACACCCTCCCTGGCCCTCACACACTATACCCTCCCTGACCCTCACATACTACACCCTCCCTGACCCTCACACACTATACCCTCCCTGAACCTCACACACTATACCCTCCCTTATCCTCACATACTACAACCTCCCTGAACCTCACATACTACGCCCTCCCTGACCCTCACATACTACACCCTCCCTGAACCTCACATACTACACCCTCCCTGAACCTCACATACTACACCCTCCCTGATCCTCACATACTACACCCTCCCTGATCCTCACATAACACACATGAATTTTATTTTCCCTATGAACGCTTTACTGGCCTCATTTAGAATCCTTTTTTATGACAATCTCTTAAATAACGTTAAGAGAGAGAGAGAGAGAGAGAGAGAGAGAGAGAGAGAGAGAGAGAGAGAGAGAGAGAGAGAGAAGAGAGAGAGAGAAAAGAGAGAGAAACGGCCCCTAAGAACACCGTCTAGCAGGAGGAGGCGCGGCGAGGTTGTTTGCCCTGAGCTCCTGCTGGCTCTCGACGCCTCTGGAAAAAAGAGAGTGTGTGTGTGTGCAACTGCTGGTAATGCCGGTGTGAGAGCGGTCCCTGCTCGCCTGCCGCTAATGGCGGCCAACACTCTTACGAAAAACGGCTTTGCGTCGCTTCTACTCTTCTCCTTTTTTTTTTCTGCCCATGACAGTGTTTACTAAAGCTGGAAATCGTCTTAACAACAAGCCCTCCGAGGTGAAGTCGTCAGGACAACATCACAACAACACCCGAATCATAAACTCTCACAGTCGTAGTCGGTGCGACCAACACTCACTCGATGGTGAAACTTACGTTCAAATTGTTGATGATGGCGACTGGGATTTGGACCGAGTTGTGTACACAGCACTAGCGAACAAACACTCTTCCTCCCTCCGCTACCCCGTGCTGACTGACTGCCAGCGAGCATTCCTCATAACGATAATATATACGAGGAACTGACACTCTCACACGGTATCCACATGATCCCTCGTGATGAACGCGCTTCCCTGTAGATGGCTCTGCAGACTATGGTGCGGCGTCCCTTTGTTGACATTTTTTCCTTTTCTCTTACAGAACGCGTAGAACACGCGCGGTGTGGCGGGGTGACGGCAGACACAGACACGGCTTCAAAACAACATGGCTACAGCTACGTGTGGTACGTGGGAAACGGAAGAGAAATGAAAGAAATCTGAAATTTCCACTTTGTTTTTCAGAGAGTTGGTGCCAGTGTGCAGCTGTTGCATCATAAGACTCGTAATATATAGAATTGCATTACGCTGACCTAGTTTTTGCTGTATGTTGAGCTCATTTGGACATTTTTGGTTTCACTCTATTCATGTTAGTGTATCTTGTTATCTGATTATTAAAAAACGAAGACATCCATCCTCACACGCATGGTATGTGCACTGTTACCGGGTTTGCTTAGTATATTGAAAACCTCACGTATATAGAACCGATATATTGTTGGCCATTTTTCATAATTTCGTTATATGTTTTTCTTGCTTATGTAGCATATTTATTGTTCATTAAGTGTTTTGTTGATAATGAGAGCGGTCATGACACCTGTTTTCTCTTATGTCTGACACTTAGTCAACGTGGGGAGACAGACTGGCTGTGAATCAACGAATTTTGTACGATGATTCACAGTGGCAGACCAGCTGGACGATGGCGGGAACCAAGCCACTCTTCCTCCACTGTTATACGGTCACGAACCTTCATCTGTGGTGTGGTAGTATCGGCAACATCTAACGTCGTGGCACGCAGCACCTCCGACTGTCATTTGTTTTTCTTCCTCATAAGGACAATGTCTATATTGATGATTGTAAACGTGACACGCGTCATGTTATGTTTACCTTCTACGGCTGTGTTCGCTATGTGAAGGTTGATGACGTCATATGAACGGTGTAACATTGGTTACCCGACGATCATCTCGTACAGAATAGTAGTTCACCTGTGAGAGAGGTCACGAAATATCAACATTTACACTTGTTCCTATATTGCGAACTAATGGACAAGAGTACAGTGCGTCATTCATTATGTTAGTCTGTTATTTTGAAACGTTATATTGTTCCGTACGTAAACATTTTGATGAAATTGTCATTATGCGTGGAACTACAAATATCAGATATTTATACAAAATACGCAGGGCATCGTTAAAATAAATTTCGTTTTCCCAACACCAATATACATTTTCAGTGTCAAAAGCGAGTCAAACATACAATGGAAATAATATGGAATAAAAGTTGCCTTTATCTGTATTGCTTGATTTCTTGTTTATTTTGTATCAAAGAAGATACGAAGAGGAAGCGTCACCTCCTCACATTGACTTTACTTCCACTGTGGCGCTCATGGCCACACCCGGAGCGCTGCGTTAAGACGCGTGACACTGACTGAAAAATGATATTCATAGAAAATGGAAGCATTCATCATCGGAGAAAAGTTATATGATTTGAGTAACTGTACCATCAAACGAACTCTTTAGTGAAGTTCTTGGCGTTGGGGTAACCGTAAATGACGGTTAATAATTCATTATGGTAAATTCAAAGGTACTGGGTGCATGGGTAGTGTGAAGACAGAGAGCCAGTGTCTGTGAAGCCAGAGATGATTATGTTTGATGGCATTGTATTCCCGACGGTGCTGTGTGGATGTGAGTGGTGGACGAAGGTGGATGTGTTGGAAATGAAATGCCGGAGGACAATATGTGGTGGGAAGACGGTTGATCCAACAAGGAATGGCAGTGCGAGAGAGGTGTGGTCATGAGTGGAATAGGCTTGCGTGAGTTGAGCAGGGTGTGCTGAGCTGTTTCAGACGTATTGTGAGGATAAATAAGGAGACAAATACATGCGTTAGAAGTTGAGGGAACAAGGAACGGACCTCCGAGAACGAGATGGAAGAACAGAGTGGAAAACACTCTCAGTTACCGCGGCCAGAACAGGAGGGTGTTAGGCCTGCACAGGATAGAATGAATTATTGCGAGGTGGTAGTTACTTCGCGGGGACGACCTGCTGTTAGTGGGCTGAACCAAGGCGTATACAGGGGTCAGGGAAAACCACGGAAAGACTGGCTTCTAACTTTGGTGTATTGTACACGACAGGTACAGATGAGCCAGTGAGTGCTGTTCCCTCTTGTGTACCTGGCTTATTAACTGACTCACATACATGTGGGTTGCTGGTATTTAGTCCACAAATACACCATCTCACAAATGGCACCCGACTACATACAACACACACACAAGTCTATTCTTAACTTTAAGTTTTCTTGCAATGCGTGCCACGCGCTGGCCTTGCCTAATGCCAGGATCTTGCGATAGATAAGGTCAAAATATGGAGTCTTATGGAGTGTAGAACTCTCTCGCCATACTGTATTAACAGGCATTTACACACTAATGGTATATATGTAAGGTTAAGAGACAGAGTAAAGGGAGTTCAAAACTCTCTCGCCGCAACACACACAGGGTTATCATACACATGCATATGCAAGAATAGAAAGTTTCTCCAAGAGCACTGTTTAATGAGTGGCACCCTGGAAGAAAACGCATTGCCGACGAAACATCTGCTGAGGGCGCCACCGGCGGTGCGCGACGAAACTAAAATAAACGCAGAGTCCCTCTCTTGTGTAGTTGCCATAGGTCACCACTGACGGTAAGTGATCCATATGGGACTTCATCTTGTCCACCTTACTAGCGATAACGATACAAAGTGAAAGAAAATCAGTTTTCTTTAATATTTTTTCCGATCCCCGAAAGAAAATAATTTACTGATGTATGGATGACTATGATGAATTTACCCTCACAGATAACACGACTTTACTATGAAACAGTTAACTGACTAACTGGCCAACGTAATCATCTTAAGACTAATATTTTTCGTATATTTTTCATTGTTATTATTCTCTTATAACCTATAAATATTATATAGGTAGTATATTATATAGGAGAGATAGGTAGTATGTTTGAGGAAAGGAACCTGGATGTTTTGGCTCTGAGTGAAACGAAGCTCAAGGGTAAAGGGGAAGAGTGGTTTGGAAATGTCTGGGGAGTGAAGTCAGGGGTTAGTGAGAGGACAAGAGCAAGGGAAGGAGTAGCAATACTCCTTAAACAGGAGTTGTGGGAGTATGTGATAGAATGTAAGAAAGTAAATTCTCGATTAATATGGGTAAAATTGAAAGTTGATGGAGAGAGGTGGGTGATTATTGGTGCATATGCACCTGGGCATGAGAAGAAAGATCATGAGAGGCAAGTGTTTTGGGAGCAGCTGAATGAGTGTGTTAGCGGTTTTGATGCACGAGACCGGGTTATAGTGATGGGTGATTTGAATGCAAAGGTGAGTAATGTGGCAGTTGAGGGAATAATTGGTATGCATGGGGTGTTCAGTGTTGTAAATGGAAATGGTGAAGAGCTTGTAGATTTATGTGCTGAAAAAGGACTGATGATTGGGAATACCTGGTTTAAAAAGCGAGATATACATAAGTATACTTATGTAAGTAGGAGAGATGGCCAGAGAGCGTTATTGGATTACGTGTTAATTGACAGGCGTGCGAAAGAGAGACTTTTGGATGTTAATGTGCTGAGAGGTGCAACTGGAGGGTTGTCTGATCATTATCTTGTGGAGGCTAAGGTGAAGATTAGTATGGGTTTTCAGAAAAGAGGAGTGAATGTTGGGGTGAAGAAGGTGGTGAGAATAAGTGAGCTTGGGAAGGAGACCTGTGTGGGGAAGTACCAGGAGAGACTGTGTACAGAATGGAAAAAGGTGAGAACAATGGAAGTAAGGGGAGTGGGGGAGGAATGGGATGTATTTAGGGAATCAGTGATGGATTGCGCAAAAGATGCTTGTGGCATGAGAAGAGTGGGAGGTGGGCTGTTTAGAAAGGGTAGTGAGTGGTGGGATGAAGAAGTAAGAGTATTAGTGAAAGAGAAGAGAGAGGCATTTGGACGATTTTTGCAGGGAAAAAATGCAATTGAGTGGGAGAAGTATAAAAGAAAGAGACAGGAGGTCAAGAGAAAGGTGCAAGAGGTGAAAAAAAGGGCAAATGAGAGTTGGGGTGAGAGACTATCAGTAAATTTTAGGGAGAATAAAAAGATGTTCTGGAAGGAGGTAAATAGGGTGCGTAAGACAAGGGAGCAAATGGGAACTTCAGTGAAGGGCGTAAATGGGGAGGTGATAACAAGTAGTGGTGATGTGAGAAGGAGATGGAATGAGTATTTTGAAGGTTTGTTGAATGTGTCTGATGACAGAGTGGCAGATATAGGGTGTTTTGGTCGAGGTGGTGTGCAAAGTGAGAGGGTTAGGGAAAATGATTTGGTAAACAGAGAAGAGGTAGTAAAAGCTTTGCGGAAGATGAAAGCCGGCAAGGCAGCAGGTTTGGATGGTATTGCAGTGGAATTTATTAAAAAAGGGGGTGACTGTATTGTTGACTGGTTGGTAAGGTTATTTAATGTATGTATGACTCATGGTGAGGTGCCTGAGGATTGGCGGAATGCCTGCATAGTGCCATTGTACAAAGGCAAAGGGGATAAGAGTGAGTGCTCAAATTACAGAGGTATAAGTTTGTTGAGTATTCCTGGTAAATTATATGGGAGGGTATTGATTGAGAGGGTGAAGGCATGTACAGAGCATCAGATTGGGGAAGAGCAGTGCGGTTTCAGAAGTGGTAGAGGATGTGTGGATCAGGTGTTTGCTTTGAAGAATGTATGTGAGAAATACTTAGAAAAGCAAATGGATTTGTATGTAGCATTTATGGATCTGGAGAAGGCATATGATAGAGTTGATAGAGATGCTCTGTGGAAGGTATTAAGAATATATGGTGTGGGAGGCAAGTTGTTAGAAGCAGTGAAAAGTTTTTATCGAGGATGTAAGGCATGTGTACGTGTAGGAAGAGAGGAAAGTGATTGGTTCTCAGTGAATGTAGGTTTGCGGCAGGGGTGTGTGATGTCTCCATGGTTGTTTAATTTGTTTATGGATGGGGTTGTTAGGGAGGTGAATGCAAGAGTCCTGGAAAGAGGGGCAAGTATGAAGTCTGTTGGGGATGAGAGAGCCTGGGAAGTGAGTCAGTTGTTGTTCGCTGATGATACAGCGCTGGTGGCTGATTCATGTGAGAAACTGCAGAAGCTGGTGACTGAGTTTGGTAAAGTGTGTGGAAGAAGAAAGTTAAGAGTAAATGTGAATAAGAGCAAGGTTATTAGGTACAGTAGGGTTGAGGGTCAAGTCAATTGGGAGGTAAGTTTGAATGGAGAAAAACTGGAGGAAGTGAAGTGTTTTAGATATCTGGGAGTGGATCTGTCAGCGGATGGAACCATGGAAGCGGAAGTGGATCATAGGGTGGGGGAGGGGGCGAAAATTCTGGGAGCCTTGAAAAATGTGTGGAAGTCGAGAACATTATCTCGGAAAGCAAAAATGGGTATGTTTGAAGGAATAGTGGTTCCAACAATGTTGTATGGTTGCGAGGCGTGGGCTATGGATAGAGTTGTGCGCAGGAGGATGGATGTGCTGGAAATGAGATGTTTGAGGACAATGTGTGGTGTGAGGTGGTTTGATCGAGTAAGTAACGTAAGGGTAAGAGAGATGTGTGGAAATAAAAAGAGCGTGGTTGAGAGAGCAGAAGAGGGTGTTTTGAAATGGTTTGGGCACATGGAGAGAATGAGTGAGGAAAGATTGACCAAGAGGATATATGTGTCGGAGGTGGAGGGAACGAGGAGAAGAGGGAGACCAAATTGGAGGTGGAAAGATGGAGTGAAAAAGATTTTGTGTGATCGGGGCCTGAACATGCAGGAGGGTGTAAGGAGGGCAAGGAATAGAGTGAATTGGAGCGATGTGGTATACAGGGGTTGACGTGCTGTCAGTGGAGTGAATCAAGGCATGTGAGGCGTCTGGGGTGGACCATGGAAAGCTGTGTAGGTATGTATACACGTGTGTGTATGTATGTGTATGTACATGTGTATGGGGGGGGGGGTTGGGCCATTTCTTTCGTCTGTTTCCTTGCGCTACCTCGCAGACGCGGGAGACAGCGACAAAGTATAAAAAAAAAAAAAAAAAAAAAATATTATATGACGTTAGTTCTCTCCTGACCCCTCGATCTACCGTGAATAATGCAATTATATCTCGTATAATAATGGTAATTAAGTTATATTCTGTGAAACTTCATAAATCGTGTTAGAAAAAGACACTGTATTATCAAGTTCCAGAATAAAAAATGTAATTCAGCTGTATTATGACGTACAGTATATCTATGTAGACCAAGCTACAAAGAGACGTATGCGCATTTCACTAATAACCGAATGCAATCACTTGAGGCCAGACGTATCTCCACAACAGAGAAGCTTTCACATGTATGTTGGTAGTACATATGTACCGTATGTGGGGTGAGGATGGTAAAGTTGTGGGTATACAGCCATCATAATGTTCCTGTGATTCAGATCCCATTATGTCATCAGTATTCCCGCATTACTCACAACATGATAATATTTCCCAGCTTTCACGACTTCCTCCATGATGACCAAACAGCACCTGAACTGTTGACAGATAAGGTGTTAACACCACATAATCGCTTAACCCCAGAAAAAAAAAAAACCTTCTTACAACATTGTTCATGTTAGATATTTGCTAACGCTTCTGTTGCTATCATTTACTTTGTTAGATATTTGCTAACGCTTCTTCTGATACCATTGCCAATGTTAGATATTTGCTAATGCTTCTCCTTCTATCATTTTCTATGTTAGATGTTTGCTAGAGCTCCTACTACTTATTTCACATGTTAGATACATGCTCACTTTCCTGCTGCTACCACTTCCTATGTTAAATAATTTGCTAACGCTTCTGCTGCTCAATTCATATGTTAGATATTTGCTACACTACTGCAAATCATTGCCTATGGCTAGCGAGAGCTATGGCGAGCTAGAGCAATGGCCAAGTATAGTTATTGCTACGCTTCAGCGATTCACTCCCTATGGCTATTGTAAGTACGCTACTGCTGTTCACATCCTGGACACACAAAACCACTCAGTGGTGATACTCCTCGTTCTTCGATGGGTGCCGGTCCCTGGCTATGGTATATGCCATTCACATCCTACGGTTGTTTCTTAGCTATCTGCTGTCTCTGACAGTATGTTAGGCTCTTAGATATGTTGAACCTGTTTAAACGAAATGGAACACTTTCATCCCCATCTGTATAAGAAAAAAGTTGATCCTGTATTCTTTAGTATCTGACGCTATATGTCTGTTGAGGATGTGGTGACCAGACGTTGCAAGATTGATCTTGTGGAACGAAGTAATCTTACGAATTTCGTCATTGTTTCTAACCATAATATCAGACCCCACGACACGTTAGACCATCATCATTCCTCTCCTACCATATGGGGGAGAAATTTTCGAGTGCTTTTATACTGACTGGAGGATAAAGCAAGAACGACAATATATTAGTTTTTCGCTAGAACAATATGATGGAGTTTGTGAAGGTGGCACCGAAGGCACGAGTATGTCAAAATGATACCATTATTGTTAACCTCATTTGATCCCAGGAATAAGTCACGCCATAATCTCAAAGTCTCAGAAGCAGTTCATTCCGGTTGAAAGATAATGTATTCTGTTTTAAAATTCATGAGATTTTATGCAGATACGATGGGAAAATTTGCTCTTTTAGAAGACGTATCTGTTCGCCGATCGACTGGGCTGCAGGAGGAGGCCTGGGCCCCCACCTCACAGCCTGGAGGCTCCACGGGAGCTGCGGGAAAGACGGAAATAATGAGTCACTGATATGTAAGGCAAGACGTTTGTAAAGAAAATGGAAGGGCTATGCCTTACTTTCTCGCTACAGAGTGAACGACAAGGCATCAAAGAGGATCTAAGAAGAAGAAAAAAAATAAGACTATAAAGTGAAAGAGAGAGAGAGAGGGAGTGATATTGTACAGAGGTCCGCACGAGTTTGGAGACTTGACTCTATCAGAGAGAAAGGTTACAGGATGACGAAAGGTGAAAATGAATCCCATAGCTTTGCTGCTCAAGGTGAGTAGGAGGAGGTGTCATAACGGTCAATACTCGAGTCGCCCATCTCCACACACACACATGTGGGAAGCAGCAACCAGACGTGTCTCTCGAGGCAATGCCTTGGGGGAGTGAGGACACACGCAGGCAGCTCACGAGGATAGTTGCCATGATAAGACTTGCAGAAGAGAGAGAGAGAGAGAGAGAGAGAGAGAGAGAGAGAGAGAGAGAGAGAGAGAGAGAGAGAGAGAGAGAGAGAGAGAGAGAGAGAGATCATCACGGCGCACGGAAGAAAAGGGAGGGTTGAAGAGAGGTGATACCAGAATTAATGAGACTGTGGACTTTTCACTTCACTTCCGTCAATATCGAGGGGAAGGTAAAGCCAACCCATAAATTCCAGCAGTAGTCCTCACTGCAGAGAATACAGTCCCTGTACATATGAAATACCTGCTGACAACGGGCATGATTACTGCACCTGTACAACGCCCCTGGAGAGTGGGAACACAATATTTATGTTGCTAATGTAGGGCCTGCGAGAGAGAATGGAGGAATGTTTATGCTCAACTTGTTTCACTTATCAAAGGGTTGAAATGTGGTGTTTTGAAATTGAAAGGAGGAAGAAGAATGATTCTCAGATGGAGATTTATGGAGAAATTGCCTTTTACGAGCATTAAATTTGAATAGGTTACTGCTTTCCCATTCCGGGGTGCTGCATAGGTCGGGGAGAGGTTAGAAAATATGTTCCGTACGAGAAATAGAACGAGTATTAGAAGATTTAGGAGGAGGAGGAGGAGGAGGAGGAGGAGGAGGAGGAGGAAGAGGAGGACGGGAGGGAAAGTGAGTTGAAGTGTGCAAAGTGGAATCCCCAGCATGAGTGAGTTAAGTAATACTAAGGAATACAAATGAATATAAGCAGCGATAGACCGTTGGATCTCTTTTTAAGACTGATGGTATTGGTGGACGTTGTCAGAAACTTCAGAGATGATCGTTGATAAATATAGCAGTGTGTTGATATGACCATCTCCCACACTGAGTTTCATGATTACTACTTGTACATAGTACAGAAGTACTGCAGGTACGATTCATGGCAGAAGCTGGTGACTGAGTTTGGAAAAGTGTGTGGAAGAAGAAAGTTAAGAGTAAATGTGAATAAGAGCAAGGTTATTAGGTACAGTAGGGTTGAGGGTCAAGTCAATTGGGAGGTGAGTTTGAATGGAGAAAAACTGGAGGAAGTGAAGTGTTTTAGATATCTGGGAGTGGATCTGGCAGCGGATGGAACCATGGAAGCGGAAGTGGATCATAGGGTGGGGGAGGGGGCGAAAATCCTGGGGGCCTTGAAGAATGTGTGGAAGTCGAGAACATTATCTCGGAAAGCAAAAATGGGTATGTTTGAAGGAATAGTGGTTCCAACAATGTTGTATGGTTGCGAGGCGTGGGCTATGGATAGAGTTGTGCGCAGGAGGATGGATGTGCTGGAAATGAGATGTTTGAGGACAATGTGTGGTGTGAGGTGGTTTGATCGAGTGAGTAACGTAAGGGTAAGAGAGATGTGTGGAAATAAAAAGAGCGTGGTTGAGAGAGCAGAAGAGGGTGTTTTGAAGTGGTTTGGGCACATGGAGAGGATGAGTGAGGAAAGATTGACCAAGAGGATATATGTGTCGGAGGTGGAGGGAACAAGGAGAAGAGGGAGACCAAATTGGAGGTGGAAAGATGGAGTGAAAAAGATTTTGTGTGATCGGGGCCTGAACATGCAGGAGGGTGAAAGGAGGGCAAGGAATAGAGTGAATTGGAGCGATGTGGTATACCGGGGTTGACGTGCTGTCAGTGGATTGAAGCAAGGCATGTGAAGCGTCTGGGGTAAACCATGGAAAGCTGTGTAGGTATGTATATTTGCGTGTGTGGACGTATGTATATACATGTGTATGGGGGGGGGGTTGGGCCATTTCTTTCGTCTGTTTCCTTGCGCTACCTCGCAAACGCGGGAGACAGCGACAAAGTATAATAATAATATAATAATAATAATATATATATATATATATATATATACAACATGTTTGAGGGAATAGTGGTTCCAACAATGTTGTATGGTTGCGAGGCGTGGGCTATGGATAGAGATGTGCGCAGGAGGATGGATGTGCTGGAAATGAGATGTTTGAGGACAATGTGTGGTGTGAGGTGGTTTGATCGAGTAAGTAACGTAAGGGTAAGAGAGATGTGTGGAAATAAAAAGAGCGTGGTTGAGAGAGCAGAAGAGGGTGTTTTGAAATGGTTTGGGCACATGGAGAGAATGAGTGAGGAGAGATTGACCAAGAGGATATATGTGTCGGAGGTGGAGGGAACGAGGAGAAGAGGGAGACCAAATTGGAGGTGGAAAGATGGAGTGAAAAAGATTTTGTGTGATCGGGGCCTGAACATGCAGGAGGGTGAAAGGAGGGCAAGAAATAGAGTGAATTGGAGTCATGTGGTATACAGGGGTTGACGTGCTGTCAGTGGATTGAAGCAAGGCATGTGAAGCGTCTGGGGTAAACCATGGAAAGCTGTGTAGGTATGTATATTTGCGTGTGTGGACGTGTGTATGTACATGTGTATGGGGGGGGGGGTTGGGCCATTTCTTTCGTCTGTTTCCTTGCGCTACCTCGCAAACGCGGGAGACAGCGACAAAGTATAAAAAAAAAAAAAAAAAAAAAAAAAAATATATATATATATATATATATATATATATATATATATATATATATATATATATATAAATATTTTTTTTTTAATTTTCCAAAAGAAGGAACAGAGGGGGCCAGGTGAGGATATTCCAAAAAAGGCCCAGTCCTCTGTTCTTAACGCTACCTCGTTAACGCGGGAAATGGCGAATAGTTTAAAAAAAAATAATATATATATATATATATATATATATATATATATATATATATATATATATATATATATATATATATATGTATATATATATATGTAGGGGAGAGAGAGAACTTCCCACACATTCCTCACGTGTCGTAGAAGGCGACTAAAGGGGACGAAAGCGGGGGGCTGGAAACCCACCCCTCCTTGTATTTCAACTTTCTAAAAGAGGAAACAGAGGAAGGAGTCACGCGGGGAGTGCTCATCCTCCTCGAAGGCTCAGATGGGGGTGTCTAAATGTGTGTGGATGTAACCAAGATGAGAAAAAAGGAGAGATAGGTAGCATGTTTGAGGAAATGAACCTGGATGTTTTGGCTCTGAGTGAAACGAAGCTCAACGGTAAAGGGGAAGAGTGGTTTGGGAATGTCTTGTGAGTAAAGTCAAGGGTTAGTGAGAGGACAAGAGCAAAGGAAGGAGGAGCACTACTCCTGAAACAGGAGTGGTGGGAGTATGAGATAGAGTGTAAGAAAGTAAACTCTAGATTGATATGGGTAAAACTGAAAGTGGATGGAGAGAGATGGGTGATTATTGGTGCATATGCACCTGGGCATGAGAAGAAAGATCATGAGAGGCAAGTGTTTTGGGAGCAGCTGAGTGAGTGTGTTAGTAGCTTTGATGCACGAGACTGGGTTATAGTGATGGGTGATTTGAATGCAAAGGTAAGTAATGTGGCAGTTGAGGGAATAATTGGTGTACATGGGGTGTTCAGTGTTGTAAATGGAAATGGTGAAGAGCTTGTAGATTTATGTGCTGAAAAAGGACTGGTGATTGGGAATACCTGGTTTAAAAAGAGAGATATACATAAGCATACGTATGTAAGTAGAAGAGATGGCCAGAGAGCTTTATTGATAGGCGTGCGAAAGAGAGACTTTTGGATGTTAACGTGCTGAGAGGTGCAACTGGAGGGATGTCTGGTCATTATTTTGTGGAGGTGAAGGTGAAGATTTGTAGAGGTTTTCAGAAAAGAAGAGAGAATGTTGGGGTGAAAAGAGTGGTGAGAGTAAGTGAGCTTGGGAAGGAAACTTGTGTGAGGAAGTAACAGGAGAGACTGAGTACAGAATGAAAAAGGTCAGAACAAAGGACGTAAGGGGAGTGAGGGAGGAATGGGATGTAATTGGGGAAGCAGTGATGGCTTGCGTAAAAGATGCTTGTGGCATGAGAAGCGTGGGAGGTGGGCCGATTAGAAAGGGTACTGAGTGGTGGGATGAAGAAGTAAGATAATTAGTGAAAGAGAAGAGAGAGGCATTTGGACGATTTTTGCAGGGAAATAATGCAAATGACTGGGAGATGTATAAAAGAAAGAGGCAGGAGGTCAAGAGAAAGGTGCAAGAGGTGAAAAAGAGGGCAAATGAGAGTTAGGGTGAGAGAGTATCATTAAAATTTAGGGAGAATAAAAAGATGTTTTGGAAGGAGGTAAATAAAGTGCGTAAGACAAGGGAACAAATGGGAACTTCAGTGAAGGGGGCTAATGGGGAGGTGACAACAAGTAGTGGTGATGTGAGAAGGAGATGGAGTGAGTATTTTGAAGGTTTGTTGAATGTGTTTCATGACAGAGTGGCAGATATAGGGTGTTTTGGTCGAGGTGGTGTGCAAAGTGATAGAGTTAGGGAAAGTGATTTGGTAAACAGAAAAGAGGTAGTAAAAGCTTTGCGGAAGATGAAAGCCGGCAAGGCAGCGGGTTTGGATGGTATTGCAGTAGAATTTATTAAAAAAGGGGGTGACTGTATTGTTGACTGGTTGGTAAGGTTATCTAATGTATGTATGACTCATGGTGAGGTGCCTGAGGATTGGCGGAATGCGTGCATAGTGCCATTGTACAAAGGCAAAGGGGATAAACGTATGTGCTCAAATTACAGAGGTATAAGTCTGTTGAGTATCCCTGGAAAATTATATGGGAGGGTATTGATTGAGAGGGTGAAGGCATGTACAGAGAATCAGATTGGGGAAGAGCAGTGTGGTTTCAGAAGTGGTAGAGGATGTGTGGATCAGGTGTTTGCTTTGAAGAATGTATGTGAGAAATACTTAGAAAAGCAAATGGACTTGTATGTAGCATTTATGGATCTGGAGAAGGCATCTGATAGAGTTGATAGAGATGCTCTGTGGAAGGTATTAAGAATATATGGTGTGGGAGGCAAGTTGTTAAAAGCAGTGAAAAGTTTTTATCAAGGATGTAAGGCATGTGTACGTGTAGGAAGAGAGGAAAGTGATTGGTTCTCAGTGAACGTAGGTTTGCGACAGGGGTATGTGATGTCTCCATGGTTGCTTAATTTGTTTATGGGTAAGGTTGTTAGGGAGGTGAATGCAAGAGTTTTGGAAAAAGGGGCAAGTATGCAGTCTGTTGTGGATGAGAGAGCTTGGGAAGTGAGTGAGTTGTTGTTCGCTGATGATACAGCGTTGGTGGCTGATTCGTGTGAGGAACTGCAGAAGCTGGTGACTGAGTTTGGTAAAGTGTGTGAAAGAAGAAAGCTAAGAGTAAATGTGAATAAGAGCAAGATTATTAGGTACAGTAGTGTTGAGGGACAAGTCAATTAGGAGGTAAGTTTGAATGGAGAAAAACTGGAGGAAGTGAAGTGTTTTAGATATCTGGGAGTGGATTTGGCAGCGGATGGAACCATGGAAGTGGAAGTGAATCATAGGGTGGGGGAGGGGGCGAAAATTCTGGGAGCGTTGAAGAATGTGTGGAAGTCGAGAGCATTATCTCGGAAAGCAAAAATGGGTATGTTTGAAGGAATAATGGTTCCAATAATGTTATACGGTTGCGAGGCGTGGGCTACGGATAGAGTTGTGCGGAGGAGGGTGGATGTGTTGGAAATGAGATGTTTGAGGACAATATGTGGTGTGAGGTAGTTTGATCGAGTAAGTAATAATGGAGTAAGAGAGATGTGTGGTAATAAAAAGAGTGTGGTTGAGAGAGCAGAAGAGGGTGTTTTGAAATGGTTTGGTCACATAGAGAGAATGAGTGAGGAAAGATTGACCAAGAGGATATATGTGTCAGAGGTGGGGGGAACGAGAAGAAGTGGGAGACCAAATTGGAGGTGGAAAGATAGAGTGAAAAAGATTTTGAGTGATCGGGGCCTGAACATGCAGGAGGGTGAAAGGCGTGAAAGGAATAGAGTGAATTGGAATGATGTGCCATACGGTTTCGACGTGCTGTCAATGGATTGAACCAGGGCATGTGAAGCGTTTGGGGTAAACCATGGAAAGTTCTGTGAGGCCTGGATGTGGAAAGGGAGCTGTGGTTTCGGTGCATTATTACATGACAGCTAGAGACTGAGTGTGAACGAATGTGGCCTTTGTTTACTTTTCCTGGCGCTACCTCGCGCACATGAGGGGGGAGTGGGTTGGTATTTCATGTGTGACGGGGTGGCAATGGGAATGAATAAGGGCAGACAGTATGTATTATGTACTTGTGTATATATGTATATGTCTGTGTGTGTATATATATGTATACAATGAGATGTATAGGCATGTATATTTGCGTGTGTGGATGTGTAGGTATATACATGTGTATGTGGGTGGGTTGGGCCATTCTTTCGTCTGTTTCCTTGCGCTACCTCGCTAACGCGGGAGACAGCGACAAAGCAAAATAAATAAATAAAATAAATAGATATTATATATATATATATATATATATATATATATATATATATATATATATATATATATATATATATTTTTTTTTTTTTTTTTTTTTTCTTTGAGTACACGGGGAAAATGAAACGGAAGATCCCAAGTGCACTGTCGTGTAATAATCACATCAGGGGAGATACAAGACATTAATATAACAGTTAGTTGATATACAACGAAGAGACATAGCTAGGACGCCATTTGATATACACACGAGTTGCAGTCCTGGTTTTTCTTATTACGATGCGAGAGAAAACGAGAGCAAAAGAGAGACGGAAGCGTGAAGGAAGGGCGTAACGTGGAGCAAGGGAGGACGCATTCTCCCGAACTGGAGTCTGTCTGGAGCCCAGGTCATGGAATCCTATAATAACACGTTCCACGGAGTTTGGTCTGAAATGACTATTCTCTCACTGGATTTCAGCACAGTTGGCTGAACGACCTGACGACGTGACATGGAAATGAAGGTTATTCTTCCCACATTCAGTGGCATCACTATGTGTGGCAGCGCTGACGTCACTGTGCAAGATGCGATAGTCCCTCAACATGTCGGGTAACAGGGATGACCGTGGGAAGACTAGGCCATTGACATGTTCAGTCAGGCTGGACCCACAATAATGTGAAACAGGGGAAGAATAGCGGATGCAAGTCTGATTATAAATCAATATAAGGAACACGACTATATTCATCTGCTGAAGCATAAAACAAAACCAGACTGATTGTAAAAAATCCAGTGATTGATCCAGGAGTCTTTAGCTGGTTTACGGCTAAAAGGTTCGTAAACTGCTAATGTCACATTCTTACTAAAACTTGGACTCCCTGACTCGTTTCAAGGACGATACAAAGTGTGTGACAGCAATGTGCAGGCTATCCACACACTACACACATACATAACAAAACGTCGTATCTTATGTTATGCCTTCAAGAAACATCATCATTAAACGTGTATCGACGTTCATGCTCTTAGATTCACATACGTCTCAGCTACGTATGTACACGACATTAAAAGATATATCGAAGGCTGTAGTGTTGTGCACGGAACAACAAGAGAGCTACTCAGGTTGTGTGTCAGGCTTGATGGTCAATGACCAGTGGAGAGTGACAGCCAAACACTGCTTGAATCTCTGGTCAACTGATAGTAAACCTAAGTACAAGGTACTGTACTAGAGATGACAACTGATGATAAGCATTACATAAATTTAGATGCTTCTACATAGAAGAGAATATAGAAAAGGAAAACTTACTAAACCTGATATATATATATATATATATATATATATATATATATATATATATATATATATATATATATATATATATATATATATATATATATATCCTAGCATGAGGCAGGTACCCATTTTATCGACCAAACCTTCGGGTGGATGAACATTTGGGTCAGTTGTAAACTGAATGCTGTAACCAGGATTCTAACCTATGCGTTCTACCCTGAGTGGCTTATAAATGCGTCACGGTCAGGGACGCTCAGCGTTACACCACGGAGGTCTATACAATCGTCCCTCCTCGCATCACATAGTGTCCTCAAACGTTTAATTCCAACACATTCATCCTCATCCATACTTTGTCAGCTACGTCCTACGCCTCACATCCACACAACACCGTCGGGACTACTATACCATTAAAAACATCCTTCTTTTCCCTCACAGACAGTGACCTCTCTTTCCACACACCCATAAGCATATCAAAGATCTTTGTTCCATCTTACAAGAGTTCTCATGGTTCCATCCGCTGTCATGTCCACTTCCAGAAATACAAAAAAAAATCCACTTCATCCAGGCTCGTTCCATTCAAACTCATACACCAACCAAATTGTCTTTCCCTACCAAATTTAACACATTTTCTTTATTTCACATTAACTCTCAACCTTCCCTTTCACATGCTCTCCTAATCCCAGAAACAAGGCTTGTGCAATTTTTCACTCTTTTCTCCTACTAGATACGTGTTACCAGCAAACAGCATGACTCACCTCTCATGCACACCAACCCCTAGTAAACTGTATATCTCTCTACAAGACCCATGTATTCACCTTCCTCGCCATCCCACCCATATGCAGGTTAATCAGGCACTGCGACATCACACACCCCTGCGGCAGACCCTGGAACTACTCACCTTCCTCTCTTCCTTCTCGCATAAATGCTTGACTAGCCTCATGAAAACACCTGCCTGCTTTAAATGCCATTTTTCCCGCACCACATATTCGTAGAATCTGAGACAAAACACATCTATCAGCCATAACATACTAATACCAAATCCTTATTTATCTCTTTGTATTTCTCACACAAGTTCTTCAAAACAAACATCTTATCCACACATCCTCTACCAACCCTGATATCATACTGTTCCTCCCCAGTCTGATGTTCTGTGCATGCCACCATCCACTCAATCACCATTCCCCCATGCAACTTACCAGCTACACTCAAAAACTTATCCTCTGTGATACGAAAAATCATCCCCCCCCCCCAACCCTTAACTTATATAATGGCACTATACAGGTATTCCTCTAATCCTCAGGCACCTCACCATAATCCAAACATACATTAAAAACCTTAAAATCAAATCAACAACAGTCGTCATCTTTTTCTTGAAAAAAAAACCCGGCTGAAATCCCGTCCACACCAGCCGCTTCGGCACACTCCCCACTGAACCACTTACCTTGACTCTCACGCCCAGGACACCTCCACCTCTTCTGTCTACGTCTAGCATATTCAACAGACCTTCAAAATATTCACTTTGACACCTCTTCACCTTTTATTTGGCTGTTGCTGCGTACAAACTGATCCTCCATTGTCGTCTTTTTTCTCACACTACGCACCTACTTCTAAAATATCTTTGTTGTTGTCCTGAAGTTTTCTATTACTATCCCAACATAGCTATCATTTACCCTAATGTTCAGTCTTGCAAGTGAATTTTCCCCTCCTGACTCTTCCTCCTGATCTCCTAATCACTCGCATTCCTCCATTAATAGCATTACTTCTTCATCCCACCACTCACTACCCTTTCTCACACGCCCACATCTTCGCTTCCTCATGCCACACATTTCTCTCACACATGCCAACAAAACTTCCCTAAGAACTCTCTGCTCCTCATACACTCCCCTAGTTACGTTAACTTTCACCTTTCACCATTCTTCACACAATCTCTCCTGGTATCCTCTCACACAAAACTCTTCATAAAAGCTCATTCTCCCTCAACGCCCTCTCCCCACCATATCAATTCTCCTTTCTTAAAGCCTCTTCAAACTTTCACGCTCGCCTCCACCAGAAAGTGATCAGACTTCCCACCAGCTGCCCCTCTCAGCGAATTTATATCCAAAAGTCAGTCTTTAACACACCTATGATTTAATACAGAATTCAATAACGCCCGCTCCCCATCCAATCCCTCCCCCTCACTCGTGTATAGTTACAGCACGACCAACCCTCATTCTTAATTAAGGTGTTCCCGATCACCAGTCGTTTTTCTTAGCACGCAGCCCCAAAACCTCTTCATCATTTTCATACATATATATATATATATATATATATATATATATATATATATATATATATATATATATATATATATATATAAATATATATATATATATATATATATATATATATATATATATATATATATATATATATATGTATTGGAAAGGATCACAATTTTCCGCATGATCAAGTATATACCAAATGGCGTCCTAGCTATGTCTCTTCGTTGTATATCAACTGACTGTTATATTCTTCTCATGATGTGATTATTACACGAAAGTGCACTTGGGAACTTATCGTGTTTCATTTTCCCGGTGGACTCATAAGAATATATACATACATATATATATATATATATATATATATATATATATATATATATATATATATATATATATATATATATATATATATATGGTGAGAGTAAGTGAGTTTGGGAAAGAGACTTGTGTGAGGAAGTACCAGGAGAGACTGAATACAGAATGGAAAAAAGTGAGAACAAAGGAGGTAAGGGGAGTGGGGGAGGAATGGGATGTATTTAGGGAAGCAGTGATGGCTTGCGCAAAAGATGCTTGTGGCATGAGAAGCGTGGGAGGTGGGCAGATTAGAAAGGGTAGTGAGTGGTGGGATGAAGAAGTAAGAAAATTAGTGAAAGAGAAGAGAGAGGCATTTGGACGATTTTTGCAGGGAAATAATGCAAATGACTGGGAGATGTATAAAAGAAAGAGGCAGGAGGTCAAGAGAAGGTGCAAGAGATGAAAAAGTGGGCAAATGAGAGTTAGGGTGAGAGAGTATCATTAAAATTTAGGGAGAATAAAAAGATGTTTTGGAAGGAGGTAAATAAAGTGCGTAAGACAAGGGAACAAATGGGAACTTCAGTGAAGGGGAGCAAATGGGGAGGTGATAACAAGTAGTGGTGATGTGAGGAGATGGAGTGAGTATTTTGAAGGTTTGTTGAATATGTTTGATGTCAGAGTGGCAGATGTAGGGTGTTTTGGTCGAGGAGGTGTGCAAAGTGAGAGGGTTAGGGAAAATGATTTGTTAAACAGAGAAGAGGTAGTAAAAGCTTTGCGGAAGATGAAAGCCGGCAAGGCAGCGGGTTTGGATGGTGCTGCAGTGGAATTTATTAAAAGAAGGGGGTGACTGTATTGCTGACTGGTTGGTAAGGTTATTTAATGTATGTATGATTCATGGTGAGGTGCCTGAGGATTGGCGGAGTGCTTGCATAGTGCCATTGTACAAAGGCAAAGGGGATAAGAGTGAGTGCTCAAATTACAGAGGTATAAGTTTGTTGAGTATTCCTGGTAAATTATATTGGAGGGTATTGATTGAGAGGGTGAAAACATGTACGGGGAATCAGATTGGGGAAGAGCAGTGTGGTTTCAGAAGTGGTAGAGGATGTGTGGATCAGGTGTTTGCTTTGAAGAATATATGTGGGAAATACTTAGAAAAGCAAATGGATTTGTATGTAGCATTTATGGATCTAGAGAAGGCATATGATAGATTTGATAGAGATGCTCTGTGGAAGGTATTAAGAATATATGGTGTGGGAGGAAAGTTGTTAGAAGCAGTGAAAAGTTTTTATCGAGAATGTAAGGCATGTGTACGTGTAGGAAGAGAGGAAAGTGATCGGTTCTCAGTGAATGTAGGTTTGCGGCAGGGGTGTGTGATGTCTCCATGGTTGTTTAATTTGTTTATGGATGGGGTTGTTACGGAGTTGAATGCAAGAGTTTTGGAAAGAGGGGCAAGTATGCAGTCTGTTGTGGATGAAAGAGCTTGGGAAGTGAGTCAGTTGTTGTTCGCTGATGATACAGCGCTGGTGGCAGATTCCTGTGAGAAACTGCAGAAGCTGGTGACAGTTTGGTAAAGTGTGTGAAAGAAGAAAGTTGAGAGTAAATGTGAATAAGAGTAAGGTTATTAGGTACAGTAGGGTTAAAGGTCAAGTCAACTGGGAGGTAAGTTTGAATGGAGAAAAACTGGAGGAAGTGAAGTGTTTTAGATATCTGGGAGTGGATTTGGCAGCGGATGGAACCATGGAAGCGGAAGTGAATCATAGGGTGGGGGAGGGGGCGAAAATTCTGGGAGCCTTGAAGAATGTGTGGAAGTCGAGAACATTACCTCGGAAAGCAAAAATGGGTATATTTGAAGGAATAGTGGTTCCAACAATGTTGTATGGTTGCGAGTCGTGGGCTATGGATAGAGTTGTGCGCAGGAGGTTGTGCTGGAAACGAGATGTTTGAGGACAATATGTGGTGTGAGGCGGTTTGATCGAGTAAGTAATAATAGGGTAAGAGAGATGTGTGGTAATAAAAAGAGTGTGGTTGAGAGAGCAGAAGAGGGTGTTTTGAAATGGTTTGGTCAAATGAAGAGAATGAGTGAGGAAAGATTGACCAAGAGGATATATGTGTCAGAGATGGAGGGAACGAGGAGAAGTGGGAGACCAAATTGGAGGTAGAAAGATGGAGTGAAAAAGATTTTGAGTGATCGGGGCCTGAACATTCATGAAGGTGAAAGGCGTGCAAGGAATGGAGTGAATTGGAACGAAGTAGTATACCGGGGTCGACGTGCTGTCAATGGATTGAACCAGGGCATGTGAAGCGTCTGGGGTAAACCATGGAAAGTTGTGTGGGGCCTGGATGTGGAAAGGGAACTGTGGTTTTGGTGCATTATTACATGACAGCTAGAGACTAAGTGTGAACGAATGTGGCCTTTGTTGTCTTTTTCTAGCGCTACCTCGCGCACATAAGGGGGGAGGGAATTGTTATTTCATGTGTGGCGGGGTGGCGATGGGAATGAATAAAGGCAGACAGTATGAATTATGTACATGTGTACATATGTATATATCTGTGTGTGTATACATATGTATACGTTGAGATGTATAGTTATGTATATTTGCTTGTGTGGACGTGTATGTATATACATGTGTATGTGGGTGGGTTGGGCCATTCTTTCGTCTGTTTCCTTGCGCTACCTCGCTAGCGCGGGAGACAGCGACAAAGGAAAATAATAAATATATATATATATATATATATATATATATATATATATATATATATATATATATAGAAAGCGACTAGAGGGGACGGGAGCGGGGGGCCAGAAATCCTCCCCTCCTTGTATTAACTTTCTAAAATGGGAAACAGAAGAAGGAGTCACGCGGGGAGTGCTCATCCTCCTCGAAGGCTCAGAGTGGGGTGCCTAAATGTGTGTGGATGTAACCAAGATGTGAAAAAAGGAGAGATAGGTAGTATGTTTGAGGAAAGTAACCTGGATGTTTTGGCTCTGAGTGAAACGAAGCTCAAGGGTAAAGGGGAAGAGTGGTTTGGGAATGTCTGGGGAGTAAAGTCAGGGGTTAGTGAGAGGACAAGAGCAAGGGAAGGAGTAGCAATACTCCTGAAACAGGAGTTGTGGGAGTATGTGATAGAGTGTAAGAAAGTAAATTCTCGATTAATATGGGTAAAACTGAAAGTTGATGGAGAGAGGTGGGTGATTATTGGTGCATATGCACCCGGGCATGAGAAGAAAGATCATGAGAGGCAAGTGTTTTGGGAGCAGCTGAATGAGTGTGTTAGTGGTTTTGATGCACGAGACCGGGTTATAGTGATGGGTGATTTGAATGCAAAGGTGAGTAATGTGGCAGTTGAGGGAATAATTGGTATACATGGGGTGTTCAGTGTTGTAAATGGAAATGGTGAAGAGCTTGTAGATTTATGTGCTGAAAAAGGACTGATGATTGGGAATACCTGGTTTAAAAAGCGCGATATACATAAGTATACTTATGTAAGTAGGAGAGATGGCCAGAGAGCGTTATTGGATTACGTGTTAATTGACAGGCGTGCGAAAGAGAGACTTTTGGATGTTAATGTGCTGAGAGGTGCAACTGGAGGGATGTCTGATCATTATCTTGTGGAGGCTAAGGTGAAGATTTGTATGGGTTTTCGGAAAAGAAGAGTGAATGTTGGGGTGAAGAGGGTGGTGAGAGTAAGTGAGCTTGGGAAGGAGACCTGTGTGAGAAAGTACCAGGAGAGACTGAGTACAGAATGGAAAAAGGTGAGAGCAATGGAAGTAAGGGCAGTGGGGGAGGAATGGGATGTATTTAGGGAATCAGTGATGGATTGCGCAAAAGATGCTTGTGGCATGAGAAGAGTGGGAGGTGGGTTGATCAGAAAGGGTAGTGAGTGGTGGGATGAAGAAGTAAGAGTATTAGTGAAAGAGAAGAGAGAGGCATTTGGACGATTTTTGCAGGGAAAAAATGCAATTGAGTGGGAGATGTATAAAAGAAAAAGACAGGAGGTCAAGAGAAAGGTGCAAGAGGTGAAAAAAAGGGCAAATGAGAGTTGGGGTGAGAGAGTATCATTAAATTTTAGGGAGAAGATGTTCTGGAAGGAGGTAAATAAAGTGCGTAAGACAAGGGAGCAAATGGGAACTTCAGTGAAGGGCGCAAATGGGGAGGTGATAACAAGTAGTGGTGATGTGAGAAGGAGATGGAGTGAGTATTTTGAAGGTTTGTTGAATGTGTTTGATGATAGAGTGGCAGATATAGGGTGTTTTGGTCGAGGTGGTGTGCAAAGTGAGAGGGTTAGGGAAAATGATTTGTTAAACAGAGAAGAGGTAGTGAAAGCTTTGCGGAAGATGAAAGCCGGCAAGGCAGCAGGTTTGGATGGTATTGCAGTGGAATTTATTAAAAACGGGGGTGACTGTATTGTTGACTGGTTGGTAAGGTTATTTAATGTATGTATGACTCATGGTGAGGTGCCTGAGGATTGGCGGAATGCGTGCATAGTGCCATTGTACAAAGGCAAAGGGGATAAGAGTGAGTGCTCAAATTACAGAGGTATAAGTTTGTTGAGTATTCCTGGTAAATTATATGGGAGGGTATTGATTGAGAGGGTGAAGGCATGTACAGAGCATCAGATTGGGGAAGAGCAGTGTGGTTTCAGAAGTGGTAGAGGATGTGTGGATCAGGTGTTTGCTTTGAAGAATGTATGTGAGAAATACTTAGAAAAGCAAATGGATTTGTATGTAGCATTTATGGATCTGGAGAAGGCATATGATAGAGTTGATAGAGATGCTCTGTGGAAGGTATTAAGAATATATGGTGTGGGAGGAAAGTTGTTAGAAGCAGTGAAAAGTTTTTATCGAGGATGTAAGGCATGTGTACGTGTAGGAAGAGAGGAAAGTGATTGGTTCTCAGTGAATGTAGGTTTGCGGCAGGGGTGTGTGATGTCTCCATGGTTGTTTAATTTGTTTATGGATGGGGTTGTTAGGGAGGTTAATGCAAGAGTTTTGGAAAGAGGGGCAAGTATGAAGTCTGTTGGGGATGAGAGAGCTTGGGAAGTGAGTCAGTTGTTGTTCGCTGATGATACAGCGCTGGTGGCTGATTCATGTGAGAAACTGCAGAAGCTGGTGACTGAGTTTGGTAAAGTGTGTGGAAGAAGAAAGTTAAGAGTAAATGTGAATAAGAGCAAGGTTATTAGGTACAGTAGGGTTGAGGGTCAAGTCAATTGGGAGGTGAGTTTGAATGGAGAAAAACTGGAGGAAGTGAAGTGTTTTAGATATCTGGGAGTGGATCTGGCAGCGGATGGAACCATGGAAGCGGAAGTGGATCATAGGGTGGGGGAGGGGGCGAAAATCCTGGGAGCCTTGAAGAATGTGTGGAAGTCGAGAACATTATCTCGGAAAGCAAAAATGGGTATGTTTGAAGGAATAGTGGTTCCAACAATGTTGTATGGTTGCGAGGCGTGGGCTATGGATAGAGTTGTGCGCAGGAGGATGGATGTGCTGGAAATGAGATGTTTGAGGACAATGTGTGGTGTGAGGTGGTTTGATCGAGTGAGTAACGTAAGGGTAAGAGAGATGTGTGGAAATAAAAAGAGCGTGGTTGAGAGAGCAGAAGAGGGTGTTTTGAAGTGGTTTGGGCACATGGAGAGAATGAGTGAGGAAAGATTGACCAAGAGGATATATGTGTCGGAGGTGGAGGGAACGAGGAGAAGAGGGAGACCAAATTGGAGGTGGAAAGATGGAGTGAAAAAGATTTTGTGTGATCGGGGCCTGAACATGCAGGAGGGTGAAAGGAGGGCAAGGAATAGAGTGAATTGGAGCGATGTGGTATACCGGGGTTGACGTGCTGTCAGTGGATTGAATCAAGGCATGTGAAGCGTCTGGGGTAAACCATGGAAAGCTGTGTAGGTATGTATATTTGCGTGTGTGGACGTATGTATATACATGTGTATGGGGGGGGGGGGCATTTCTTTCGTCTGTTTCCTTGCGCTACCTCGCAAACGCGGGACACAGCGACAAAGTATAATAATAATAAAAAAATATATATATGCGTCCACAGACGTACATATACATATCAACATACATACATACGTACATATTCATACTCGCTTGCCTTTATCCATTCCTGGCGCTACCCCACCCTACAAGAAACAGCATCGCGAGGTAGCGCCAGGAAAACAGACAGAAAAGGCCACATTTGTTCACACTCAGTCTCTAGCTGTCATGTGTAATGCACCGAAACCACAGCTCCCTTTCCACATTATAGGTATATATAATGGCAGAGGAAGAAAAGTCTGACGACTAAAAGTTCTAAGCAGCATCAGTAGGGCGCTTGCACTCGAGGTATAGTGACAAGAACAATGGTCTGTATTGCACCCCCGACCCTCGTGAATGCATGTGATAGATGATCGTAATGATGACAGGGCGAGGCCAGGTGGGAGTTATATCGCCTCCTTCCCCGACCGAGCGTTCTCAGAATATCAATGTTAGGGTTCAGTATATACCTGGCAACACTCCTTCTGGACTACACCTAACCTTAGAGTCTTCATCCCTTCCCGAAGCACACACACACACACACACACACACTATACATATAAATATATATATAATCCCTGGGGATAGGGGAGAAAGAATATTCCCACGTATTCCCTGCGTGTCGTAGAAGGCGACTAAAAGGGGAGGGAGCGGGGGACTGGAAATCCTCCCCTCTCATTTTTTAATTTTCCAAAAGAAGGAAAAGAAGGGGGCCAATTAAGGATTTCCCTCAAAGGCTCAGTCCTCTGTTCTGAACGCTACCTCGCTAACGCGGGAAACGGCGAATAGTGTAATATATATATATATATATATATTTATATATACATATATATATATATATATTTATATATACATATATATATATATATATATATATATATATATATATATATATATATATATATATATATATATATATATACCCCTGGAGTAGTCTAGAAAATTTCACCTCCGTATTCCTTGCTTGTAGAAAGCGACTAAATGGAACAGGAGCGGTGGCTGGAATCCCCCCCCCCCCCTTTCTATTTCAATTTCTAAAAGACGGAAAAGAAGGAGTCAACCAGGGAATGCTCATCCTCCTCGAAGGCTCAGATGGAAATGTTTATTCGCGTGTAGATGTTAGCAAAATGAGAGGAGAGGATAGATAGGTTTTATGTTGGTAGAAAGAAACCTGGACGTTCTGGCTCTGAGTGAAACAAATCTTAAGGGTAAAGTGGAAGAATGGTTTGGAAATGTCTAAAGTCAGGAGTTAGTGAGAGTGTAAAGAACCAGGGAGGGACTAGCACTACTCCTGATGCAGGAGTTGTGGGAATGTGAATGTAGCTAAGTGAATTCTACATTGAGGTGGATAAAACTAAAAGAGGATGGCGAGAGATGGGTAATTATTGACGCTTATGCACCTAGTGATGAGAGGACAGATCATAAGAGGCAAGTGTTTCAGGAGCAGCTGAGTGAGTGTGTCAGCAGTTTTGATGCATGAGACCGGGTATTAGTGATGACTGATCTGAATACGAAGGTCAGTAATATAGCAGTTGAGGGCATAACTGAGAGGAATAGGGCATTCGGTATCACGAATGGAAATGGTGAAGAGCTTGTGAATTTGTGTGCTGAAAAAAGACTGGTAACTGGGAATACCTGATTTAAAAGAGAGATACATCGAAGTATAAGTACGCGAGCAGAAAGAAAGTCAACGAGCTTTATTGGATTACTTATTAAGTGTTAAACGTATAAAAGAGAGACTTTTGGGTGTGCTGAGAGAGGCAGCTGGTGGGATGTCTGATCACTATTTTGTAGAGGCGAGAGTGAAGATTTATAAAGGTTTTTCGGAAAAGAGGAAGCAATATCAGTGAAGAGAGGGTGGTGAGAGTAAGTGAGCTTAAAAGAGAGACTTATTTGTGTGAGAAAGATTGAGTGTAGAATGGCAAAAGGTGAGAATAAATAAAACAAGGGAAGTGTGTGAGGAATGAGAGGTACTGGGGGAAGCAGTGTTGACATGTGCATACATACGTGGGAGAGGCTGGCAGATTAGAAAGTGTAATGAGTGGTGGGATGAATAAGTAAAACTGCTAGTGAAAGAGAAGAGAGAGGCATTTGGGCGGCACTTACTGGGAAGGAGCGCACATGATTGAGGGATGTATAAGAAAAAGCGGCATGAGGTCAAGAGGAAGGTGCAGGGGATAAAAAAAAGGGCAAATGAGGGTTGGGATTTGCGAGTATCAGTAAACTTTACAGACAATACGTTTCAGAAGGAAGTGATGGTGAGTGAAG
>NC_092234.1:37836702-37859202 GCF_036320965.1 Panulirus ornatus | reverse complement strand
TACACGGTAGGCCACGATATGTCATCTGATGAAGTAATGTCCCCTCCTCTGTAAGCACACTGACCACATCTACACTCATGTTTCATAGCACTATCATCTCCACCTTGCACCTAAACAAATTAAGTAAATCAAGTCGACATAATATGACTTTAGAATTGCAGATTATCAAGCTAATCATATAAACATTGACTCTTACATGGATCTAATCATAACGGACAATTCGTGTTGTGAATTCTAAACAAAGAAAGGAATTCTGTGCGACCCTTGTCTGGTGTCAACGTGTGTTGATGTTGGTCCACAATGGTAAAGTCTTCAGAACTCACATGTTCCTTTTATTTCGCCTGTGATTTATGAGGATATACGTGCATGTGTGTGGTGTGTGTGTGTGTGTGTGTGTGTGTGTGTGTGTGTGTGTGTGTGTGTGTTTTGCCAGACTCCGCCGGCACAAGGTCACACCTAAAGTGAAAAGTTACCCTGACTGAGAATGACTGAGAACACAGTCTGGTCAAAAAAAACTCATTCTAAAGGAATCCATCATTTCCCTGCTACTGAGAGAGGCGCAGCCTTAGAGATGCAGAAGTTCCTGGAAAAAGGAATCTGAAGTAACTTCAAGATCCTTGTAAGAAAGGTTTCCTGGGGATCATCATGGCATTAATATAATGATATTTACATATATTTCTTCCGCACTTATTCGTTCCCCGCATTATGGAAGTAGCGCCAGGAACAGACGAAGAAATCGCCTTATTCGCTCACATCCACACTTATGTGTAGAGGATAAAGGATATGAATTACCTGTAACCATGAATCAGTTTATAATGGGCTCGCTAACCTAGCAGTTAACATAGCCAGCTTCCACACAGGGGTTCGAATCTTGCTGTCGAAGGACATCGTACGTTCCATGGAAATGAGCGTTTGGCAGTAAACTCGGCAAAACGTCACCTACTGGTTAATGTGTGTCTGATGGAAAATGACCAGAAGAAACCCCGTTACTTATGTGTAAAAGACGAAGGCTATTTGATTACTAGTACCTGAATTGTCACTTCTGTCTTGTGAGCTCCATAGCCTAACATTAACTAACCTAACTCCCACACACAAGTGGCAGCGTTTCGAATCCAGCCGCCGGAGGAGACATAAAGTTTTGTGGAAGTGGGCGTTCGTTGCACGGCGCTTTCAAGATAACTCCCGCCGTTTACCCATGCCTGGTTGAATCTCCTCACTTCCTGTCATTCAGAGCCCTGGGCTGAAGTCACATTGCGTCAGCATCAACTGCGACCATCGCAGTGCTTTGTTTTAATTCGACACTCCGATCCCTCCTGGTCAGTGTGGGTTGATCGTTCGCCTTCAGCCGAGGTCAGCCGAGGTGGATTTGCAGTGAGCCCAGCCAACCCACTCAACCACCCACCTACCTCTTAGCACCCACAGTGGAGCGGTAGGCGTTTGTTTCGCTACTTATGAAATTAACGGAATCTTCGTTTCTCATCTTCAGAGGGGGTCGTCCAGCCACTTAGTCAAGACGAGAGCAGCAGTCCCTACCCATCACTGCATCAGAATCTGCTAATCATGCGAGACCTGTGCAACAGTTCCTGCCCATCAGTCAAGACCAGTGCTACAGTTAATGATGATCACTCGAGACCAATGACACAGTTCCTGCCGATCATTTAAGACTCATGCTAAAGTTTCTGCTAATCAGTCAAGATCAATAAAGTAGTTCCTGCCAATCAGTCAAGGTCAACGCAACAGTCCGCTAATCATTTAAAACCAAAGTAACAGTTCCTGATAATCGTTCAAGACCAAAGTAACACTTCCAGTTAGTCCAGCAAGATAATATTAAGATACTCAGCCTCTCCTCTATATGCTGACAAAATCTTCCTGTTGCTACACGACTTCATCCAGTATTTTCCATATTCAAAAACTGGTTTCCTCTCTCTGATACTAGAGTCATCGCAGGTGCTATGTAAACTGGACGTTGGGTAAATTAGACGTTCAGGTAAACCCCTCCACATGCACTTCACTATTCCCCTGCGAAGCTAAAGAGTTTCCCAACACATTATCCATTTGGAAAAAAGTCGGTACTATTGGCCTAATGAGCCTAATATGAAATCTATTATCACAAAGCATAAGCAAAGGTCCTCAGACTAGCCCACCTGGCAGAGAACAGGATAACTGGCTACTGCCATGCAGCTAACAGTGACTTCTTTATAGTGCCAGCAAGTTGTATGCTCGGCCTTGCTTGCAGCTGGTATGTGCAGGATGAGCTGCTGACCCGATACCAGGTGAGGACGACACTGTGTGGGTGGACACACAGATTATCAAGGAATACACAGAAGGTGAACGACTCATGAAAACGACACAGACGAGCTATAATTGCGCACCAGGTCCAAGCACTAACAGAAAGGTAACTGATTACACACAGAACAGGAAGCGTCACAGACAAATCAGGATAATCAAAAAAACTGTAAGTAGATAAGGAAAGAGAGATGAAGCCAAGACAAAGAAAAGGAGAGAAGAATCAAGCAAGGACATATAAAGACGAGAGGACAAAAGGCAGAGCAAAGAACGAATTGAAGACTAAAGCCAGGACAAAGAAAAGAAAGAAGACTAAAGCCAGAAATAAGAAAAGAGAGAAGAATGAAGGCAGGACAAAGAAAGGGAGAGACGAATGTAGCAAGGACATAAATGGAGAGAAGAATGAAGCCAAGACAAGAAAAATGAGAGAAAAATGACACTATGACAAAGAAAAGGAGAGATGAATGAAGCCAAGGACAAAGAAAACGTGAGGAAAAGGAAGCCAGGACAAAGAATGGTAGAGATAATGAGGCCAGAATAACGAAAATGACAGAAGAATGAAGCCAGCACAAAGAAAGGAGAGATGAATGAAGTCAGAGATGCGGCCAAGACAAAGCAACGGAGAGCGAGAGAAGCACTGCAGCAGAAGCGTTCATTGACCCACTCCAGCCCTCTCATGACCTCGCACCCTCACTGATTCACTGACCCAACCCAGCCCTCTCATGACCTCGCACCCTCACTGATTCATTGACCCACCCCAGCCCTCTCATGACCTTGCACCCTTACTGATTCATTGACCCACCCCAGCCCTCTCATGACCTCGCACCTTCACTGATTCATTGACCCACCCCAGCCCTCTCATGACCTCGCACCCTCACTGATTCATTGACCCATCCCAGCCCTCTCATGACCTCGCACCCTCACTGATTCATTGACCCACCCCAGCCCTCTCATGACCTCGCACCTTCACTGATTCATTGACCCACCCCAGCCCTCTCATGACCTCGCACCCTCACTGATTCATTGACCCATCCCAGCCCTCTCATGACCTCGCACCCTCACTGATTCATTGACCCACCCCAGCCCTCTCATGACCTTGCACCCTCACTGATTCATTGACCCAACCCAGCCCTCTCATGACCTCGCTCCCTCACTGATTCATTGACCCACCCCAGCCCTCTCATGACCTTGCACCCTCACTGATTCATTGACCCACCCCAGCCCTCTCATGACCTTGCACCCTTACTGATTCATTGACCCACCCCAGCCCTCTCATGACCTCGCACCTTCACTGATTCATTGACCCACCCCAGCCCTCTCATGACCTCGCACCCTCACTGATTCATTGACCCACCCCAGCCCTCTCATGACCTCGCACCCTCACTGATTCATTGACCCACCCCAGCCCTCTCATGACCTTGCACCCTTACTGATTCATTGACCCACTCCAGCCCTCTCATGACCTCGCACCCTCACTGATTCATTGACCCACCCCAGCCCTCTCATGACCTCGCACCCTCACTGATTCATTGACCCATCCCAGCCCTCTCATGACCTCGCACCCTCACTGATTCATTGACCCACCCCAGCCCTCTCATGACCTCGCACCCTCACTGATTCATTGACCCATCCCAGCCCTCTCATGACCTCGCACCCTCACTGATTCATTGACCCACCCCAGCCCTCTCATGACCTCGCACCCTCACTGATTCATTGACCCATCCCAGCCCTCTCATGACCTCGCACCCTCACTGATTCACTGACCCACCTCAACAATCTCATGACCTCGTACCCTCACTGATTCATTGACCCACTCCAGCCCTCTCATGACCTCGCACCCTTACTGATTCACTGACCCACTCCAGCCCTCTCATGACCTCGCACCCTCACTGATTCATTGACCCATCCCAGCCCTCTCATGACCTCGCACCCTCACTGATTCATTGACCCACCCCAGCCCTCTCATGACCTCGCACCCTCACTGATTCATTGACCCATCCCAGCCCTCTCATGACCTCGCACCCTCACTGATTCACTGACCCACCTCAACAATCTCATGACCTCGTACCCTCGTTGATGCACACTTGGCCAGGTAGGCAAGCAATCTTATCATACTCTTGCACTCACATATCCTCTCCCACAGATACATTTACTCTCCATTATCACATCCTCATTCACTTTATTACACTCACCTTTACCAACGTATTATCATAGTTCTGCTGCCTTAACTACACAGTCTTGATATGATAAGTATTCGGATGCCTCCGATATACCCTAGGTACACACCCACACATACACACACACACACACACACACACACTTCACTACTGGTAAATATGATTGTGGGATGACTAGAGATGCTATGAACTATAATTCTTTTCCTGTATATTTCACTGGTGACACAATATGTTATCACCCTTAATAAATATTTACCAAGAAACTATAATTGGGATAATATTCCAAGTTTCAACAGATAACCATCATTAAGGTGGAGGTCTATAATTAGGATGAAAATTACAGCTGGATATATCGGTACAATAAACTAACATCTGAACAAGAGACTTTTCATACACATTTCGGTCATACACTGAGTGATACAGCCTCGAAGTTTATAGTCTAATTTGCAGCTGTGGTCATACGTGGAACAAGAAGCCCTCTGTGTCTACACCGCCTGTAGCACGGGTTACGGCGTCACACGGGCGTCACCCTGAAGACGGCATCTGGGAACACTTCTCACCTGATTATGTTGCATCTCGTCACGGTGCATCTGTTTGCTTCGTCTTCCTTCTCATGACATGGCATGCAACCCTCCGCAGGCAGGAGCCAGGCTTCTGTATATCATTATATACCGACCAACAGGGAGCAACCTGAGGCCATTCCTGCCATGGTTACTGTAATGCACCAAACACAATCCAAAGCCTTATATAGTGCACTGTTCTTAAAGTTGTTCTCCCACACGTTAAGTGATGGCACTTGTTGAAGACGGTGACAACACTAAGTCCAGAACGTGTCTGACCTTGGCACTCTGTACAAACACTGCCAGTGACCGAGAAAAAAAACTTTATGGCATTCCCTTTTTTTCCCCTGGGTGATAAATACAACCTCATAAACCTTGACCACTTTTTAAAAAAGAATCTTGACGCAACAGTCTTTTTTTACAGCTCTCCTCTGTTGGGCTACGTCAGGTTTGGATAAGGTTTATTGAGTCTGCTCAGAGATGACTTAGCATGACCTGTTTTTTTCTTTCCTACCCTGTTGAAGAACTGTCCAACCAAACTTCACTCCACCAAACTAGATCCTTTGTGGCGGGGAAGCTGAGGCGTAGCTGGTCTGGTGGCCGCTGTGTCTCTCATTGCATTTGTCTGTCTGTCTTTTCTCTATTTTCCCTTTCTCTTTCCCTCTCGCTCTCCGGTGGTCCGACAGAACCACTACCTTGCCTTTAATACTTCCAAAGAATTACTGCCTTGGCGCCTCCAGCCTTCCCCCTCTCTCCTCAACCTAAATACTTCCAAAAAAAAACAAAACCAAAAAAAAACTTTCAGCAAATACTTCTAGAAGCTTGGCTTCCAGGTGAAGGAGTGAGTGGAGGGCAGGTCCACCCGCAGCGCTGCCGGCAACTGAGGCACATGAGAATGTGTCTGGCCACGTCACCAGACGAGCCCCGCCTGAGCGGTTCCCAACACTGGCGCCTCAACTTTTATCATCAGTTCCTCGGGTGAACCTGCCTCATCTCCCTCCAGTCACTGACATGATTATAACGAGACAGTGACGGTGAGGAAAATCCTGATCTTAATAACACACGTAGTAAAAGAAGTAGAGGCAATTGTGGTGAAACCTACGATGGCGGAGGAGACGCTTTCGCAGCCAGGGACGATTTTGTACTTCACATGGAGTCATATGCATCAACATGTGTAGGAATGGCAGTCAGGTAGTGGTATGTGTGACCAGCTGTCACCAGTGTGGTGTGACCAGCTGTCACCAGTGTGGTGTGACCAGCTGTCACCAGTGTGGTCTATGTGACCAGCTGTCATCAGTGTGGCCTATGTGACCAGCAATCATCAGTGTGGTCTATATGACCAGCTGTCA
Source organism: Panulirus ornatus (assembly GCF_036320965.1). Classification (NCBI taxonomy): domain Eukaryota; kingdom Metazoa; phylum Arthropoda; class Malacostraca; order Decapoda; family Palinuridae; genus Panulirus; species Panulirus ornatus. The sequence continues at coordinate 37,852,830 of NC_092234.1, read as the reverse complement.
TCAGTGTGGCCTATGTGACCAGCAATCATCAGTGTGGTATATATGACCAGCTGTCATCAGTGTGGTCTATGTGACCAGCAATCATCAGTGTGGTCTATATGACCAGCTGTCATCAGTGTGGCCTATGTGAGCAGCTATCGGTAATGTGGTGTGTTACCAGACGTCTCCAGCTGTGTGAACCTGCGTTATCTTTCTATATCCTGCGTGGTGTCGGACCCGGGAGGCGAACCCCACAGCAGTATGGTCCACACGGTCGGCTGAAGACCAAACTTTGCCTGAGATCTATCTGGGCCAGACCACAACTCGGGCCCCCACACGATTCCGAATTCACTTTGACCGTCTCGGGATGGCCATCTCGGCTCTAGTTAGGTGAAACTCAAGTTAAACCAAGTTAAGATTGGCAGGTTCCTTGCTGGCCTGGAGTTGTTCCAGCGGCTGACTTCCCTCCCTTAACGTTATATTCCAGGTGTTACTAATAGGCTGGTCACCACCAAGTAGTAACAATGAACTGACTCATCTACAAAACTCAGGGACAAATGCGTATTGTTTCCTTCTGGTCTTCGCTAACGGTTATATAATAATCTCGATAGCAAAGGAAATCCTAGAAAGGTTACCACATCTGGTATGTCGGTCCTACAAATAAGGGTTGAACATCATCATGAAACACTAAATAACATGCGTTTGGATCCTTTTAGAAAATACTGTTGACTGGACTTAGGTTGGAGCCATTTATAATCTTAGTTGGCACATCACACGGTAGGTACCTCAGGGTAACTTATAAAGGTCAATACATACTTCTGACTCACGAACACCAGTGACGTGATCACTGATGTATGGTATATATACACTAAGGTCGCCTCCCATGGGTGACACTGGCTCAGTGATATGGCATTAGGGTTGTCCTGTGTGGTTGTCTGTGTCTGCCTTCATGGCAGATCTTGCAATAACTCTTTCCTCTTCCTCATGTCACTGCATCACTGGCTTTGTCGACTTTTCCTGAACGAGATGTTGCAAGTATGAAGATCCTGCAGATATTTATCTTGATGTGCAAAGAGAAAGTAGATTCTAAGTTCACTTCAAGGTTTGACTAAGTCCAGCGGGAGTCGTTGGATATTTACTTTCAATTATATTACGAGATGATAACTCAACTGTTATAGTGTTCTAGTTTTACGAATGATTTTGAAGAAATTCTTAACTGTAATTTGTTGTATTTTTTCAGACATTACTGAAGCATAAAAACTAAATTTGTTAAGATTTTTGCAAGGGGGGAAAAAAATCTGCATTGCTCGTGTCAAGCATGAGTGTGTGCTACCTGGAATTTGGAGCAGCTGCTGGAAGGTGGCTGACCTGCCAGCGTCCAGGCTACCCGCTCATCATGCTACCCGCTCATCATGCTACCTGCTCATCATGCTACCCGCTCATCATGCTACCCGCTCATCATGCTACCTGCTCATCATGCTACCCGCTCATCATGCTACCCGCTCATCATGCTACCCGCTCATCATGCTACCTGCTCATCATGCTACCCGCTCATCATGCTACCCGCTCATCATGCTACCCGCTCATCATGCTACCTGCTTATCATGCTACCTGCTCATCATGCTACCCGCTCATCATGCTACCCGCTCATCATGCTACCCGCTCATCATGCTACCCACTCATCATGCTACCCGCTCATCATGCTACCTGCTTATCATGCTACCTGCTCATCATGCTACCCGCTCATCATGCTACCCGCTCATCATGCTACCTGCTCATCATGCTACCCGCTCATCATGCTACCCGCTCATCATGCTACCCGCTCATCATGCTACCCGCTCATCATGCTACCCGCTCATCATGCTACCCGCTCATCATGCTACCTGCTTATCATGCTACCTGCTCATCATGCTACCCGCTCATCATGCTACCCGCTCATCATGCTACCCGCTCATCATGCTACCCGCTCATCATGCTACCCGCTCATCATGCTACCTGCTCATCATGCTACCCGCTCATCATGCTACCCGCTCATCATGCTACCCGCTCATCATGCTACCCGCTCATCATGCTACCCGCTCATCATGCTACCTGCTCATCATGCTACCTGCTCATCATGCTACCTGCTCATCATGCTACCCGCTCATCATGCTACCCGCTCATCATGCTACCTGCTCATCATGCTACCTGCTCATCATGCTACCCGCTCATCATGCTACCCGCTCATCATGCTACCCGCTCATCATGCTACCCGCTCATCATGCTACCCGCTCATCATGCTACCCGCTCACCATGCTACCCGCTCATCATGCTACCCGCTCATCATGCTACCCGCTCATCATGCTACCCGCTCATCATGCTACCCGCTCATCATGCTACCCGCTCATCATGCTACCTGCTCACCATGCTACCCGCTCATCATGCTACCCGCTCATCATGCTACCCGCTCATCATGCTACCCGCTCATCATGCTACCCGCTCATCATGCTACCTGCTCATCATGCTACCCGCTCATCATGCTACCCGCTCATCATGCTACCCGCTCATCATGCTACCCGCTCATCATGCTACCCGCTCATCATGCTACCCGCTCATTATGCTACCCGCTCATCATGCTACCCGCTCATCATGCTACCCGCTCATCATGCTACCCGCTCACCATGCTACCTGCTCAGCATTTTCAACTTCTCCTGCATCTCTGGAATACGTTAAGCTAAGCTGGGATTTGAGTTAGATAAGGTTTATCTTAATGCAAGACTTTCACTGTACTTCAGAGCCCTCCACACTTTTAGTTTTCTTCATTTGTGGACTAATTAACTCCAGTAGAAAAGTAGTTGCAATCACCAAGATGTCTACCTTCGTTTGGTTGAAATTTCGGAAAAAAAAATCAATTAATTTTTTGGCAATACAGCGACCCCGGTGAAGTTATATTTTGGCAATACAGCGACCCCGGTGAAGTTATATTTTGGCAATACAGCGACCCCGGTGAAGTTATATTTTGGCAATACAGCGACCCCGGTGAAGTTACATTTTGGCAATACAGCGACCCCGGTGAAGTTACATTTGGCAATACAGCGACCCCGGTGAAGTTACATTTTGGCAATACAGCGACCCCGGTGAAGTTACATTTGGCAATACAGCGACCCCGGTGAATTTACATTTGGCAATACAGCGACCCCGATGAAGTTACATTTGGCAATACAGCGACCCCGGTGAAGTTACATTTGGCAATACAGCGACCCCGATGAAGTTACATCTGGCGATACAGCGACCCCAGTGAAGTTATATTTTGGCAATACAGCGACCCCGGTGAAGTTACATTTGGCAATACAGCGACCCCGGTGAAGTTACATTTGGCAATACAGCGACCCCGGTGAAGTTATATTTTCAAATGGAATAAAAAATGACAAAATAAAATCTCAGATCAGAACAGTTAGCTTAAAAGAACCACGATGACCAACAATTTTGCCTCGGTAAAGTCGCTCAATTCATTAATAAAAAGTCAATGGCTGTCAGCATAAAGTCGCTCCTCTTTTCAGTGGAATGGATCAACAAGTCATCAGGGGATCCGGACATGTGTCACAAGAGAGAGGAGCGGGTCGGCACTTGGCTCTGTTTGACGGAACGTTGGATAATATCACAGGTCGAATTACGTCCACTGCAAATGGAGCTGTCCATTGTCGTGTCTGTAAATGAACCTCATTACTGACCATTGGCTGATGTTGATCATGTTATCTCACAGTCAGCCATCCACCCACCACTGCCGGGGGTCACTACCTCCCTCATATACACTGACACAAACGTCTCCTGATCAACAATACGAACACTACTACCTCTGAAATCACCTCGTTTTGACAACTTCCCACTTAACTACCCACACTAACCTTACATCACAAATTACAATAATGAGTGGTCTAGTGTCCAACGAAACTTCAGCACTCATGGAATAGTTAGGTGTAGTAGTACAGACCGTAGTACAGAAATTAGCGTATCCTCTGATATTACAACCTGGAACTATTCTGAGAACAATAGAGGCAGGAAATAATTGCAAACTAAAGTTTATATTATGAATACTCTGGTTAAAACCGGCGGAGAAGTTGTGTGAAGTGAACGGCCAGACAAAAGGGAAGGGTATGTGAAACCTGACCCAGTGGAAACAACATGGCCGAGCCTGCACCAGTGGCCGGCTGACGGGCAGACCTACGGCGGATTGGAAACCGGGTAAACAAAGGCTCAGTGCTGCCAACCTACTTACGCAGTGCTGCCAACCTTGTTACACAGGGATGCTAACCTTGTCACGCAGAGCTGCCAACCTTGTCACACAGTGCTGCCAAATTTGCTGATTAATGCTACTTTGTTGCTGACTCTCTGTTACCAACATTGTCAATCACTGCTGCTGCTAAGGTTGTCCCTCATTACTGCCAATCTTGATCCTCTGTACTGCTGCTCACCTTGTCTCTCACAGCTGCCAACCATGTCAGTCACTGTTGCCAGATTTGTCGCTCATGGCTGCCTACTTTGACAGTGCTACCAACCGTGTCACTCGGTGATGTCAAATTTGTCGCTAAGAGATGTAAGTCAGCTGAATGTACCCGGTAAACTGTATGGGAGGGCGGTATATGAGAGGGTGAAGACATGTACAGAGCATCAGATTGGGGAAGAGCAGTGTGGTTTCAGAAGTGGTGGAGGATGTGAGGATCAGGTGTTTGCTTTGAAGAATGTATGTGAGAAATACTTAGATAACCATTTGGATGCGTATTTTCTTTTTTTTCGGTCTGCAAATGTTGATAGAGATGCATTGTGGAAGGTCTTCAGAATATGTTGAGTTGAAGGAAAGCTGCTAGCAGTGTGAAGCTTTTATTAAAAGCATTTGGCTTATGTACGAGTACGATGAGAGGAGAATGAATGGTTTCAAGTAAAGTTTGGTCTGCGGCACGGGTGTGTGATATCACCATGTTTATGGATGATTTGTTTATGGATGGGGTCGTGAGAGAGGCAAATGCGAGAGTCCTGGAGAGAGAGAGAGAGAGAGAGAGAGAGAGAGAGAGAGAGAGAGAGAGAGAGAGAGAGAGAGAGAGAGAGAGAGAGGCGAGTATGCAAATTGCAGGGAATGAAAGAACCCGGGAAGTGAATCTGCTGATTTTTGCTGATGATGCAGAGCTTGTGGCAGATTCGAGTGAGAAACTGCAGAAGCTGGTGACTAAGTTTGTAAGAGTGTGTGAAAAGAGGAAGTTGATATTGAATATGAATAAAAGCAAGGTTATGAGGTTTAGCAGGGTTGAGGGACGGGTTAGCTGGGATGTGAATGTGAAAGGAGGAAAAATTTTAAAAGCGAAAAGTTTTAAGATACCTGGGAGTCGACATGGCAGCGAATGAGGCTATGTAATCGGAAGTGGGACATAGTGTGGGTGAGGTGTTGGCAGTAAATAAGATTGTGGGAAGGAGGGTGGATGCGTTGGAAATGAAATGTTCGAAGACAGTATGTGGTTTGAGGTGGTTTGATCGAGTAAGTTAATTGATAGGCGTGTAAAAGAGAGACTTTTGGATGAAGATGTGCTGAGAGGGGCAGCTGGTGAGTGTCCCATCACTATCTTGTGGAGGTGAGGGTGAAGATTTGTAGAGGTTTTCGTAAAAGTGGAAAAAAATATCGGCAAGAAGAGAGTGGTGTAAGTGAGCCTGGAAAAGAGACTTGTGTGAAGATGTACCAGGAGCGATGAATGTAGAATGGCAAAAGGTGAGAGTAAATGAAGCATGGGGAGTGGGTGAGGAATGGAAGGTATCTAGGGAAGCAGTGCTGGCATGACCGGGAGATTCATGTGGCATGCGAAAGCTGGGACGTGGGCAGATGTAAAGGGTAATGAGTGAAGGGATGGAAAAGTAAAGCTGATCGTGAAAGAAAAAAGAGAGATGGTTGGGAGGTACGCACAGGGAAAGAGTGCTATCAAATGATTGGGGAATGTATAAGAGAAAGCGGCAGGTCAAGAGAAAGGTGAAGGGGCTGAAAAAGACAGCGTCTGAGAGTTGGGGTGAGCGAATATCAGTAAACTTTAGGGAGAATAAGATGTTTTGGAAGGAGGTTAATAACGTGTTAAAAGCAAGAGAATAAAGGGTCCAAAGGGAATGTTGTAACAACAGTGATGAAGTAAGAAGACAGACTACTTTGAAGGACTGTTGAATGTCTTTGATGATAGAGTGACAGAAGTGACAGATGTAGGGTGTTTGAGTTGGGGTGGTGTCAGCATCCAGGCCCCACAGATCATTTTTATGGTTTACCCCGGACGCTTCACATCCCTTGGCTCAGTCCACTGATAGCACGTTGAGCCCTATACACTACATCGTTTCAGTTCACTCTATTCCGTGCATGCCTTTCACCCACCCATGCTGAGGCCCCAGTCACTCAAAATCTTTTTCACTGCATCTTTTCATCGAAAATTTGGTCTCCCTTCCCTCCTTGTTCCCTCCACTTATGACACATATATCCTCGTTGTCAGCCTTTACTCACTCATTCTCTTCATAAATCCAAATCATCTCAGCACACCATTCTCAGCTCTCTCAACATCACTCTCTTTTACCCTCTCAATCAATATGTAACCTAATAATGTCCGCTGACCATCTTTCCTGCTCACATACGTATACTTGTGTATGTTCCTATCTATCTATCTATCTATCTATCTATCTATATATATATATATATATATATATATATATATATATATATATATATATATATATATATATATATAAATTTTCTCTCTCTCTCTCTCTCTCTCTCTCTCTCTCTCTCTCTCTCTCTCTCTCTCTCTCTCTCTCTCTCTCTCTGTCTTATTTTCATACTATTCGACATTTCTCGCGTTAGCGAGGTAGCGTTCAGAACAGAGGTCTGAGCCTTTGAGGGAATATCCTCACTTGGCCCCCTTCTCTGTTCCTTCTTTTGGAAAATTAAAAAACGAGAGGGGAGGATTTCCAGCCCCCCGCTCCCTCCACTTTTAGTCGCCTTCTACGACACGCAGGGAATACGTGGGAAGTATTCTTTCTCCCCTATCTCCAGCGAGTATATATATATATATATATATATATATATATATATATATATATATATATATATATATATATATATATATTATCATTATTATTATACTAAGTCGCTGTCTCTCGCGTTAGCGAGGTAGCGCAAGGAAACTGACGAAAGAATGGCCCAACCCACCCACATACACATGTATATACATACACGTCCACACATAGCACATATACATATCTATACATCTCAAAGTATACATATATATACACACACAGACATACACTTATATACATATGTACATAATTCATACTGTCTGCCCTTATTCATCCTCGTCGCCACCCCGCCAAACATGAAATGAAAACCCCCTCCCCCGCATGTGAGCGAGGTAGTGCTAGGAAAAGACAGCAAAGGCCACATTCGTTCACACTCAGTCTCTAGCTGTCATGTATGATGCACCGAAACCAGTCTATAGCAGAGTAGACTGACGAATACGCTACATAATCTGCATTGTCGTACAAAATACTCATCTACAAAATCATACCACAAGCTATTCTTTGTTTACCAAAATAACGAGTGAATGAAAATCCCTATTGCATTCTCGGGCAGCATGACCCTTGGTGACCTTTCATGAAAGCACTGTGTTCCGCCGACGGTGAGGCGAAGAAGTTCTCCATGGATCGTGATATGAAGGAGAACCCGGCCATGATCGGTGGTGGAGGAGGACAGCGTAGAGGAGGCTGCCCACCAGACCGGGTGTTGCACGACACCCACCAGCGGGTCTGACATCACTGGCGCCTCCCACCAGCTGGAAGGCCAGGTGGCGACCGGTGCAGAGTGTGGCAGGCCCCAACACCTGCTCTTGCTGGCCTAGCAGAACCTCCAATATGGTTGGCCCAGCGTAGCGATATAGCAATTTTTTCACCTTTCCTTTCATCGACGGAGCCTATACCGGCGATCAAACCTTGCCTTTCCATCCGAGGATCACGCAAGAGGTCACTTATGAAATTTAATTTCACAACAATTGAAGTTTCGTAAACTTCGACCTTTTTTTTTTCTTTTTTTTAAGCGCAACCAGAGTAAAGGTGAACATCTACTGGTACAGCTGTTCATAACATGTCAGGTGAGGCTACATACGGTGAGTAACTAATACGATTATCATATTCTGTTGGTACCAGCAGCAGGTGGGGTCTATCAGATCTGTTGGTACCAGCAGCTGGTGGGGTCTACCAGAGTTGTTGGTACCAGTAGCGGGTGGGGTCTACCAGGGGTATTGGTACTAGCAGCAGGTGGGGTCTACCAGAGCTGTTGGTACCAGCAGCAGGTGGGGTCTACCAGAGCTGTTGGTACCAGCAGCGGGTGGGGTCTACCAGGGCTGGACGGGTCCGAGGCAGGCAACGCAGCAAGGAAAGACTCACACTCGCCATAAAATATTTCTGTTGGTTTATAAAGACATACCTTACTCTCCTGGTAATGCTGTAGCGGACAGGTATATCATTCTCTGTATTGACAGTAACACGTTATATTCAGTTCCTTTAATTCATCATTTCTCTCGACATCACAGTGGCAGTACGAGGGAATATTCGTGAGAGCAGAAGAGATGAGGAACATACAGCTTTGATGTGGAGAGGGTAGAAATGCAGACAGATTACACGAGGGGACACGCCTGTGAGATTACTACAGGCAGGGAAAACGTCACCCGCGAACTTGTAGCGAAGTATTGGTAAAATTCTTTTCTGTGTAACTTAAGGTATTTGTCGTCCTGCTTTCAGCTACTCTTATCGGTAAATCATTCAAATCATCGACAATCTTTTCCAGGAAAACTGAACTTCCCTCATTCGAAGTAACACATTTGCCCACGAGTTTGTATTCAATACTACGAATGAAATGAGGCTAATCCGGCCTTGAATGGTTGCTCGCCCATCAATACAGTCGAAGGAAGGGACTGATAGATTTGAATACCTGTTTTAAATCACCTCTTGACCTCTTTCCAGACTAAATGAGTTGAGATCGTCCTGATGGCTTTCACAGGATTGGTTTTCCAGTTCGAAGACCATCTTGGGATCTCGCCGACGTAGTCATTTCTACTTAAGTCTGTTCACAAGTTGGAAGACCCCAAACTTAATACAATATCCACGATGGCGAACTGTAATGTGTGGGGATTAATACCTGAGACTTGAACCCGAATATCCTACCTGTGAATTCCAGAAATCTGCTAACTTTTTTCACTGCTTTTGCGCAATGTTTTCTTGGCTTCAGGCCACCAGAGGTTATTGCACCAACATCTTTTTGCTCACTTACCTTTTGTATCTCATCAATGTTTAGGTTTTAACACCGATGTGCAAAACTTTGCATTTTTTGATAATAATATTCCCTCGCCACAACTGACCTTATCGAAACCATCTACAATGATATCTGGTAAATACATAACTTTGTGACACCGAAGAGAAAATCTGTGAGTTACACGTTCCAAACCAATCAGTTCAGTCTACGTGGAGGCAGCTGCACTCTACCCACGTATATTTGTACTTCACTAACATACACAGCTGCACTCTCCTGAGTGGACAACTGTACTCCACTAACGTACACAAATGCACTCCATTCCTGTACACAACTGTATTACATTACCGTAAGCAACTGCACCTCTGTAATGTACATAACTGTACTCCAATACCGTACACAACTGTGCCCCGCTACCGTACACAAACTTTACTCCGCCACCTTACAAAACTGTACACCACTACCTACCTGGGTGTACCATCTCCTTCCATACTGCCGGCACTCCCTCCCTCCCTCTATTTGGGCGTACCCTATATCCTCTGCTCCGCTCCCTTCCTCTGTCTGAGTGTACCATGTACCCTCATCTGCCCTCTCCCTCTAACTGGATGTACGATGTACTCCCTACCACATCTTCCATCCCTCCGTCTGAGTGTACCATGTACCCTCTGCTGTCCTCCCTCCCTCTCTCTACCTGGGTGTACAATACACCCTTTACTGATAGTCTCTCCCCCTGGCTAGTGTACCGTGTACCCTGTAATAACTAATTATCAGAAATTACCTGTTTCACGCTATAGCTCTGGTTTTCCAGTTTCACTGTGAAACTCATCTTTCTCATCATTTGCAATTAACCCAACCTTATGATTGGATAAACACAATCACTAACCACTCACGGGGCAATATAATCCCCGAGGCTGAGAACATAAGAACGGTAATCAAATCGAAACACCTCCAGTCATGACTGATAAGGAACGTTCATGGTATCGAAGGAAATATAATCGTATGCAAAATTACACGTTGGTGAGAGAGGAGGCGAGGAGCCCCGCCTCACACCAGACTTTGGTGTTCACTGAGGCTGCTAACGCTCTGATGTCGGGGGCAGGGTTTTCCCTCCTGTTTCATCAGGCAGGCAGCGAGGGAGAGAATTAATGAGCGTGTGACTCCGACGACGGAAGGTTTCATTCGGTGTGGCGCTGGCCAAGCCGAGGTGCAGGCGATGGACCGAGGTGTGTGTGTGTGTGTGTGTGCGTGTGTGTGTGTGTGTGTGTGTGTGTGTGTGTGTGTGTGTGTGTGTCTGTGTGTGTGTGTGTGTGTGTAGCGGTAACGGCATTCCTTAGGGAGAGAGAGAGAGAGAGAGAGAGAGAGAGAGAGAGAGAGAGAGAGAGAGAGAGAGAGAGAGAGAGAGAGAGAGAGAGAGAAGGCAGACAAGTACAAAGTCAAAGGCAGTAACAGATACATATGTAAATAACCCATAACCCAGTGTGGCCCGGCTGGTCCGGAAAATGCCAGTGGCCGTGAGTGAGGAAGACTCTGACCCAGGTGGAACCTTCAAGAGAAGGACAACTCGTTGAGTCCACAAAACTCGGGGAATCTTCCATCTGAACTTCATGCTTAACTCTCCTATAAACTCCTCAAGTTTCACTCTCTTTCAGAGGAGCAATTTATACCTGCAAGAGATTCCTCCAAGACCAACGGATACTTTCATTCGTTTGTGAGACTTAATATATAACTTCTCTAATTCTCTGTTTTCTTTCTCCTCCAACTTACCTTCCCCAAGTTTAACTTGAATCCCGTGTGTGTGTGTGTGTGCGTGTGTGTGTGTTTTTGTCTCTTGTTCAGTTTATCCCTTCCTTAATCCCACGACAAACTTACACTAATCGCATGTGACCGTTTTTCACATAATTCTAAATTCAATACAGAGCTGATCCACTGTCTACTGGGGATGACCCTACTAACTGCTACTACTGACATGCTTCACATGTGACTGGCAGGGTCTGAAGGTAAATTGTTCTTCCTCCCATATTCGATGATGTGTGTGTGTGTGTGTGTGTGTGTGTGTGTGTGTGTGTGTGTAACCACTTACATGTTCTATACGGGGAGGGAGTTTTACACTCGTGGAGCGCCATCTCGTGAACCTTCTTTAGCATACAATTTCTTAAATTCATGTGTGCTGTCTTCATTAATCATGCCCTTATCTATTCAATTCCAGTCATCCAACATTCATGTCAAGAAAGTATTTCTTTACATCTTTGGAAAATTTCTTGCTTAATTTCGTCCTACGTCCTCAGGCTGATCTATCGCTACACCCCTCGAAGAACAGCACGGTCAACCTCATCGAACTCTTCCTTGGTGGGCAAACTCAAGAGCTACAGCCTTCCCCTGTACGTCGACCGACAGCCTTCCCCTGTACGTCGACCGACAGCCTTCCCCTGTACGTCGACCTACAGCCTTCCCCTGTACGTCGACCGACAGCCTTCCCCTGTACGTCGACCCACAGCCTTCCCCTGTAAGTCATCTCTCTTAATTCTAGCACCATCTGTCTGTCCCAGTTTTGTTATTCTCCTAACGAGGGATTCTGAGGAGAGGGAAGGTGTGAACTTCTGAGTCTCTCTTACACACAGATTTCCGTAATTTATTTCCTGCTGGATAATATTCATGGTGTACCGTCCCCACTAATCATATACAGTTGGAGTGAATATCATCAACCATGTTTCACACAAACTTGGTTTATGCAGTCCTCCTCGCTGTTCACTTTCCTCATGACCTTCGCATCATCTGCAAACATGTTCAGTTGGAGTCCCTACCTTCTAGCAAGTTATTCACGTAAGTCAAGAAGAACAATGACTCCCGAACAGAATACTGTGACATTTCACTGGTGACCAAAACCCATTTCCAGAGGTCCCCGCTGACCTGGGTCCTTTGTTCCTTCCATTAAGATAATCTGTCATTCGATCTATTTCCACCTTAGTCCAGTCTGATTACCCATCTTCTTTACAACCTCTTATGTGGTATAGTGTCAAACGCTTTCTGGTAGTTCAGATACAGACAACTCACCCAGCCTTCTCTTTAGCCTAACACGGAACTCATTCTCTCAGTGTAGTGTAAGAGGTTCGTTATACGTGACCTCATTTCCCTGAACCCGAGTTCCTTCTCACTCAAGCAGTTTCTCCTCTGCATGTGGTCATCCATTTCTTTTCTGATTATCTTTTCCAGCACTCTACAAACACACTCTTATTAAAGGAGACCAGTCTGGAGTTCAGCGCATCCTCCCAGTTTCCTTTTTTAAAACACGTATGACATTCGCTCTTTTCCACTTCTTTGGCACTTTACCTTTCGTAAACGATAGGTTGAAAATCGTTTTTGATTTGACACGCGTCTCTGAATACATCTTCAGCACATATGGAGAAATTTCACTGGGATCACGATCTAAATATTGGCCTCCACCCTTTATTAATCTGTTTGTTTTTCAAGATAATTCAGTGTTTTCTAAGACATCCTTCGCATTCTACCTCACCGAAAACTCCACTGAAATTGTCTTTCATTTCCTGCCACATCCTTACGTCATCCTCTGCAACCCTTTACATTTGAATCCTTTTACTTAAAAGTGAATTCCTGATGAGTTCATGGAAAAGTTTTGGATAATTTCGTTCCTTGCATGCAAAATCCTTCTCAAAGTCTCTTTGTTCCTGCTTTCTTATCCTGGTATACTCGTTCCGTGCTCTCTCATACCTTTCAAATGTCCTCTGGCTGGAGTGCCGCCAACACCTTTTCCCAGGCATATCGCTAAGGTCCTTCACCTTTTGATATCTCCTGTCAAATCATTCCTCCCGCTTTACTGAGATTGCCTCTGTATGTAAGGCTTGAGGTACACACGTTCCTATTCCACTGAAAATTTCACCGAACCTCCCACCACAGTGTCCTGGTTCCTGGCTACTGAATTCCATTTCCTGGTTTTTGATACCATAAAGGTTAAGCTCTGTGTGGTTCATGATTGTATCTCAGCTTTAAGTATGGTATCATCTCTGGTCCTTTCATACCCGCATTGACCATATAATCAAAGGTAAGCATTACATGATCACCTTCTCCAGCCAGTGCAGCATCTATAATGTTCTCGATCTCACGCTGGTATGGACGACGAGAAGGTCTAGTAATATGGTCCATGATGTGTGTGTGTGTGTGTGTGTGTGTGTGTGTGTGTGTGTGTGTGTGTGTGTGTGTGTGTGTGTGTGTGATTATCATTATCATGTGTGTTTCGGGGAGAGACTTTTACACTTGTGTTGCCTTGTCTCTTAACCTCGCTTATATACAGTATTTCTTTGTGTCCTCAGACACACACACACACACACCCAACCCTCAATAGGGACAGACGTGTATTTGTGGCGCTCCTGAGCCGTCAGAGGTCAACTGTCGACATAAACTAACTTGGAAGACAGGATATGTCGCCCCACTACCCAAATCCACCAACCCAGAGTCTCTTGGTGGCTTACGACCTGTTGCCATCACCTCAATCCCCAGTTTAATGTGTGAGAGTTTTGTGTCTGATTGGGTCTATGATGAAACAGCTGATTCGCTAGAACCTCAGCAGTTTTGAAATATGAAGTCTTCTCCCAACACTCACTGTCTTGTCAGTCTTCTAGACTTTATTCACCGCAACTTGGAGAAGCGCAAGGCCTCGGTAGCACAAATCTTTGCAGACTTCACTGAGGATTTCCACTTGGTCAAGCATAACATCATCATAAAGAAAGTCGTCGACTGGGACAACGGGGGTGTCACATCTAGTGGCTGACGGACCTCCTGACCGAGATTTAGGGGAGTCACTTCGACCTTACTACCCCTGACTTGCGGTGTACTTCAGGGCACCAAGTTCGGGCCGCTCTGCGTCCTCATCACTGACCCCCCGACGAATACAAACCACCGCTGGAAGTTCGCAGACGACCCCCACCCTTGGCATCGCTATCAACATCGACTCACCTAACTTCAGGGCCCTTCAGCACATCAACAGCTCAGGAATGTCGACAAATGTCTATATAAACTTCATCCTATTTCAGCTCACTTACCCCGCTAAGCCTGGCCCTCCTCACAAACAGCCACACATACAAATCAGCTGAAACAAGTAGAACCTTCAGTCTTCCTGGGCCCGCCTCACACCACCTTCCAAGAGGCTCTCATCTTGCTGAACCTGACCACCTTCTCCTCCCAACACCAGCAGCTCACACGGCCGTCTGTCAACACAACTGACTTGTGTCCATCAGAGTTTGTAAAGACAGATATAAAAACAGATCTGTACCTACCACTGTGAACTTCAAAAAGGATCCATGAACAAGCGCATGGCGAAGCAAGAAGGCAGCTCAGTTTTCTCTTAGGAATGCTTTGTGGTACGCCAGCTACTGTATTACGGTAACCATTCATCACTCAATGTTCTAATAAGTACATAATGTATAGACCACATCGTTCACTCCGGAAACAATCCTCAATATCTGCCACTCCGAGTGTGCAGATGTGCCTCACTCATGTGTTTGCCCAAAGCGTAGAAATATCCAGCCCAACATGAGCCTCAGTTGTTTTACAATTAATTTATGTTATCGTTATGATCTAGTTTTCTAATATCTGTTATACCTCAAATGTGCACTTTCAGCCGAATGGCTGCCTATATATATATATATATATATATATATATATATATATATATATATATATATATATATATATATATATTGGAAAGGATCACAATTTTGCGCGTGATCAAGTATATTCCTTATGAGTCCACGGGGAAAATGAAACACACTAAGTTCCCAAATGCACTTTCGTGTAATAATCACATCATCAGGGGAGACAATAACAGTCAGTTGATATACAACGAAGAGACGTAGCTAGGACGCCATTTGGTAAACATGTGGACATGTTTCCCCTGATGATGTGATTATTGCACGAAAGGGCACTTAGGAACTTATCGTGTTTCATTTTCCCCGTGGACTCATAGGAATATATATATATATATATATATATATATATATATATATATATATATATATATATATATATATATATATATATATATATTTTTTTTTTTTTTTTTTTTTTTTTTTATACTTTGTCGCTGTCTCCCGCGTTTGCGAGGTAGCGCAAGGAAACAGACGAAAGAAATGGCCCAACCCCCCCCCATACACATGTATATACATACATCCACACACGCAAATATACATACCTACACAGCTTTCCATGGTTTACCCCAGACGCTTCACATGCCTTGATTCAATCCACTGACAGCACGTCAACCCCGGTATACCACATCGCTCCAATTCACTCTATTCCTTGCCCTCCTTTCACCCTCCTGCATGTTCAGGCCCCGATCACACAAAATCTTTTTCACTCCATCTTTCCACCTCCAATTTGGTCTCCCTCTTCTCCTCGTTCCCTCCACCTCCGACACATATATCCTCTTGGTCAATCTTTCCTCACTCATTCTCTCCATGTGCCCAAACCACTTCAAAACACCCTCTTCTGCTCTCTCAACCACGCTCTTTTTATTTCCACACATCTCTCTTACCCTTACGTTACTCACTCGATCAAACCACCTCACACCACACATTGTCCTCAAACATCTCATTTCCAGCACATCCATCCTCCTGCGCACAACTCTATCCATAGCCCACGCCTCGCAACCATACAACATTGTTGGAACCACTATTCCTTCAAACATACCCATTTTTGCTTTCCGAGATAATGTTCTTGACTTCCACACATTCTTCAAGGCCCCCAGAATTTTCGCCCCCTCCCCCACCCTATGATCCACTTCCGCTTCCATGGTTCCATCCGCTGCCAGATCCACTCCCAGATATCTAAAACACTTCACTTCC
>NC_092234.1:37734202-37831702 GCF_036320965.1 Panulirus ornatus | reverse complement strand
ACCTGAGAGCCGGATCGTGTAGCTGCAACGAGAGGGAATTTAGGCGGAAAACAGATCTAGAATATTAGCAGAGTGGTCATAGCGGTCAGGAACATGGATTGGGTGCATGATAATTTGCATTCGATCATTGCGAATGGAGAACGTAAGGGCTTCCATCCTCCCACCATCTGTATAGGATGAGTTCAACCATTCCCTATGGTGTGAATGATGAAGTTTCCTAAGTAGTAGACCTCCGCTTGTGGGCGAGAAGATGTCACGGTCTCGTGGCAGAAATCTAAATAGTCCGAGAAAATTATGAAATGTTTAGAGACATGAGACCAGTGGGCGAAACAAAGGAAAACCAGTGGTAGTTGGCAGACAGATCTTGAGCCATATGACATCAAAGTTTGGAGGCTCAGTCCTCAATGCCTGCCAGAGGTGTGGTGATGTTAGAAAAGGCAGAGTCACCACCTCTGAAAGGGAATCGTGAGTGAAAATTACACTTTAGTGAGAAATGTGGAGAGGGTTTGTGAGAATATCAATTGAGTCGAGTCTCAGAGAGGAGGAAGATATTAGGAGAGGTGTTAGTTAGATGGCGTTCAACTTAAACGCTGTTACTTCAAGACCATAAATATTTATGAAATGAATGGAAAACCAGTCATGTCTATCAAAGGAACAAAGGTCTCGGGAGAGGCCATTATTGGGACTGCCTAACCCCTCTCTCGTTGGCAGTATGCTCAAGTGAGAACACTGATTCTTAGCATCCTTTGATGCCAGGAAAGAAGGACCATAAGTTCACAGGACTCCACAAAGTTATCTTTGAAAAATGATAACGGAGATAAGGGAGGGAAAGAATTTAATGTGAAAAATAGTCGTGAAAAGTAGTAGATTGGGTCTACGGTGGACGTAGGGAGGAGATAATAAGAAGCCCGGTAGCTTAACTTTTTCAAAGACCTGTTTACCATCGACGTTGTCAAACTGGTTTAGGAACTTGAAGGCTGCAATAAAATCTCTGAGCTTTCATCTTCTTTTCCATGGTGAACAATCTTATCACCTCTGTAGTCTGTCCATATAACCCAGATCTCTCATTTCAGATACTAGCTTTCTTGTCCCCCTGTTAAACACTTCTTCCACATACTTAATTGTAATTCTATTGTGAAACCGATAGATACTTTACCTCCTTAACAACTATTCTCCTGACGTTGTGTTCTGCCAATACGTTGGATAAATGATCGACTACAAGTCCCTTTCCCACAGATGTCCATGTAAGTTGTCTCCTGCTAGATATATGGTCGTATCAAGCCTCTCACTCACTGTCTCATACATTCATGTAAAACCTCTAACACTCACTGTCTTCAGTGTCTCATCGATACTTTGTGCTTGCTTGTGTTGCACTCCATCAACCATATACCAGACAAACTCTGGATCAGTTTCAAAGTCTTTCATTAAGGTGATGTAGTTCTCATATTTCCTTACCTCTCTCATGACACAAGCATCATCTGGAAGCATATTCAGGTGTGAATCCTGTCCCTCTGGCAAGTTATTTATATGGACCATGAACTGCTATGGCCCCAAGACTGTGCCCTGCGGCACTGCACTGATAACCACTTCCCACATAGGGAAGGCTCCTCTACAATTGAATCTTCGTTCCCATACGCTAAAGTAATTTCGACCAACCGATGAAGTTTACCCTTACGCCTGCATAAAAGCCCGTCACCTTTACTAACTTTCTGTGTGGGATAGCACCAAGTGCCCCCTAAAGTTCATCCAGCTCTTTCATCGAAAGGGGAACTCACTCCATCGTGGAAGTCTAGAAGATTGGTTACGCCAGACCTCTTCCCTCTGAGTCGATGTTGCATCCTCCCACTTAGTTTCTCCCTTCCAAACATTACTCCGTTTTCTGATCATTCTTTCCAGCATCCTACAGATCATTCTCGTCAGAGATACTGATATGCAGATCAGTCCAATCTCCTTCTCAGTCCCGATGTCCTTTCTTGAAAATAGGCGGGACATTTGCTGTCTTCCACAGCTATGCCACTATACCTTCTTCCAGCGATGTCTTCAAACATTTCAACGTGCCTGACCAACGTCTAGGCACATCCTTACAGCACAAATGGACAGACTTCTTCAGGATTGGTCTTTTGATTTGGTTTAAGACGCTTCACCAGCCTGCTTATATCTACTGTTTTTCCCTTCAACAATCTGAAGATTTTCCAGGTCCTCCTCCACTTCCCATCCCGCTGGTGTTGGAGTTACTGTGTCCACTGTGAACACACCTTTGAACTTATCATTCAGTTCCTTACGTAGTTTTTCTTGTGAACCAACACTTGAATCGTGATGAAATAATGGAATAGTTTTGGATCATCGCCTGACTTGTCCAAAATACATCATTCAGTATACATCTGTTCTTCCTTCCTAGTGTTGTCATATTCATCTCTCGAGCCTCTTATACCATTCCAATGCTGGGTAATCTGTGCAACCTGTATCCTCTCTACGACACACCCATTGTTCTGAGTTTTAACACATTTAGCAGAACACCATACATTTTCATCATATCTAACATCAACCATATTTCTCACTTTTCTAACCTCCTCTCTCTTTTTGCTGCCAAAGGTATTCATGTCCTAACCCCCTCGTTATAAACTTCCATGAATATTTCATAACATTCCGGGTTCCAGCTGTGGAATTCAATTTCTTAATCCATGTTCTCAAAGTGATGGTTTAGCCTAATTTCTTCTCTGATCTTCCCACGTCCTCACTAACCAAGAGGTTACATTAAAACAGTGTGTGATTATTCTTTCCAAGTGGTTTATCCCATAATGTCTCTCTCTCTCTCCATGTTATCATACGTAAGGATAAGATGGCTTATCACACCTCCTGTTTATGTGACAGGCTGATATAAGGTAACTTCCTGTACGTTTCATGAACGTTAGTGTCCCATGACTCTATTTTCACGAGAATACAAGTATTCCCAGGTAATCTTTATACAGTTAGAATATTTCATCACCAGAGCCTTACTGTCTCTGTGAAGCATGCGTCTTGCTGCATCCTGCAATATACTGATTGTGCCTTTATCATCTTCGTTAATGATTTGCTTTGGCTCATTAAGATTTTTTTGTAAGACTGTAAATTATGAACAGTACTATAAAAAAACATCATAGTTACTTTTTTGTCCGCATGATGTGTTGCTTAACGGAATTATCTCACACTATTTCTTATACATTGTTGTTGTCCCTCACTAATATGGCCAGTCTGCCTCCAGCTGTGTTTCCTCCAGCCGTCCTTGCCAACATGCCTCTCCCTGGGGCGCCTGGGTCAGATCTCATCTCTTTACCAACTTTCGTTTCCACTGCTGCAAAAATATCGGGTTTGTTTTCCAGGATCGGTCTCGTAGCTCCAGCTCTCTCCCTTTACTGCCAATCCATCAGTGTTGGCATTCGTTACCCCCAGTCCTACACTCGTCCAACTTAACATACGTGGCCTCCCTGTGTGCGTGTGTGTGTGTGTGTGTGTGTGTGTGTGTGTGTGTGTGTGGTGGGGGGGGTATGGCTGATCTGCTCCTGGCCTCTTTTGATGCCAAGCCCCCCTTTTTTTGGGGGGGCCCACGTCAGTAATTCTTTATTTCTGGCTTTTCCTTTGTTCTCTGTCCTGTGATGGACATCCCACTGAATACTACACTGTTAACTTATTTTTTTATGGTTTGCCTCATTACCTCCATTTTCAGGGTAATCTTAACTGGTCGTCCCTTATATCTCGACTGCAAATTTTTATTCTCTTTGTTCCCTTTATCTTACAAACTGCATTTACCATGTCTGTGGCCTCTAATGGTTTTTTTATCTGCTTGTGTGTGTGTGTGTGTGTGTGTGTGTGTGTGTGTGTGTGTGTGTGTGTGTGATAGATGTAAATCCTCCAAACTGTACGTGGTATATCATCATGATATTTTTGTCACGTGGTACTTTACGCCACAGCACGGACCATGATGGTTTCTTGCGCGGATCATACGCCAGAGACCATTTTCTTGCAGACCAGGAGGTCGGCTCCGACAGGGTAGACTGGGGTCACTATATCCATTCAAGAACTTCTGGCCACAAGTCAAGAGGAAACTGGACACCATTGTCCACAGATGATCACAGTCAGTTCAGTCAGTGCAACGCCGACGTTAGAAAAATCTTGGCAGTGTACAGAACTGTGTAAGAGTATACGAGAGGTGATACAGGGTATGGAACGCTGGGCACTGAGAGAGAGAGAGAGAGAGAGAGAGAGAGAGAGAGAGAGAGAGAGAGAGAGAGAGAGAGAGAGAGAGAGAGAGAGAGAGGTTGTCCATACATGTGTTGTGCCTATAACAAGAGTTCAACGCAAGAGATGGACACAATTTAAGAATCAGTCAATACATCAGCGAAGGGGAAGCGGGGTGAAGTTTGGGGAGGGGAGGATGGAGATGAGTAGGGAGGGGAGGAGAGTGGTAATTGGGGAGGGAAATAGGGTGATGGTTGAGGAGGGGAGGAAGGTGATGGTTGGGATGGGAGGAAGGTGATGGTTGGGAGGGGAGGAAGGTTCGGGAGGGGAAGAGGGTGATGGTTGGGGAGGGGAAAAGGGTGGTGGTTGGGGAGGGGGAAAGGGTTGATGGTTGGGGAGGGGAGGAGGTGGTTGGTTGGGGAGGGAGAAGGGGTGATGCTTTGAAGGGGAGGAGGGTAGTGGTTGGGAAGGGAGGGGGGTGATGGCTGGAGAGGGAGGGAGAACAATGGTTGGGGGGAAATGGTGGGGTGGGGAGGGGAAAGGACAGGGAGAGGGAGGGAAGAGATGAGTAGGAAGGCAAGGGATTGGGAAGAAGGATAAGGAGAGGGAGGTAGGAGAGGCTGGGGAGGAGGGGAGATAGTGAGCACAGCAGCGGGAGGCAGGCAGGAGTTATGAAGCGGACGGACTGTGTGTACACTCCATCTTTTCTTCATATTTTTACCGAGGAGGACGATTGGACAGAGGAGTGAGTGAGCGTGTTTGTACAGCGTTAGCCAAGGCATGAGTGAGGGAGGGAGCCCTTGGCCAGCAGCGTGTACCATGAGAGAGAGAGAGAGAGAGAGAGAGAGAGAGAGAGAGAGAGAGAGTACTCACTTGTACACGCACGCGTACCTACGACGTGAGTCTGCCGTGGGGTAGGGCAAACGCGTAGAGCTCACCGCATGAGAAAGAGAAAGATACGATTACAGAGGCAGAAAGGGAATGTGGAGGAGTTCGGCCCTGGACAGCGGGGAAGGAAAGGGACGGCGAGATTTCCGTGGAAACCTTCCATCATGCGGCAAGACAAATGGAACCAAGTGACGGACTCAATACATGTGATGGTCTGCGCGGAGGAACCATACCTCTTCCTCTGTTCCTCTTACATAAGACCTTTTTGTCTTTCATACTCAAGTTTTTTCCTCTCTCTCTCTCTCTCTCTCTCTCTCTCTCTCTCTCTCTCTCTCTCTCTCTCTCTCTCTCTCTCTCTCTCACACACACACACACACATACACACACACACATACAAGACTCAAAGAGGATATATATAATTGTGGAAACTACAGACACCTCAGCAATATCGTATGGTAACAAGGACTGGGAAATGGAGTTCAGCGGCGAAGAACCAGAATATTGTGGTGAAAAACTCTGTGGAAATAACAATGGGGTGAGCATCTGGGTACCGTCAGCTCCATCTACAGAGAAAGGCTGAGAAAGAGGAGAGGATCGTTTACCAAGAGATTTCAAAAGGCAAAGGAGCATCGAGATGTGCAGGGGCCAAGATATAAGCCAGGCTTCAGCCAGCCAGGGATCCAGTATAGTGGACTAAGGAAGGAATACAAAAAACTTTTAAAATAATACTGTGGACGAGGCAGCAGAAAACCTAATACTTTTCCATGGTTTCATCAGGCGTGAATTATCAATGAAAGAATAACTATGTTAGACTAAGGGATTCAGAGGGAAGAATTGTACAGGATGATGTAAGGATATGTGAGGAACTGGATAACAAGTTCAAAAGTGATTTCACAGTGGAAGAAACCACCTTCCCAACATCAATGAGATGGAATGGGAAGGAATTTTTAGAAACCATTAGCACTTATACAATGGACATTATCAGAATATTAAAAGTCTCGACTTATGGTCGTGGTCCTTATGAAAGTTAACCATATGTGCCGGAAATGTGTGCAGATGGACCTCCTTGGTGTAGCGGTTAGTGTTTTCAGGGTCGAGCGGCAGTCAACCCAGCTGTTCATCTACCCCTAGGTGTTGACCGATAAAATGAGTGCCTGGCTCAGACATGAGCATTTTTTTTTTATGTTGAAGGCTCCAATCAAGGACAAAAGTCCACATCAAGGCTAGGCCTTAATTGAAATATAGAGAGAATAATAAAAGGGTAAAAAGAAAAGACCAGAGAAAGAATTTGCGAATTTTGGAGTAAGTGAAAAACGTGTCTTTTAAAATGAGCCAAGTCATTGTTATTAGGAAAGACATGAGAAGGTAGAGTTCCAAAGCTTCGACATGTAGAGAAAGAATTAGTTATCAAATCGGCCCACCCTTAAGCTGCCGATGACCACACAGTAATCATGTGACGCAGCTACTTACTGGGTATTGCATTATGTACCTAATGGTGGGGGCACACAAGTAGCCAGCTCTCGGGAGCAAATTTGGAAGTTAGCCTGGAAGAGTTTATAAGTCGGATCGCTTTCGACTCAACTATGTCAAGTAAGGATGCAAAGCTAGAGCCACCCTAAATGTGAGTACAGTACTCCATACGAGGACGAATCAGTCCTTTGCATAAACGGAGTAACTGTTCCGTAGAAAAGAAGTTTCTACATCTAAACAGGACACCCAGATTTTTAGAAGTAGATAAAGCTATTCCCGTAATATGGAGTTTCCAAGAAAGAGTGGATGTTACAGTCATACCGAGTATGTTCACTGAGACAAGAGCGTAATTACAGAACCGTCAAAGCAGAGGATTTATCGATGGAGAGATGGGTCGAAACTGGGTCTTGGAGGCGTTAAACTTATCTAGATTTCGTCTACCCCACTGAGATATCCTGTCCAAGTCTGAGTTTATTGAAGAAGCTTTGTCAAGACGAGATGCGGATATGATTTGTATGAGGAGCATCAGGGGGTGAAGGAATGATAGAGTCATCCAAGGTGGAGTTAGAGAAGAAACGGGAAACAAAGAGAGTTGCTTTGTTTACGGCAGAGACAGACATAGTACCATCACAA
Organism: Panulirus ornatus; assembly: GCF_036320965.1. NCBI lineage: Eukaryota > Metazoa > Arthropoda > Malacostraca > Decapoda > Palinuridae > Panulirus > Panulirus ornatus. The sequence goes on along the minus strand of NC_092234.1, from coordinate 37,824,496 downwards.
CGGTAAAGTGAAGGAAACGTAGAGCGACTTGGGTTGTTAGAGATGCCCTTAGCTAAAAACCAGAAAGACCTATCAGTGGATGACAAGGAGAGGTTATCGCACTTCCTTTGAATGAAAGAATTCTTTGCCTCACGGATAACGTGCTTGCAGTGATTACGGGCAGTGATAAATGATGAATGAGTGCCAGAGGAAGGAGAGTTTTCCCCCGCCCGATATGCCTGATCCCTTGCCTGAATGGCCTCAGAACAGGAACGGTTGAACCAAGGATTGGAGGAATAGGTCGTCATGGTGGAAGAGGGAATAAATGCTTCCATTCCCGCAAGAATAACCTCTGCTATGTGTTTGGCAGACAGAAGCATCACCACATAAAAGGCAGTAATTTACCTAACGAAAGTCAGAAAGGAAACTTTGTTGAGGTGCCACTATTTATGCTTAAAGGAGTTGCTGGAGGGGAAGGTGCTGTTAGAATAGATACATTTATGAGAGTGTGATTAGATGAACCAATTGAGGGCGAGATTGTCTACTTACAGCAGGATGGACTAGAGCTGAAAAACAAATCCAGAATATTAAGGAGAGTGTTTACAGCGGTCAGGAATATGGGTAGGAAGATAATTTGCTCAAAATCGATGAGAAAGGAGAACGTGAGGGCTTTAATCCCTCCGCTATCCGTATGGGAGGAATTCAACCATTCCCTATGGTGAAACTTGAAATCCCTGAGGTTTGCGGGTTAGAGGATATCACAGTTTAGACTGTCGAAGAAAGACATAAAATTTGTAGAATCAAAAGAGCGATAGGCGAAACAAAGGAAAAGTGTGGTAGCTGGGAGCCACATAACAGCAACATTTGGGGACTCAGGGTCCTTGAGGCGTGGATATGAAATGGGGCTATTGAGAGCATCATTAGACAATTGTGTCTCAGAGAGAAGTAAAATATTAGGAGAGGTGGTAAAAAGATGGTTTTCAACTGAGGAAAGGTTACTAGAAGGACCACGAGTATTGGTATACTGAAGAGAAAAAGAGGAAGATCTAACAGATAGGGAAAGGTCGTGGGAGGGGCCGGTACTACTACTGCCAGAGCCCACACTCTCATTGGCAGCAGAGCCAGGCAGAAACCCAGAGAGTCTTAGCACCCCATGATGCCGGGGACTAGGGGCCGTAAATTTGTCGGACTCAATCATGATGATACTCAAAAATGTTTGAGTGGACGTGAGGTGGTAAGAATACTTACGTAAAACAAAAAAAAAGCAATGTTTGAGAAGGCGTATGGTGCTTGTAAGAAGGCGGTAGGACTAATCTGGTAGTTCCGTTTTGATGAGACGGAAAGTAAGACAAGCATATCTATCTATCTATCTATCTAACTATCTATCTATCAATCTATTTATCTATCTACCTATCTATCTATCTATCTATCTATCTATCTATCTATATATATATATATATATATATATATATATATATATATATATATATATATAGCGTTCATGAGATGGCATTTGACCAGATCTTCAGTTGCCCGTGCCTTCTCAGCTAACATAAAAATATACACTAGACAACCTTCTTGTACACAGTTCAATTCTTACTGGAGAAAATCAAAGTGAAAAGGGAGAGGAAAATGGCAAAGGTCATGCCTGTCTATAAGAATGGAGGCCGAAAGAGGCACTGAATTACACACCGGTCTCTTGTCAAGTGTGGTCTTAGATTACTTCAGGAGAGTGAGCTGTACTTGGGGTAATGGATGGCTGGGTAGACACTATTTGTATCTGGACTGCCAGAAAGCATTTGAAGCTGTATCACATGGGCGACTGTTTAGGAAGATGAATCACCAGGCAAGAGTTAAAAGGAAAGTCCTCCGGTGAATAAAAGATTTTTTAAGTGGAAGGGAACGAACGCATGTCTGAGGAGCCTTCCCGAAATGGATGTTCACCACAAGTGGGGTGCCGCAGAGTTCTGTTCTGGGACCGCTGTACCTGGACTTGTACCTGAATATGGTTGCAGATAATGCAAAGGTCATGACGGAAGTGAAAAGAGAGGGGGATTGCATCAACATACAAGGGGACCATGTCAGACCCCAGAGTTTAATTAGTGAAGTTAAACCTCAGTAAATGTGAAGTACTGAGGGTGGGTCACAGCGAAAGATGGCCACGACATGATTATCATCTAGCTACAGGTATGAGTGTATAAGAAAGACCTGAGACTCGACTTTGTCCCTAACATGTCGCCACAGTCCACCTTTAGGAGAATGGTTAAGGAAAAAACCTGTCTTCCAGCAAATATTATACAAGATATGTGAAGACAAAACTAGAATATGCTTTTCAGATGTGGTCACCACACCTAAGGAAGCACGAGGAGCTAACACAGGAGACTGGAGAAGGGCAACGCACAGTATCAGAATTAAGAGACCTGAGTTACAAAGCAAAGCTAGAGTCCTTGAAGTTGCCCACCTTGGATGAAAGAAGAGTGAGGGGTGACCTGAACACAGCCTTTTTCAAAACGATTTAATGAGGTGGACATTAAACAGTTCTTCAAAAGATGTAGGGACAGAAAAACACCTGAGGAGAAAACATGAAAATAAACAAAAGACGCATCCAAAAAAGATATGATGAAGTACTTTTATAGTTCAAGAAGTGGTGGATAAAGGGAACCAAGTGACTGAGAACATGAACGTAAGAACTCCCTTCCCATGCATAACAAATAGGTGGTTCCCGGTGGGTAATTACAGGAACTACTACACAGAGATTAGCACGTGCTCATTATTCTTCAGTCTCTGGCGTACGCATCTACCGCTCCTTAAAGTAAGAAGAAAAAATTCACAGTTCTTCAATGTTATCTACAGTGAAGCAGCAACATCTGGGATACAATCTGCCACTAAGCTATCCAGGCATGTTGCTCGACATATACCCTGGTCGCTCTTCAGGTAATTTCCTGCATTACCATCTGGATAGGCGGCCACAAGACCTCACTACATCCTGCTGTCGTGGCTCACTAGCCAGTAATTAGACTACCAGCAGGTGTTCCCTTGTGTCAGTCACACTCAACCCTTACCTAAACTATGAATTATCTTTAAGCCAAGTCAAGTATATTGAGATACACACAGCCCTATCTTGATGCTGAAGAGACTGAATATCTTGTTTGACTACCTGACCGTAACGTGAACACTAGCTTACATCTAGGCAACGGAAACTTGAGGAAAAGTGTGTGTACCAGGCATGAAAAAGCTCTCATTGTCAAGGCTCCCGCGTCTACCAGAGCCGCCTGCTTTCATAACATTATTCACTTGATTACAAGGATACCAGGCTGGCAGGAGTACGTCCCTCATCGTTAACGCAACCACAGTCACCTTCTCTTGCTTTACGACGTAGCTCGCGGTCACCTTCTTGTCTAATCACTTCATGAAGACCATCATCTCAATAACTAGTTCCATCAGACGACCTGTATCAATACCTTCAGATAAACCCTTCACATCTATACGAGCATATACGTCCGACACATCAAGGTAAGCGGGAGAGGCAGGATTCGCTGTTGTTAGCAGTTTTTAGCATCTCTTACGTGACACAAACCAAATAAAGATATATAGATGGAGAGATAAGTAGATAAATGGTTACGTCATAAGATCATGATCAGTAATCATGGTATGGATGATCACAGCTGTGACAAACACTGTCTGAAATGCTTCGATCAATAAACAACAAACAAACAGAGGTATCCTTCAAAGGGGAGCAGCTGCATGAGAGTCAGCCTGGGTTCAGGTCACTACGTATCTCCTGTACATAGTGCATGACCCAGTGATCACTAGTGCATGACCCAGTGTACATAGTGCATGACCCAGTGATCACTAGTGCATGACCCAGTGATCACTAGTACATGACCCAGTGATCACTAGTGCATGACCCAGTGATCACTAGTACATGACCCAGTGATCACTAGTGCATGACCCAGTGATCACTAGTGCATGACCCAGTGTACATAGTGCATGACCCCGTGATCACTAGTACATGACCCCGTGATCACTAGTACATGACCCAGTGATCACTAGTGCATGACCCCGTGATCACTAGTGCATGACCGAGTAATCACTGGTGCATGACCCACCTAATGTAATGATTACTACAATCTGATCGAAAACTCTCTAACTAAAGTGAATGAAGTAAAGGACCTTGGAGCTGTCATTAGCAACAATCTGAAATACACTAGACAGTGTCAAGCAGCAAGTTAAAAGGCAACCAAATGTTAGGTTCCATACCCAGGAACATAGATTACAAGACACCAGAAACTATTCCCACACTTTATAATTCTCAAATAAGACCACACTTTGAATATGCAGTCCAGTTTTGGTCTCCACCTATAAAAAAAAAAAAAAGACGGGGAAAAATTAGAGCAAGTACAAAGCCGCGCGACAAAATTGATCCCATCTCTTAGAAATTTGGCATACGAAGAGAGGTTAAAACGATTGGATCTTTTTTTCCTAAAAAAAAAAAAAAAATTGACTTTGCAGCGACTTAATCCAAGTGTTCAAAATTCTGAAAAAGTTCGATAAAGTAAGTCACGAACAACTTTTGGAAATACGAGAAAATACGGTTAACAGGGCAAATGGAACAAAGCTAAAACACGTAGTACGGACGTGGGGGAAAAGCTTCTTTTCCCGTAGATATGTTGAGCACTGGAATGAGTTTCAGTCAGACGTAGTGAATGCTAAGACTATAAATACCTTCAAAAATCGTTTTAACAAATATTTTACAAATTCATGTTTACTTTGAGAAAAACGCCATAAATAAACGTATAAACGACAGCGGTAACGGGGATACTAGAAGGCTAGTGTGCAGCAGCAGCAGGGAGTCGCAGATAGCTTAAAAAACTGCTGAGCGGAATTACGTTTTCTTGTATTCTCCATTTTTTGTAGACAACCAAGTCATGGGCCAATCAGGCCTCCTGTTGTCTGTCTTTCTCATACAAATACATGTTAGCTTAGGTGGGGAGCTGGAATGTGTGCCTCTGGACTTGTAGAAGGCCTCTGGCGCCGTCCTGAGAAGGAAGCTCGTAAAACAAGACTCCTCGGCCAGTACAAGAAGACAGTTCCTCGAGATCAATAATTACCGTATGAGGTGGGAGAGACATGTCAGTGTCACATATCAAGGTGGGCCACAGTAACCAGAGGGGCAACTGACGTGCCTGAACTAAGTAAGGGATTTGCCAGACTGACCCAATTCGTATGTGAATACATGAAATGATTTACAACTTACGAGACATTAGTGTTCAGGCTTGTGACAACACACAGGCTCCAGCAGTGACCATACACACGGTGGCTGAACTCCACCATGACAACGTGCAAAGTGATGTGGAAGGAACACACTGAAATTAGGTCAGGCTATAGCTGCCGTCTCGCAGGTCTCCACCTGTGAGAGGAACTGGGTTGTTGGCATGCGTCCAGCCTGCGACTAGGACACCACACAACCCTGAGGGAGGTAGCCTAGATAGAGGTCATTGCCTGGACTTCCTGCAAATACGAGACAGTGCAACGAGAAAATGAAATCATGAGACATATTAGTCCAAAGTGATGTTGTACATCACCGTCTGGTCTCCTAACTCGTGGATGCGCAGAGGGAGGCTAAAGAGACACCAGAAACTGTACCTAACGTGAGGGAGCTACGCTACAGGGGTAGGGTGACACCCAGACTCGCCCACGTTAGAGTTGAGAAGGTGTGAGGGAGGACACAACTACATCTATATTCTTCTGCTGGGTTTAGTGACAGTAATGTGAAAATCTTTGTGAGACAAGGATGATCCCACCAGGACACTTGGTAAGAAGATTATCAACGATATCAATAGATGAATATTTAGCAACAGAGCAGAGGAGGAAAAGACCATGTTAAGACGTGAGGGTAGTGAACGCTGAATATACGGTCAAGAAAACGAGGGCAGAATCTTCCATCAGTGTAAATCTTTACGTGTATGCAAACAGGTAATTTGGAAAAAACAAATAGCTTTATAAACACAAAATCATGAACAGACTAACACATTCATTGACATAAAGATATAAACAACATAAATAGACAAATAGACCTAGACATATACAAATACACTAATAGGAACAATGACAGACAAAGAAGCAGAATAATCATAAACAAACCAAGACATAAATCTATGATGTTTTTCCATCTTCCCTCGAGCAGCTAAGCTTTGAAACTCTGATCCTGTAACCTATAACCTTACACGGTCACCTTACAAACACCTGCGCGACCTTGATTAATTTCACTCTTTATCGTTTACTTTCCCGCCAGATGTCCTTGACTGGGTCATGTTGTGCCCGTGCTGTGTTCTTCCCTCTGTATGTCCCCGGTCGCCCAGCCCAGCACGGCCCTCGTCCATCAGACACCACTGGAGCCGCCCGCCTGGTACCACCAACCACACCAGACGCTGACCCCCTCTCATTCAGAGCTCCGGTTCGTCTAATCTCCCTCCTCCACTTACACCATAAACAACTCCCGTCATCCTGGAGGTCGTGAACACGTTATCATACAATACAAACATTCCCTCCATTGTACTTTTCACTTTAAGAACCATTTTAGTCATTACGCTCCAGGCTACGCATCAGAGGACCAGAAAATTACCCTGTCTATGGCCGTCAGCTCTTCAGAGAAAAGTTTCCATTTTTCAGTCAACGTAAGACTAACTGGGTTTCCAGTCAGCGGAAAGAACAGGTGGCTTGCCATGGCTGATATACAGGTGGCTTGCCATGGCTGAGCTAAAGTTGGCTTGCCATGGTTGGTCTACAGGTGGCTTGCCATGGTTGGTCTACAGGTGGCTTGCCATGGTTGGTCTACAGGTGGCTTGCCATGGCTGATGTCCGGGTTGGCTGGCTGGTTAGTTGGACTTTCGACCTATTAACTGCCCGATGATTGAGGCCGTCATCGTCAACATATAACCACCAACCGGAAAATCTTGACCACTTTCTTCAGGTGTTCTAGATAACTATAAGACCACATGGACCCCCCTGATGTAGCGGTCAGCTTTACTGACCGTGATACATTCACGGCAGCCCGGGGTTAAGCTCCAATCCTAGTTGCGCCAGCCGGTCCACACACAGTAAGCACAGCCGTTCATCCTCCCACAGGGCTTGATCCGTAAAGTAGGTCCAAAGTGTGGAAATATCCAGCTCTCCCTAATCTTAATCTCCAGTATGATTAGTTAACTAGTAACTATCATAACCTCCCAGTTCTGTAATGTCTGTAATACCTCATCTTAGTATTTTCAGCCAAATGGCTGCTTACATCCAGTAAACAGTTATATACCTATTTATCTGTTTATTCATATACTCGTTTACAAGCTTTGTTTATAGTCGACTGGTCTACGTGGATATGGGCAGATGGAGTCACTGCAATGTTGCATGGGTGAGCTATACCACAGCTGACGACCCTGAGGCGGAGGAGAGCCACTGCTGCCATGATGGAGTCCGCGGAAGTGAACTGTGAGGCGAAGGAAAGACGTCAGATGAAAGAGACTCAGATGGAGGCTTGGGGGAAAGGAAGAGGCTCCCTGAAGGAAGGGCTCTGCTCAATGCACGAAGGTAAATAAAGCTCGTCCTAAGGCAGGGCGTGAAGAGCCTTTCTGATGGAAGGAAGGAATGAAAAGCTCACCTGAAAACTGGAGTGAAGGAAGAGTTATCCAGAATACTGGGAGAAGCAGCTATGTTGACGGCAGAGCAGAGGAAAAACACCAGCGAAAAGTAGGGGGTCAAGAATAGGTCATTCAGAGGCATGAAGAACCCAAGAAAGAGGTTACCTCGAGGCGCACGTGAGGGAAGCGCTAAGCTGAAGACATAAACGTAAGAAAGAACTCGGCTCCTGGCAGGAAGCAAGGAACAGGAAGGAAGATAAAGACAGGATGAAGGAGGTCGGCTGTGGGCTGGGAGCGAGATAAAAAGGATAGTTCAGGCGGTGTTGTATGCAAATGAGGCAATGTAGCAGGGAAGTGGCACAATGTTTTCTATATTTCTTTGGGTGTAAGAGTAGTGAGAAGTTAGGAGAGGTGTGAGAAGGGTGAAGCAGTGAGGGACCAACTGATGGCAGACGTGAGGACGCACTGTGAGGGACGGGTGCAGTGGATAAGTCAACCAACACAAACTTAGCATTAAGTAAAGCTATGTAGAATATAGCAACGTTCATGGTAAGCATCAAGATGGAATACACGATGGAGATGAGGAAGAAACATAGAGGAATAAAGAGGAGGAAGATGAGTAGGTTGGGAAGAAGAAAAGTTCGAAGGAACACGTAGAAAACAATGAAGAAAAAAAATAGGCAACAAAGGTAGTGAGAATGAGTAAGGGTAAAAACTAAGACGTTGAGGCAGGAGTTGAAAAGGGGGAAAAATGAAGAATTAGTGGAAACAAAATGAAGACGAAGAGGGAGACACAACACACAGGCAGGCAGGAGGAGTGAACGTGCACTGGCCACCTTCTGCTACTTACCGACTAGAGGACCAGCAGGGCAGTACTAGGTCAGAGCAGTACTAGGTCAGGGCAGTACTAGGGCATGGTAGTATCAAGTCAGATCAGTACTAGGTCAGGAGAATACTAGGGCAGGGCAGGAAGAGAGACGTGCAGTGCTAGGTCAGGGGAATACTAGGGCATGACAGTACTGTAAAAGGCAGAGGAATGCTGGGTCAGGACGATACTAAAGCAGGGCAGTATCAAGTCAGGGAAACACTATGGCAGGGCAGTACTTCGGAAGGGCAGTACTAAGGCAGAGCATTGCTAAGTGATGGTAATACTAAGGCAGAGCAATGCTAGGGCTGAGTTGAACTATGGCAAGACAGTCCTAGGGCAGGGTATTAGTAAGGCAGGGCAGTCCTTGGACAAGACAGCAACAGGACACGGTAGCACTACAGGCAAGACAGCACGAGCGCAAGGCAGTACAGGGACTGGGAAGTTCTAGGATAGAGCAGTACTACAGCAGGGTAGTGTGCTGGCAAGGCAGTACTAAGGCAGGTTAGAATTAGGGCAGGGCGCGGGAGCATTAGGGAAGGACATGGCAGGGCAGTACTTAGGCAGGGTAGTACTAGGGCAAAGCAGTACGAGGACTTGACAAGGGAGAAGCAAAGAGAAGGACGATTGTCTAGGGGTACACACAGGGATAGTGAACAAAACACAGGGACCTGCGGCAGCCACGGGTCAGGACAGGGACCTGCGGCAGCCACGGTTCAGGACAGGGATCTGCGGCAGCGGTGGCTCAGGACAGGGACCTGCGGCAGCCACGGGTCAGGACAGGGACCTGCGGCAGCGGTGGCTCAGGAAATTTAATCATCCGATAATTCAGACTTACAATCAGTACAGAAGAAATACAAACGAATTAGGAGTGAACGGCCCAGATTCTGAGTTTTAAGATGGAACGGCGGATATAGACGGATACATCATACGTACCAAGATAAAACTCACCCAGCAAGCACACTCACACACACACACACTCTCCTTAAGGTAATGGAACACAGAAGGAAGAAGGAGGAGGGGAGAGTTGGCCGTCATGGTAGGAGCCCTGTGAGGAGCGAGAGCATGATGGCCCGGTCAGGGGTGGTGGTGCTGGTCGTAGTCTTCTCGTACAATACCGCGACCAGCACCATCTGTCTACCAGTCTTAATATTGCAGAGTCACGCGACAAATGTACATCAAGCTTGAATCAATGTCCAGAGAACATTATGGAGGTATAACCAAGATGGTGCACAGAGGTGGCAAGGTTGGCCCTGCAATGTGGAGAACTGCATCAAGATATCGACTGATAGGCTGGAACTTGGTAAGAAAATATGCGATGTGGAAACATTTTTTTCTTTTTGCACGTGTTCAGGAAAGCTTCCTGGAAGGTACCAGAGCCAGAGGTGATGATGCATCAGTAAATGCAACAGACTGGGAACAGAAGACATCACCTACGGTGCAACACCTGGGAGAAACTGCTCACACTACACCGTCCTCGAGTTTGGGGAAATTGTTATTGAAAAGACGCCTCTGGGTGAAGATGTGATGATAAACACTAAAAGGATATAGATGAAAGGAAAATGCGTTGAACTGAATTACTTTACTGAAATATGAGCTGTGCCGCGAAAGTCTATTATTTGAGAACACACCATCGTTGTAGGATGTTTGGTGAAGTCTGCAAAGTCTGTAGGCGGACACCTGAGGCATAAGGAGAACAGAAATCAAAGAGAGGCGTAGTTCAAAAGGCAACATCAAGAGGCAAAGGACAGCAGAGATACCCTGTGGAGAATATACTGAAAGCCTCGACCATCAGGCGAAGCTTGAATGATACAAAGTACTGACAGTGAAGAATAAGAACAATGGAGCAGAAAACCTACGATGAAAAAACATGAAAAGGCTGGTGAAACTCCACAGGTCTTCTGTGAATTTATTGAGGAAACTGTTTGCTGGAGGATAGTTGATCAAACTAGAAACATCGCAGGGAACTGCTGCCCGTGGGAGAGGTTATGAGAGGAACTGAATGATAAATCTCAATGTGTACTGTTGAAGACGCCCTCCTCACCATTATCTAAGTGCGATGAAAGCGCGATGTTAAAGAAATAAGAATTTATGACCAGACGTTAAGAAGATTCAGGAAGGAACTGGACCTGTATAAGGCACTTGCAAGTCCCGATGTTCTCGCGCACTATATTCTTAAAAACAAAAATGTTCTGAAACCTTTCTATGGTCACTGAAAATGGTTTTCAAAAAATCCTAGATGAGACGAGTAGTAAGGGAGTGAAAGAGGACAATTTTTTGTGTCCATCTTTAAGAAAGGCGACAGGGAAAGTGCCCTGACCTACAGCCTACGATCACAATGAGGAACAGTTAAATCTACGGAGGTGAAGACAAGCTAATGGTTGCTTGAAAAATGCTCGGACCTGAGCCTGAAATTACTTGAATCTCTATGAACGCCCAGCCTGGCTACATGGGGTTAATTTCACGAAAAGATCTTTTTTTTTTTTTTACATAACAAGAAGTATATGAGAGGCGTTAGGTGTGTACGAGGCTGCGACGACCTGCAAGAAGGCATGGACAAGCTCAGACGCTGGCTAAATGACCAATAAAGTTAAGATGAAACTAAAATATAAAGTAATATACTAGAGTTGGGGACAGGGAAACCAGACTACACTATGAATATCACCTGGTAAAAGTACAGTAGAGGAATCAACATACGAGAAGGACCTAATGGGTAGATATAATACCTACTGTGTCTCCAACTAACCGCGTCACACGGCTTGTATGATGGGCAAAGATGTTCACAAATCCATTCGCCGTATTTGTTAGTCCACAACTAGTATATGCATCTCCTTTGTGGTCTCTCAGCTTCAAGAAACACATGAGGATGCTGGAGAAGGGCCAACGACGGGTGACAAACCGTACACTTATATACTGAGGGGATGTGAGTTGTACGGAGAGGGGAGCTGCCACAACACCGGCACGTGAATGACAGGTCTAGGGGGAGGTAAGATTACGATACTTGGAAACCTTTCTAAACTCATGAAGGTTTGGTCTGAGCTTTTGTTTGAGAATGGGAAAACCGTCCAACTTGACACATCAAGAAAATTTACTAAAGAGGAGTTGCGAGAGATGTGAGAAGACAAGGCACGTCAATACAACAGAATAATTGACTAACAGAACAAGGAGAGTGAAGAGGATGTGAAAATAGTGAATTTTCACTCCACATAGACAATTCCATACACAGAGATACGCGCTCATATACACAAACGCAGGATAAACACAGTCTTGAACTAAACGGACTGGAATATAAGAACTTCAGGAAAACCTAAACTGCCAGTGTATTCTTTTTTCAAACTACCACCAAATGTCTCCGGAATATGATTATCAAATGACGTGTCATAAAATATGGGTCATAATGCAAGGTTAGAATAGCAAATATATTCTAAATATCAGCATATGTCGGGTCAGACAAGGCATGGAATAAGGTTAGAGTTGTAAGGAGCGAACACTCTACGTAGTCTGTACTCTACACGATGCATTGTTCTACGTCAAACAAACCAAAGATAAGAAAATGTTTTTCTTACATTTCCAAACCGTCTCTACAGAGTCATGCTTCGTGAAACTGTCTCCCTCCACTGTTAATTATGAGCATCAGGTACGATTGTGGAGACTAACAGCGAGGCTGGTGGTGAAGGGGTCGCTGGCCCATGGGCCGGTGTGGACCAGCAGCTGATGTGTTGCTCCTGCAGGGGATTCATGAACCGCCACAAGTAGACCCCCGTGGTGCAGCGGTTAGCGCTGCTGACCATGACGCATTCACGGGCCAGCAGGGGCCGAGCTTGAGTAGGTTCGAATCCTGGTCGCGTCAATCCTTCCGCAAGCAACCCATTTGTTCATCCTTCCCAATGGGCTTGGTCGATGAACTGGTTGCCTTGCTCTGGCGTGGGTGTATATACTTGCAGCGATAATGAGGTGACCTTGATCAGAGCACTCAGTTGCCCGTGCCGTCTCAGCTAACATAGAAAACGAAGACCTTCTCATGGGATTAAAGAAGTTAGGAAACGTGGTTATAAAATATTTGTTTGTAGTTCCTCCTCATCAGTGTGATGAAATCCCTTTCGCCAAGCAAGTGATGGAGTTTTCTAATCAGAATCGACGACGATTGATAGAGCAGTAAACTGATACCTTGTACCTGATCTTCCCCCGACACCTACGCTCGACCTCTGCACCACCCACTACTACTTCATTATCTCTTCCTCAGCAGAGGACGACGGAGATTATCGACTCGGTCTCCGTCAAGGATTTCATCTCACCCGACATATTTTGATTTCGTTTGGAAGATCAGATGGAAGTGTGAAGCTCATCAGACACAGGCTCCATCACCCTAGCCCCACTGTGGTCTGTGCAGGTCGTCTCTCTTGAGGCCCGTAGTGCTGTGGACGAGAAGTGTCCAGGCTAAGGCATGGCTGCCTCCATCTGACACTGCCACAACCTGCGTCCTACACATCATCACAACATCATGTCTGCAGCAGCACGCCAGACCACCAAGTGCACAGGCAACACACCACACACACAACAGCGTCACAGCAACAGGTCTCCAGCGATACATAGCTAACACGTCTTAATCAGTGAGTCACAGTCCACAAACAAACAGATCCCGGGAGCCCCACACATTATCCACAAACACTGACTACAAAACTGGACGTGTAGAGTGTTCAAGTTGTAAGTCGCCAGCTGAAGCAACTTACCATAAGGCTTTTTGCTCTCCCTCCTGGCGCAGTGTTGCCCCACCGCCAAAATCCCCAGATTTTGTGTAAGCGAGTTATAATGAGATGAAGCTCTTGACTGTAGTGTAAAGCCCGGGTAAATAATAGTGTAATTATGTGGTGTCAGCCGGCAGCTCCTCTGGCCGGCCACCACCACCACCACGCCCTTGGTGTGGAAGGAGGCCAGAGTTTGGCCTAATTGCATTTCATTAAACCACCAAATAGTTTCTTCGTACCGCCAGCGCAGCAGAGGTCTGTCTTTTACGTCGAATATTGGTTAATAATGAGGCTGGCAACGAGGGAACTGTGGGAGATATGGTTGTCACCGTTTTCTTTCCCTAATTCCTTCTTGATGCTCCTGGACCTTGGAATTCTTCCATCTCTGACGTACCTTCAGCCTCCAAGTCTTCAACTTCTCTTCTGATTTAACATTCCCCAACTCTCCCCGAGTCTCCAGGTAGAGCCTTCTCAATTCACTCAGTCCTTGTCTTCCTTAGTTATAATTTCTGGAAGTCTCGTATTCTTAAGGCATCTTCAGTCACCTACTCCTGTGGCTTACCTGGCTAACCAGTATCTGAGTCTCCACCACGCTCACGATTTTCAGCTCTTGCCTACGCCAGGTTCCTTATTTTTGTAGCTCAGTCCACCATTCTCTCAGTGCAGAGTCTGCCTGCCCTAAAATATATAAACTTTAGTCTACCAATCCTGAATCTTTCAATCTTACAACTGTCACTCTCCGACTTACCAGCCCTTAGTCTTCCTGCCACAGATAACAGCCTTCAGTGTGTTACTTTTGAGTCTACCACGTCGTTAAAGCCCTCAGCCTACCTACCATACGGACACGTATTCCGGTCTTGAGTCTACCCACGAAAGATATCTCTGTTGTTCATAACCTTTGATGCTTTCAATCCTTGGTCTAACAGCCGTGAGTCTCCAACACCTCAGTTTTCCTACACTGAGCAAATCAATACTGAATCTACCAGCTCTGAGTCTCCCAGCATCCATCCTGTGACTCCTGAATTTAAAAGCCGTTAGTCTCCCAACCCCCTATCTACCAGCTCCCTGTCTACCAGCCCCAAGGCTTTCTGCAAACCCTTCCTCAGTCTCCCCTGTCACAATACCTGAAGTCTCCCAGTTTCCTCATCTCTGAGACTGACAGTTCTGAACTGAGTTTCTATAAATGTTCCGGGACCTGAACCTCCAAACTGCTCCTAATCCTCCGTCCACCAATCATCATTTTCTCTGACTCTCCTCCCGCCCTCGCTCCAGCAAAAGACGTTTCTTCACGCTGTCAATCCTGCGTCACCCTAATCGAACCCTGACTGACCCTGAAAATCTCCACCCCCCCAACCCTTCAGCCCTGAATCACCTTGATGCTCCCTGACTTAACTACTACTGATCTACCCTAGCCCTGACCCTGCCAGACCTGAGTTACCTCAATTCTCCCCTCGCTGATGACCTGAGCTTCTCTAACCATTTCATCCCTGAGTCTCCCTGGCCTAAGTCTCCCTCACTCTCCTATTCCTGATAATCACAGCCCTGATTTTCCCTGATTCTTTCTCGGCTCTGTTCTAGTCTGGTTTCCCAAGATACATGTCTTCTTACCCTAAGTCTCCGACCCTTAATTCTCTCAGCTTAAGCTTTCTGATCTTGGGCCTCTCAGCCCTGAGTCTGGCGTCCCTAAGACTCCCACTGAGATCCTTCGTTCCCTAAGCCTCCTACGACTACCAGCTGAGAGTCTTCCTGCCCTGAGCCTCCTAAGACTACCGGCTGAGAGTCTTCCTGCCCTGAGCCTCCTACGACTACCAGCTGAGAGTCTTCCTGCCCTGAGCCTCCTACGACTACCAGCTGAGAGTCTTCCTGCCCTGAGCCTCCTAAGACTACCGGCTGAGAGTCTTCCTGCCCTGAGCCTCCTACGACTACCAGCTGAGAGTCTTCCTGCCCTGAGCCTCCTACGACTACCAGCTGAGAGTCTTCCTGCCCTGAGCCTCCTAAGACTACCAGCTGAGAGTCTTCATGCCCTGAGCCTCTTCCTGCCCTGAGCCTCTTCCTGCCCTGAATCTTCCATCCCAGAGTTTCCGAGACCTAACCCTCAGGAGACTCCACAGTTCATCTAGTTAAGACGAACTTATTTCTCACACTTATTGCCTGGTATCTCATGAGACACTACGGTAAATGGTGTCTGGTTGTGGGAGAGAGAGAGAGAGAGAGAGAGAGAGAGAGAGAGAGAGAGAGAGAGAGAGAGAGAGAGAGGGTAGTCCACTAGTGCAACATGACATTTTACCTCGACAAAATTCCCTTCAGGGCTGATGAGCGCGTTCACTTAGAAGGAAAACACAGATATGACCACCAAGGCCTCACCTCCAGCCATCAAGGCCTTATCTCCAGCCAATAAGGCCTCACCTCCAGCCATCAAGGCCTCATCTCCAGCCATCAAGGCCTCATCTCCAGCCAATAAGGCCACACCTCCAGCCATCAAGGCTTCCCCTACAGCCATCAAGGCCTCATCTCCAGCCATCAAGGCCTCATCTCCAGCCAATAAGGCCACACCTCCAGCCATCAAGGCTTCCCCTACAGCCATCAAGGCCTCACCTCCAGCCATCAAGGCCTCATCTCCAGCCAATAAGGCCACACCTCCAGCCATCAAGGCTTCCCCTACAGCCATCAAGGCCTCATCTCCAGCCATCAAGGCCTCATCTCCAGCCAATAAGGCCTCACCTCCAGCCATCAAGGCCTCATCCAGCCAGCTCAGGTAATAGGCTTACCGATCATACCTAATGGTCGTATCATCGTGGTCAAGGGTCCTTTCGTCGTCTTCAAAGGATTAATCTTGGGGAAATGATTAGTTCTGGATGTGATAAGAAAATGTTACGTGGAACCGGAACCACAAAGTGTCAAGGAAGATCATGACACAGCCAGTCTCCAAGGGAAATGGACGGTGGGTGTGTGAGGTGTATGGGTATACGCAACACATAAGGGTAAACATGGTATATATACGCAGGGTTACTCTCTCTCTCTCAGTAACACACAAATAGTATCTATACACACCCCAGCCTAAGCCGGGCTCTCAATTATACTCATGGACCAGCTCCAAGGGGGTGATGAACGGCTAGATTGACTGTGGGCCAACCGCCGCGCCCAGGGTTTGAACCCCGGTGGACCCAGGAGTGAATCATGATCACTACATTACGGAAGCCCGTAATGTGTGTGTGTGTGTGTGTGTGTGTGTGTGTGTGTGAAGGGCACAGTCACTTAAGCATACAATGGCTATGACAAGAGTGAGGCCGCATGCGGTCTCGTCACATGCCCTGCCGGCGGTATCTGACACTGATGTCCGTGAGCATTACGGCGGCGGTGACGGCAATTTCCGGCCCGTCACATGCTTGTCGGTGGAAGAGCAATGTTCCCTGATGTGGCGGAGGTGGTGATGTGTGGCGTTTGAGCCGTGATGTGGCAGCCTTTGGCGATGTGTGGTGTGTGAACCGAGATGTGGCGGAGGTGGTGATGTGTGGTGTTTGAACCGTGATGTGGCGGAGGTGGTAACGTGTGGTATGTGAACCGTGGTGTGACGGAGGTGGTGATGTGTGGTGTGTGAACCGTGATGTGACGGAGGTGGTGATGTGTGGTGTGTGAACCGTGATGTGGCAGCCTTTGGTGATGTGTGGTGTGTGAACCGTGACGCGAGTGAACGTTGCGGATCACACTTATCGAGTTCCCTGTGCATGGGGCGATGCCACTGACTCCTTTAATCCCATGAGCATAATGGACTATGTAATACGACCTTCGTATTGTTTATCACCTACGACGTTTGCCCTTATTAAATAATTGCGAATGGTTGGTTCCCAAGGTCTTGTGTCCTCACACTGGCTTGTGTATTACACTGTTATCTTAAAGCTTCACTTGTACCGTACGACTGTATACAAAACATCGTGACAATATGAAGAAATTTGTTTGAATATCATGTGTTTTCATGGGTATGTCATGAGCCAGTGGCCCCCAGCTGTGGCAGCCTGGCGGTAGTGGTGAGTTTATTGTGGTAAACCAAACTCTCGTGGTTGCTGTTGTTGGCATACCCGGAGCTGCACTGCGGGTCACAAGGGGCAAGTTATGTGTCACAGTAAAACTCGGGAAAGATACCATGGAAAAGAAGTTATATCTGTCCCACATGTTGTACTGCCGCGGTGAGGGGACAGCCAGGTGAGGCCGCCAGACGCTGGTTGACCCACGGCTGACCTCACACTTCCCTCTCGTGTTAGCGAGGCATCTCAGGTGAACTATTATCTGGTCTACAGATATGAATTATGTTTCTCCTGGATGAGGATACAATCTGGTTGAAACGATCAGAGGTGGTCCGTGGGGGGGGAAGGCTCGCTTTATAAACCATGAGTACATCCTCTCGTCAACAAGGACGATAGTCCATACACCACAGTGGTATTCAAGACGGTGCTAGACATAACAACCTCGGTTATAAGAGTGACAGGTAACTGTTCACAGAACAGTGCTGAACATGATAACAACAAACACGACAATACCAGCAGCAAAACTGAATGTAATACATCCACAACAGTGTCGGGCAGACCAAGATCAAGTAATCAGAAGCAATTATAACAACTCAAACAAAAACAAGAATCTTACAGTTCAGACAGACGCAGTACACCGAATCAACCACTATTAAAATAACAAAATCAGACACACATGTGTCACGCACAGTGATGCTCGATCCATCAGCGCGAGCCAGAGCACTTCAGGGGATAACAGTGACACGCATAATAGTATTTGATGAAGCAGTATCAGACATACCTCCCAACCCCGGGACCCAACACAGTCAGACAGAACAGTGCCAGGAACATGAGCATCTAACACTACAGTGCCAGGCAGAGGGCCGGACACAACAGGACTCTCGGCTGCTCTCAGGGCCACAGCCACCAGCACCCAGATCAATACGTTGACTAGAGGGCGTGCCAGGGGGTGGTGAAGACCAGGGGTAGAGGACGACCAGGGATACAGGACGACCAGAGCGAGGAGGGCCGACTACCTGAGGACGACGTCCAAAGGGCCCAAGAACGACCGTGAGGGACATCCAAAGGGATGGCGGACGATCAAAGCAGTTAAGGACGACAACCAGAGGAAGACAACCACAGGTTATGGGAACGACTAAACGACGGAAGAGCAGATGGCAGAGGATGATCATTATCAAGGTGTGTACGTCGAGCAGAAAAAAAGACACTATCATCGACTCAGGTGTAGGAATACCTCTACGATGGAGTATAGGCAAGGGTATTTAGGGACGACCTGGAGCTGGACCTGGAACACCACAGTTGTGGTGGAAGATGACTAAGGAGGACGAGAGTGGATGGTGCTGGGGAAGCTGAATTATGATCCAACATGCTGGCAGTGACCTGGGTCAAGCGAAGACCTAAGGAGTTGGATGGTGGCCTGGTCTAGTACTAAATGGCTTACGGTGTTTGAGGATGACTTAGGGGTGCTGAAAGACGAACTGTGATATTGATGGAGAAAGTAGAGAACAACCTAAAGAGTTGTTGATGGCTCTTTTAGCAAAGATAAACATAGGCAGCTAGTGGACAACCTGCAACGGTGAAGGAATACCAGAGGGAACCACCACAAGATCTGGTGTGTTGGAGAACCACTGTGCGCTGTATATACTCATGCTCCTCACATGGGTGTTCCCTCCCCGCGTCCTTGCCTCTCAGTATCCTCTCCCGCACTGCTTGCTTCTCCTCTAACAAACGTCCGCACGAACCCCTCCCTTCTAAACACTACTCTGCACTTACTTCATTTCATCTTCCTTAAACTATGTCATTTATTCATCGCCCTCCGCTCCACACACTAACGAGGAGAGAGAGAGAGAGAGAGAGAGAGAGAGAGAGAGAGAGAGAGAGAGAGAGAGAGAGAGAGAGAGAGAGAGAGAGAGAGAGAGAGCACGATGCGTTCGAAGAAAGGTTTTCTTTGTTTTATGAATACTTTTACGATATCAGATTTGACAAACAAAAGCCTTTCTCCCTCCTCAGCTATTGCTCAATCTTTTCCCTCGCCAGAGTCTGAGACGCCCCTGCTCTCCTTCCCTTCCAACCGCCTTTCATCTTTTTCTATTCAGAATTATGGATGAAAATGTCAGACTTTATCTTAAGGAGAGAATTAAAGAGAGAGAACACAGGTCATAATGAGCAAGACAGGATCAAGGAGGGTTACGCGAAGTCGTATGAGTTCAGGTGAACCTAGATAGGGCTACACACGTAAACACACACATAAATGGTCGAAAGATTTCATGTGTGGGTGCAGTCGCTAGTGGGCAATATCCTAAAGGAGGAATATCATCGCCTTCGAGTCCGTGCAGTTGAATTCATGATCACAAGAGGGTGCGCGGGGCTATGTGAATCCAGACAGCGTCTTTTCAGGGTATGAGCATTCAGAGAGGTCTGGACGAGATAATGGACTGGGAGCAGATGGTGTTAGTCAAGGTTAAAGGCGAACAAGCCAAGTCACCGCAAACGAAATCGTCAGGGGAGTTCTAATTCAGCCTGACAGAGCATGATCAGGCCAAAGGTCAGCTTAGATACAAAGGGGTCAGCTCAATCCATTCGAAGTTAGATTCGGCAAGACGGGTCCAGATAAAGCGAAACAGGAGAGTTAGATGAAGTTAGATGGTCTTCTATCAGGGCTGATGGGGTGTAACGTTCGGTAGGTAGGTCAAGATCTGTTTCACTCAGGCCAGATGAGACTAGAGAGAGCATATTAGACCTAAGAAAGTGATAGTAAGGACCTCGATAAGAAAAGACTGAGATAGTGCAATCACATGAGGCCATACGAGTATATGGAGTCTGTCGGGGGTCATAGGTGTGGCCAAGCGAGGTCAAATGCAGTCAGGTGAGCCAGATATATCAGGTAAAGCCACACGGCATGAGATGGAGCCGTGCAGAGAGAGAGGCGAGGACAAACGAGGTCTGGAGGAACAAGGCAGTGGCAATTGACGTCAGATGGAGATTTATAGGCGAAACAGGTCCAAAGGTCGTATGGCTGATTTAGTTATGATCAGATACATCGAAGTTTATACACGGGTTCAGACGAATCAGAAATGGTTAGAACATCACATTCTAGATTAAGTGAGTATGCCATACATTCATACGAAGTGGAATGCATGTTCAAAGGAGGTCAAACGCAGATATACTGGGTCAGACGGTCCAAAGACCCAACTCGAAGCCAAACGAGGCGAAATTAAGAACAAATATTATGTGACGGGAACAGACCAGGATAGATGGGAGAGATCGAGGGTCTAGCCAGCACTACTTCAAATTAAATCATTATGGATTCCCTCTCATGTAGGCCTCGGTGAGCACGACAAAGCTGATGCTTTAGCCAAACTTACAATTAGTAAAGGTGATGTTAGAATCAACGTTGGGTTGTCAATTACAAACCTCAAAATTGTAATTAGAAAAGAACTAACTGATCGCTTTGATGCACGAAGACAAGTTCAGATAAGCACATGTACAAACATTTTCCATCACAGTGAAATGTGTAAAGTAAAACATGTATATAGAGGAAGTAATACGATCAGCAGATTACATGATGTTGTAACTGCCAGACTAAGGCTATGCTATAGGTACTATTGGCGCTTTGGCCTAACTGGAAATGTTAACCGTGTGAAGTGTGAAGTTCGTGGTCGAAGATCTGGACACAAACTAGAACGTGAAAAGAAGAGAACCGTTTAGAGACAGACTAAACAAACCCTGCAAGAAATGTCACAACACCATATTGTTAATAACAAGATACCTGAAATTTTAAGTTTGTATCCACGTTTTGCATCTAATCGGTAAAACTTACCATATGAAACTATGAAAAGTATGTACTGAAATACGAATTGTAACATCTTTTGTAATATCAACCCACTAGGGGTCTAACGAAGATCTTTTGTGACCCCTGTAATCTTTTTACGCTACCGCTGATAGGATGAGCATAGGGTGCACAATAAAATTGCCTGGGTTACCGACACAAATCAAATACACTGCATCACACTGACGAAGGCGCCACCTGGCCTCAGGTCTGGTCCAGTGGTTTACAAGATGGGAAAGAGGATGTGGAATGGGATCTGTTGACATGAGACGGTATCAGTCAAGAAGAAAACAGTGACTGACAGCGTCAGTACGAGGCAGTACAGTCGGAGAGGCCTTGCCTGGGCTGGTCGAGGACAGGGTAGCCTAACCAACCCAACCAGACGGGACAGACAGGCAACTGAGGGCCAGAGACACACGGGTGTAAAAAGAAATCCACGGTCGTGTTTTAAAGGTCAGTCGAAAAAAATCATATATGATATGGCGGGGTATCCAGAGGGACGGTGAGGAGCGAGGCAGGTGAGGAGAGGCTCTACTGACTGCACAAGGCTGAGCCGGGGTCCTGCCCTGCCATCTCTTAAGTGACCATCACCCGCACTTAACTCAATAAGTAATCGTTATTCAGACGTAGCCGCTGTCATACAGGAACACATTCACTGACACTTACAAGCACAGGTGGCACTCAACGGTGCTTGTAACCCTGAGCATCAGCACCTCCTCCCGGGGCTGGCACCGACCTCCCTGCACCTGAGTGGCACTCTAGAAGGTAATGATCACCTCAGGTAGCGGGGCGATGGTCCTTATGGTGCGAAGTGAGGAGTCAGCCTCGTTGTTGATCGTCATGGTTACCCACGCCGCCTTACCCTGGCCTCTTTACTCTGCACCTGCTGGAGCATCCTGGCGCCACTGGTGTATTTAAGTAACCTGTTGTACCAGAATCATTTCTTGAACTAACGACATGTTACATTAAAGAAGAGAAAGCCAATCTAGAGCTCGTAAGCAAATGCCAACATGATATCTAACACACGAGCTCAACTGTTCTCGACAAGACACAACACATCACCCACGATTAACAGGCAAGTTCTTCACGCAATATAGCCACAGCAGGACACCCACCAGAGCTCAGGATGGATTATCTCTACACTATATGGTTCTCGACCACCTCCCCATCACCAGTACCTAACGTTAACGATGCGAGAGTTTTGCTGAGGCACCGCGCGGGTCGCTCCTGCTGATCTTCAAAAAGAAATGAGAATCCAGACGCCTCTGTACATAAGGGCAAATGTAGAGTTGGGGGAAGGAAAGACAGACAAAGTGAGAGAAAAACATTAGGAAAATAGGAATATCTGCCAGAGTGTGGTGGTGGTGGTGTGTGGCAGGGCGTCAGTAGTGTGGTGTTGGTGGTGGTGGTGTGTGGCAGGGCGTCAGTAGTGTGGTGGTGGTGGTGGTGTGTGGCAGGGCGTCAGAAGTGTGTTGGTGGTGGTGGTGGTGTGTGGCAGGGCGTCAGGAGTGTGGTGGTGGTGGTGGTGGTGTGTGGCAGGGCGTCAGAAGTGTGGTGTTGGTGGTGGTGGTGTGTGGCAGGGCGTCAGGAGTGTGGTGGTGGTGGTGTGTGGCAGGGCGTCAGAAGTGTGGTGTTGGTGGTGGTGGTGTGTGGCAGGGCGTCAGGCGCTGGAGCCCTCAGCTGGTGGCCCCCAGTAAACACCCGACAAGAGGCAACGGCTCTGTAGTTCTCCCATGGTAGAGTGCCTCATGATGCCTCCAGCCTCCCACTCCTTCACCTTCCATTCAGAATCACAGAGAGAGAGAGAGAGAGAGAGAGAGAGAGAGAGAGAGAGAGAGAGAGAGAGAGAGAGAGAGAGAGAGAGAGATCAGGGAATACTCTATTGATTCATTTCTTTTCAACGTCAATATATACACGAGGTGTTCCTCGACCGAAGGTTCTCAGCAACACGGTCGTGGACCCCGGGATCCGAGGCTCACCCCACCACCTGTTGTGAGGGGGTGACCCTGGTGACTCACACTCCCTGCCCCGTCCTGCCGCGACCACCCGACCCTCACACCACACCACAGACACCCCGGCCTCCTGCAGGGTCCACAGTGAAGTGCTCCGACACTGCCTTACAGTATCCATGGTACAGATGATGGAAAGTATGGTTTTAAAAGAGGATCTCGCCACGTAAATCTAATATAGATAACCTAAGTTCTCTGCTAACCCGGGTCGAGAACGGTCTGGTCAGGTCAGGTCAGGTCAGGTCAGTCAGACGAGAGAGGAGAGGCATCATAGAATGTCCTCAGTTACCTCTACAGTCTCCGTTTTCTATTATTCAGCTGAGACTGAAACAAGCAATCAAGACTTCTGCAACTTAAAGGAGAAAAGTTCCTCTTTCTTTTGTCATGTGTGGAGCTTCAAGGTCTGCGAGAGTTACACACTCTGGTGGATCTTGCTCTAGCTGGCTTCAGCGAAGTTCGGCTACAGCACGGCAGGAAGAAGGTGTTCTGTGTTCTGTTCTGTCTGATAAGACAAAAGGGGGAAGGGGGATCTAATGAAATACTTTTCCCTCTGACCCCAGGTCCTGATCACTGGTCTAACTATATGGTTAAGGAATTTTCTGTCACGTATTTTGTTTTAAATACTTTTATTTCCAGTCTTACACGATCTAGGAGGAATATACGTCCTTGTACCCGTACTTCTCCAGCCTTACTTCAGTTATGCTCTGCCAACTCATTTCAAAGCTCGCTGCCCTTCCACAGGGAGAGAGAGAGAGAGAGAGAGAGAGAGAGAGAGAGAGAGAGAGAGAGAGAGAGAGAGAGAGAGAGAGAGAGACGGGGGGTTGTGGGGTCCTGCCAATCCTCTTTCAGCCAGGTCCCTTCATGGAGTTAGGCGGAGTGGAGTCAACCCAGCGGGAGGAAAGCTGAAGGTCTCACGGCGGCCGGCAACCAAACAAGAACCTTCACGCCGGCAAGACGTGCATCCCAACCCAACACGCTGAGCGCGGCGGGAAACTGGATTCATACCATTGTGTGGCTACTGACCATTTCTGTCGCTGGGAAAAAAAAAAATATATACCTGAGCCACATCTATGACACCATAGAAGTGACTTCGTATATAATTCTCTATTGCCCTCCTGTAGAACACGGTTATGAATCACCTTACACGAAGGCATTTCCAATCAGTTTCAGTTACCCTTCAACGCCGACTGCAAAATCTAATCATGAGATGGAAAAATATCTAAGTTAAACCCTGGCTAGAGCAGTGGGCTGCCCTTCGCTAGCCTGAGGGGCGAGAGCTCGGCACCATAAATGATTCCCACAATATGCCTGTGCGGCAGTGCCCCTCCGTCGTGGACATGGGAGCCAAGGGAATTATAGCAGACAAGAAGACACGATTCTCATATCCCTATGAGAAAACATACAACCACGCAAGCCATGAGGCCTGCAGAGCTCTCGCACATAGCTAGCAACAAGAAACGTGTCTGATGAAAGACATAGACATGCAGTATACATATTCCTTCAAGCTTACATCTCTCTCTCTCTCTCTCTCTCTCTCTCTCTCTCTCTCTCTCTCTCTCTCTCTCTCTCTCTCCCCTAACGCAAGGGAAAAAAATGTGTAAGTTGTGGTGTTATGTACCAAGACCGGAAAGTTCTCTGATATGATCAACTAAAGTTGAGGATTGTCCCTGGGTCAGAGCGAGGCAGCCAAGCAGGAGAGTCTGCCTTGTCAGCCAGTGGTGGGCAGCTGGCCTCCCCGTACCTTTAACAAGTCACGAACCCACGATAATATGCCCCCACCCAGGCAAGACTTCCGGGTCATGTACTGGAAAATTTATGAAGGAAAGATATTGTTGATTTTAAAGGATGAAATAATACTGTTAGCCACCAGCGATGTGTGTTCTGAAGATGAGTCCAGTCAACACCAAACATACCGGGCCAGTCAACACCACACATACCAGGCCAGTCTGCACCATACATACCAGGCCAGTCAACACCACACACACCAGGCCAGTCAACACCCCACACACACCAGGGCAGTCAACACCACACCCACCAGGCCAGTCAACACCACACATACCAAGCCAGTCAACACCACACATACCAGGCTAGTCAACACCACACCCACCAGGCCAGTCAACACCACACACAGCAGGCCAGTCTGCACCATACATACCAGGCCAGTCAACACCACACATACCAGGCCAGTCAACACCATATAAACCAGGCCAGTCAACACCACACCCACCAGGCCAGTCAACACCACACACACTAGGCCAGTCAACACCACACATACCAGGCCAGTCAACACCACACATACCAGGCCAGTCAACAACACACCCACCAGGCCAGTCAACACCACACATACCAGGCCAGTCAACACCACACATACCAGGCCAGTCAACACCACACATACCAGGCCAGTCAACACCACATAAACCAGGCCAGTCAACACCACACACACCAGGCCAGTCAACACCACACATACCAGGCCAGTCAACACCACACCCACCAGGACAGTCAACACCATACACACCAGGCCAGTCAACACCACACACACCAGGCCAGTCAACACCACACACACCAGGCCAGTCAACACCACACATACCAGGCCAGTCAACACCACAAACAGCAGGCCAGTCTGCACCATACATACCAGGCCAGTCAACACCACACATACCAGGCCAGTCAACACCACATAAACCAGGCCAGTCAACACCACACCCACCAGGCCAGTCAACACCACACACACCAGGCCAGTCAACACCACACATACCAGGCCAGTCAACACCACACATATCAGGCCAGTCAACACCACACATACCAGGCCAGTCAACAACACATAAACCAGGCCAGTCAACACCACACCCACAAGGCCAGTCAACACCACACACACCAGGCCAGTCAACACCACACCCACCAGGCCAGTGAACACCACACACACCAGGCCAGTCAACACCACACATACCAGGCCAGTCAACACCACACATACCAGGCCAGTCAACACCACACATACCAGGCCAGTCAACACCACACACAGCAGGCCAGTCAACACCACACATACCAGGCCAGTCAACACCACACATACCAGGCCAGTCAACACCACACATACCAGGCCAGTGAACACCACACATACCAGGCCAGTCAACACCACACATACCAGGCCAGTGAACACCACACACAGCAGGCCAGTCAACACCACACATACCAGGCCAGTGAACACCACACACACCAGGCCAGTCAACACCACACATACCAGGCCAGTCAACACCACACACAGCAGGCCAGTCTATACCACACAGACTAGGTTAGTCACCAGTAATGCAGGGAGGGCTCAGGAAGCTGTAAATCTACCACACGTACAGAAATGCATAAACTCATTTCTGCCTCCATGAAAGTAAAGACCTCCATGGGAATCAAATAATTCTAAGAAATATGACGAAATATGAATATAACTACAGTGGAAGTGCAAGAGATGATAGCAGCTCGCACCAACCACTGAAAAAGTATATATATATATATATATATATATATATATATATATATATATATATATATATATATATATATATATATATATATATATATATATATATATAGTGATGAAAAAATGCAAATGAACCAACATTCTTCCATTCCCTCAAGTTTTATGAGTGTTGGCATATGACTGCAGGCTTTGTTCCCGGGACTTTACGCCACACTCTCTACCATGATCAAAAAATATGTATATTCATATATATATATATATATATATATATATATATATATATATATATATAGTGAGTATGTGTGTGTGTGTGATTACTTATATGTAATTCTCTGTCCGTACAGGATGGTGGAGGAGTTTCGCAATTGTTGGGCCCCATCTCTTGACCTAATATGTTAGTTTTTTTTTAACTATTTACAGAATCAGCATTTACAATATCATAATCTATTCCATTCAGTCATGGTTACCACACTAGCTTAATCTCTCCCAACAACTGTTACCAGCTTCGTCGTCGTAATCTGAAATTTCTTTACCATTTCTTCATAACTCTAAGGGCGGTAAGCAAACTTGAAAAATTATCACACAGTAATGGCTTACCCTGGCCAGTGAGTAATTTCTTCGGGAATTTCCTTTTCTCTGTACTTGAAGAATTTTTTGAATAAATACCTACAGATAAAGTGGGTGTGTGTAACTGTAATACCCACTTGTACAGTACGGGTAGGGAGTCTTTTACGAGTAGGACCCATCTCGAAAATATTCTCTACCACCAACCTTCTGAACTTATTTATAATGACCACAATTACCACGTCGTCTTTCATCCACCATTCTAATATAGTGCAAGTACTCGTTAAAAATCTTTCTTTCATTCTGCTAAATGTCATGTTATGTCTTCTGGTCGTTCTATCCCTACATCCCTCAATGAACTTTTTATAATCAACGTTAGCGATCTGGTTTGAAACCTTAAAGGTTACTCGTCTCTCTTCCATGGTTGGCAAGTTTATGGCTTCTAGCCTTTCCCTGTAAATCAACTTTCTTAATTCTGGTGCCATATTTGTTGACCCCCGCCTCTGGACCTTCTCTATTATCTCCTTCTGCTTCATTAAGTATGATGACCAAATTTAAGAAACATTTTCTAGACTTGGCCTCATGTAGGATGTGAAAAACTTACTGGATATTTCCTTATCTGTTTGATAATTTACCAGCAGACAGTTTGTTTCTTATTACTCTTCTCCTGAAGTAGGCTTCCGGCGACAGGATAGAGATGATGTCAATTTCCATGTCTCTCTCACAAAGATTCCTGCAACCTATTTCCTGCTAGATAATATTCATATTGAGTTTTACTTCCTCTGTATCATCTATCCTCATTACACATTTATTGGGTTGAATTTCATCAACCATGTATCAAAGCACCTTTGGACTTTGTTTACGTCCCCTTGTAAGTTGTTGCAGTCCTCCGCACTTTTCGCTTCTCTCATGACCGTCGTCTGAAACCATAATTCTGTCAAGACATCCACATAGATCAAGAAGAATAACGGTTCCAAAACGTAAATCTGCGGCATTCCACTGGTGACCTCCGCCCAGTTTTGTAAAGATCATTTGTTGCCTTCCAGAGGGGAAGATAAATCTTTATATGGAAGGGAGTTAAAGAGCATGTAAATAGGTGCATGTTGTAGGTGTCGTGGAGCGAGTGGAAAGGTGTTCAATAAACGTGCATTTGGTCTCTTGTCTCCCTAATCAAGGTTGCTGTAGAATATCACATTTTTACAGGTAGTCTATGTACAAAAAATCCATCCAGCCTTCTCATTTGTCTCGAGCTCACTCACTTATAAAAATCTAAAAGATTCTTTACACATGACCTTAATTCCTTGAATCCATACTGTCTATCACTTCGGTAAATTCTATTCTGCAGGAAGTCATCATCCATTTGCTTTTTGATTATCTTTTCCAATACCTTTCGGACCACACTTGTCAGAGGACCCAGTCTGTAATTCAAGGCTTTCCTCCCGCTCACCTTTCATATGCTTGGGTATGACGTCTGCTCTTTTCATTCCCTTTGCACTCTGTCTTTCTCCAGTGACATTTTGTAAAGAACAAATGGTGTACTACGTGTATCTGCACCCATGTGTACACATGGTGAAATTTCATGCAGACCACAAGCCTTGCATGGGTTACCACTCTGTAGTATTCTGTCTGTCTGTCTGTCTGTGGAAATCTCTCTCTCTCTCTCTCTCTCTCTCTCTCTCTCTCTCTCTCTCTCTCTCTCTCTCTCTCTCTCTCTCTCTCTCTCTCTCTCTGTAACCTCTTGTCCGTTCCATCTCGTCGATGTTGGTGTCATAGTGTCTTCCAGTGTAGAACAGCGTGGAACGTGTCATTCAGCCCCACACGTATCTATGTATCATCCAGTACAACTGCTTCCCCTGAATCCCTCAGCCTGATCATCTAAAGCTGACAATTTAATCTTGTCGAATTCATGGACGAGTCTCACATTTTCTGTTGAACTTGTCCTTTCGGATAACCCCGTCATAATCGTTCCTTGTTCTGTCTTACAAACGCTGGCTGGCTGATTGGAGTGCCGCCTATGTCTCAAAACTCTTCCGCTTTCTGGTCTCTTTAATCAAACCATTCCTCCATGTTTCTTAACTCTCCCTCTGTATTGGGGCCAAAGGTACCATCATTCATACTCCCTCACAGTAAATTTCCCTGAACCTTTCGCCGAAATGCCCTGGTTCCTGGCCGCCCAACTCCATCTCCCAATTCATGTTGCCACAGAAATTGCCGAGTTCTGTGTAGTTTCCACAGTCATATCTCATCTTTAGATTCTGTTTCATTTCTGCTTTTTTCTCAAAACCTCCTTCGTTCACCACATCATCAAATTCATCCATTACACTATCACGTTTCCAGTTTGCGTATCATGTTATCAGTATCTATGTGTGAAGATTAGATCTAGTAATGAGGGTTTATCTGTCCCTCTTATGCTAGTAGGTTCACTCACATGTTGGTAGAGGACATTTTCCCACACACAACAAAGTCTGCACCTCCACGACTCTGTCATTATGAGAATCCAAACTTCCCGAGTCTGTCTCTTTATAATGGAAATCCCACAATACTGATACTTTACCATTTCTGAGAAGTGCGTGTTTTAATGCCTCATGCACCATCCTCATTGTTCCTGTGTGTGTGTGTGTGTGTGTGTGTGTGTGTGTGTGTGTGTCTTAAAAATATCTAACAAGTGTTTAAATTCAGAATAGAGCAGATGATAAAAAAGTACAAGTAACAACCTCAGCGAAGGAAGCAACAACGTATTAAATACGACCACTATATCCCAGCCAGCCTCCTCCTGCCTCTCAGCGTAAACTCGTAGCGCAGGCCGCCTCTGCAGGGCAGCCAGGCTTTCCTGACGAGGCGGGAGGTCAGTGTGTACAAGCGGTGGCACATCACTTGGCCCAGCCCGTCACACGAAACAAAAGGTTTTTTTCCCTCCTCACATGAATCGGTTCAAACTGGTTTCCAATGGTCGTATAATGCTGGCCGGAAGATAAGGCGGACTCTAACGTTGTAGTTTTCTGCTACACAATCTTATATTTAGCTAAACAGTCTTACTGTGCTCCTTCCCCACAGTCAACCCAGCTGTTCATCCTCCCCTCGGGGCTGGTCGATAATTGGGCACCTCCCTTAATCTGGGGTGCAGTTCCCTATTGGTAATTACCTATTTACACTGTACGGGGAAGGAGTTTCCGACTTGCGGGATCTGGAACATTCTCTACAGCCACACAACTACTTAAGTTCATGTCTACTGTCTGCATTAACTATATCTTCAGTCATTTAATTCCTGTCACCCACTACTCGTATACAATAAAAATTTCATCTTTACATCTTTGTAAACAAGTTCTCAGCTTAATTTCATGTTATGTTTGCTGGTTCAGGCACCCCTACGTATTTTGAAGCTGCTGCCTGTCTACGTCATCAATCTGGATTAAAAACTAAAAGGTTGTGCTCGTCACTCCTCACTCTTCTCTCTTCCAAGATGGGAGAATGTACGTCTTCTAGCCTGTTCCTGTAACTCAGCGCTCCTTTTTAATCTTGTTACCATCTTTGTTACACTCCTCTGGACCTTCTCTTTGTGCTTATTTAGATGCGGTGACGAAACCTGAGAATCATATTCAAGTTTTGGACTTATGTGGGATATAAAACAGCTCGGCAAATATTTCCTTATCCATACACTTGAATGCCAGTCCAGTATTTCCCGGCAGCCAGTACGTAAGGTCTCCTTAACAATTCTCTTCATACTGGGTTCTGGCGACATGTTAGGGATAACGTTGACTCCCATGTCCTTCTCACAAAGAGAATCCTTTATTTTGTTTCCTTTCAGATGATAATTCTACTGAGTCCTTCTTTCACTTTGTATCTTCCTCATTGCTTTACAGTTGCTCGGGTTGAATTTCATCAACCATGTATCAAACCAACTTTGGAATCCGTCAATTTCTCACTGCACGGTGATGCCCTCCTCATGGCCTTTGTATCATTTGAAAACTTATGTAAGTAGGAGTCCATACCTTTAGGCAAATGATTTACATAGGAAAAGGAGGGTTACGAAACCAGAAGAGAACCCTATAGCACTTGGCTGGTGACCTCGACCCGTTACAAGACGACGACTTGTACATAAGTCCTTTGTTCCCTTCCACTTATATAATCTTCTTTCTAACGAAGAAGTTTCCTCCTTGTTCCTGCATGGTAATCCAGTCTCCTTATCAGCTTCCTTTAAGACACAGTGTCAAATGCTTTCTGGCTGTTCAGATAAAAACACTCCATCCAGCCTTCCCTTTTGTCTAATGGAAATCTAAGAGGATCTTACACATGACCTTTCCCTAAAACCATGCAGTCTCTCACTGACGTAATTCCTTCTCAGTAGAAAGTCATGAGTCTAATAATTTCCTCCAGACCCTTACAGAACACCGGCCTGTAATTCACTGTCAGTTCCCGGCCTCCTCTTTTAAAGACAGGTATATTTCCCCTTTTACACTCCTTTGGCAATTTGCCTGCCTCTCTCCAGCGACATTCTGAACCGTATTTAAAGTGGTTTGTCTAGTGCATCTGCACACATCTTCAGCACATACGCTGGAATATCACCAAGAACACGAGTCTTGTATTTCTTCTCTTTATTAGTACTTTATCGACATATCCCGCGTTAGTGAGATAGCGTCAGGAACAGACAAAGAAAGATCACATTCCTTCTCTAGCTGTCATGTGTAATGCACCGAAGCCACAGCTCCCTATCCACAACCAGGCCCCGTAGACTTTTCAGGGCTTCCCCAGTCCGCTTCCCATGCTCTGGTTCACTCCACTGACGGCATGTCGGCCCCGGTATACCACACTGTTCCAATGCACTCCATCCCGTACATACCTTTCACCCTCCTGTATGTTCAGGCCCCGATCGTTCAAAATCTTTCTCACTTCATCCTGTCATCTCCAGTTTGGTCTCTCGGTTCTCCTCGTTCCCTCCACCTCTGACATATATCCTCTTTGTCAACCTATAACACTCATTCTCTCCGTAAGTCCAAATCATTTCAGCACAGCCTCTTCTGCTCTCTCAGCCACAATCTCTTCATACACATTGTTGATATCTCAGTGTTTTCTAAAACCTTCTCTCCACACTCGAGCACTAATGATGGGGCAATAGTGTATTTTAATGTGAAAACAATCAACTTGATATTCAGTTCCTTATATATTACCCATTAGCCTCATTAGCTACTCTTTAAATACATGTCTGTTCCTGATGAATTTATGGAAATATTTTGGATTTTCTCCTGCCTTGTCCACCATAATCTTTACAAAGTTTCACTGTTCGTACTTTCGTATCCTGCTTATACTCGTTCCCTGTGCTTCTGTACCTTGCGAAACTGGTTGACTAGAGCGTCACCTTTATCTTAGTCACAGGACAGCTCAAAGTTCCTTTGCTTTCTAGTATCTTTTATTGAATATTGTTCCCTTTCTCTCACCATTCCCTCCTTATCTGAGGCTAGAGGTACTCACTTTCCTCCTCCTACACGGCACATTTCAGAGATCCCCTCCCTCACCACAGTGCCCTGGTTCTTGGCAAATGAACCCTATTCCCCAAACAATGTTCACATAGATATTGTTGAGGTCTCTAACCGTGAGCGTTAAATAACTTCTTTCTATTCGGTGTATAGCATGTATTATTTTCAGTATCCATGCTCGTAGGTCTGAGGGTAAGGTACAATAATCAGTCCCTCATATGTTATCTCACTGATTGACAAGCTGGTGGTGAACATTTTCCTGATTACACTCGTAAAAACATGTCTCCAAGACGACACTTTGTAATCAATAGAATCCAACCTAGTCTATCTCTTGATAACTGAACTCCTTCATCACCAGTACTTTATCACGTTTGAGAAGTGGGTGTTTTACTGCTCTCAGTCCCATCCTGATTCTTTTATTGTATGTTTTTTATCTGGAATATTGCGGTTCTTGGGAAGACTGTGTGATATCAGCACCAGGAAGCACTTCTTTTCTCCAGTTCCCGTCCCCATTATGTAGCGTATGATGGGACAACTTCCACTATCTCCTGAAACTTACGGCTATCTTTTATCAAGAGGGCCAGACTTCCCTCTCTTCTACCTTCTCGTTGCCTCCTTATCATCATGAACCCCTCTGGGCACAGCAGGTGAGATCTTATCTCTTTAGTAATCTGTTTCTATTCCACAACTCCAACAATATCAGGCACATATCCCCTGAAACGATCGCTAAATTCCAACACTTTACATTTACTATTATTAATCCAGCAGAGTTTCAGGGCAAAAACTTTCACCCTGACATTTCCATCACCTAACATTAATGTGTGTGTGTGTGTGTGTGTGTGTGTGTGTGTGTGTGTGTGTGTGTGTGTGTGTGTGCGTGTGTGTGTGTGCGCGTGTGCTTAAATGCCTTGGACATATGGAGGAAAGGTTAACGAAGAGGATACATGTGTCAGAAGTGGAGAGGAAAAGGAGAACAGGGAGACCATATAGGAGATGGAAGGATGGAGTGGAAACAATTTTGAGCGATCGGTGCCTGAGCATGCAGGAGGGTGAAAGACATGCAAGGAATAGAGTAAATTGGAACAATGTGGTATAGTGCAGTCGACGTGCTGTCAGTGGAGTAAACTAGGGCATGTGAAACGTCCGGAGTAAACCATAGAAAGGTCTCTGGAGCCTGGTTATGGATAGGTAGCTGTGGTTTCGGTGGATTTGACATGACAAAAAGAGAACAGATATGAGCGGATGTGGCCTTTCTTCGTCTGTTTCTGGCGCTACCTCGCTAATGTATGAAACGGCATGAAAGCATATAAATTAGATATATAGATATATAGATAGATAGATAATGACTCCGTTGCCAAAGAGAGGGAGGGCTCAGTAGAGTAATGGCCCCTTCCACGACCCCTGCAAACCTATACTACTGTGCCCTCACTTTGTCGTGTCACTTCACTACCAATGAGGGGGAGGGCTCAGGTGATAGTATGTGTGTATTGGCTCCTCCCAGTACACCAGCTGTCTCAAGGAACATCGTGTCCCCTACCCTTGCATCAATCCCTTAGGGAGGAAGCAGTTGACAGCAGCCGCCCAGGGTAGTACTAACGTCCTGACTGAGGAGCGTTAAAGTGATGCTCGGAACCATCTCTCACCCTCCATGTTCGGATTGCTGGGCTTACTTTTTGTCTCTTCAAAACTGGGCCATCGGGACGGTCCAGCCATCTTATCCTTACATGCCCTATACAGCCACTCATTTCCCACTCATGAGTTCCCTTGCCTTCTCTTGTCTGCGTAGTCATAGTTACATGTAGTGAAGGAAGACTCCAAAAAAACTTAGGGCCCCGTGGTCCTCGGCATCATGGGGTGCTAAGAATCTCTGGGTTCCCGCCTGACTCTACTGTCAATGAGAGGAAGGACTCTGGCGGTAGTAGTACCGGCCCCTCCCACGACCTTTCCCTCTCTGTTAGATTTTCCTCTTTTTCTATTCACTATTCCAACATTCCTGGACTCTCTAGTAACCTCACCTTTCCCTCTCTGTTAGATCATCCTCTTTTTCTATTCACTATATCAACATTCCTGAACTCTCTAGTAACCTCTCCTCTGTTGATTACCGTCTGTCCAGTACCTCTGCTAATATCTTACTTCTCTGTGAGACCCAAGTGTCTAGTGGTGTTCTCACAAGCCCCTTTCTCATATACAGTATCAAAATCCACCCATAATTCCGGGTCAGAAGTGATGTCTGTTCTCGTCCAACATTAATACACCTACGGCACGTCTCAAGAACCATAAGTTCCCAGAATTTGATATCATCTGACTCAGAGTATGTCTCCCCATTGCCAGTCTTCCTTAGCTTCGCCTACTACTCTCCTAATTCTACAAACTTTTTCACTTTCTTCGACAATCTGAACTCCTGCCATGAGACTCGGACATCCTCTCACTCGCAAACCGAGATCCTCTACCTCGGGGATTTCAAAGTTCACCATAGGGAATGGATGAACTACCCCCATATGGATGGTGCTGGGATTGCAGCCCTTACATTTTCCATTTTCAATGATCTCGACCAAATTACCTTCCAACCCACCCATATTCCTGACCTCTGTGACCGCTCTTCTAATATTCTGGATCTGTTTTTCAACTCTATTTCATCACGCTGTAGCTACACAATCTCGCCCCAATTGGTCAATCTAGCAACACTCTCGTAAATGTATCTACTTTAACGACACCTATTCTTCCACCGGCCCCTTCTAAACGTAAATATTAGCACCTCAACAAAGCTGAGAGGAAGAATTGACGAAAATCTTTTATTTACTTTCCTTGGGCAGATTACTGTCTCTTATGTGGCGATGCTTCTATCTCCGTCAAAGTCATAGCAGAAATCACTGTTGCGGATATGAAGGCATCTATCTCCTCTTCCTCCAAGACGACTACTACTTCTAATTCATGGTTCAACCTTTCTCTTCTGAGGCCATTCAGGCAAAGGATCAGGCATATCGGGCTTGGAAATACTCTCCTTCCTCTGGCTCCCATCCATCTTTTATCACTGCCCATAATCACTGCCAAGAGGCACAGCGATCCTTGCACCTGTGCCAACTCGTGTGTTCCTTTTCTGAAGACTTGCTTTGTTACATCCTATCCCTGAGAAAGGTGACAGGTTCTAACCCCTCTAACTATCGTCCTGTTGCTTTGACATCTACAATTTCCAAACTCTTTGAATCCCTCCACAACTTCCATATCCTTAGACACCTCGAAAATCACAGTCATCTCTCTGATCACCAGTATGGTTTCCGTAAGGCGAGATCCATTGGTGATATTCTTTCCAATCTTATTTATGTCTGGTCATCATCTCTGAAAGATTCTGTGGAATCCTGTGCAGTTGCCCTTGACGTATCAAAAGCTTACAACAGGGTGGTCTGGGTCCCATCTCTAAGCTCCCCTATTTTGGCTTCCCCCCCTCACTTTGCTCCTTCATACCTAGCTTCCTCTCCGGCCGATCTATCTCGATGGTTGCTGATGAATCAACCTCACAACCTATTTCCATGAACAGTGGTGTTCCTCGAGGTTCTATCCTATCCCCTACACTGTATCATAACCCTAACACTGCTCCAGTCAGTATGATGACCAAAGTGTTTGAGTGGACAAATATTTGCATTAGATTCTTGACCACACCTAACTGTTGTTACATTGTTTAGCCCTGATAGCAAGAGTTAAATCAGGGAAATGTTTGGGATATTGTAATCTATACCTAGCCATACATATTGTAGAGTTCATCATCAGTGAATTCTGGAAAGGGGATGATTGTGCTTTGTGAATGGTTCATTAGGATTTTCGTGGTATATATGGCTCATGGCGAGGTGGCTGACGATTGACTGAATGCCACTATATAAAGTCCAGGAGGAGAAATGTAGATGCTTAAATCAAAGAAGTGCAATTAGGTCACAGCGATGCACGTGACCTAGAATTTGTTGACAACCAGGAGGGAAAGTGAAACACGTTAAGTCTCGAGTTCCCTTTGGTGTATATCACATCTTCAGGGGATTCTTGTAACTTTAAGCCTTCCCTGAAGATGTGATATGCACGACAGTGCACCTGGGAATCCTTGTGCTTCATTTTGCTTTAGGGTCATCGGCAAATACTGAATCACGAGCATCACTGTAACCTTACAGCAATATATATATATATATATATATATATATATATATATATATATATATATATGTAAAGTGTGTGTGTGTGTGTGTGTGTGTGTGTGTGTGTGTGTGTGTGTGTGTGTGTGTGTGTGTGTGTGTGAAAAAGAGGCTAGGAAACAAAAGAAGGAACCAACAGAATGAGGTGAGGGGCAAGCCGGGAGGAGGTGAGGGAGGGCTGAGGGAGGTGACAGCTATGTTCCCGCCACCCTGCGGGACCATCAGCCCCCCCGGCCACCAGCCACACTACCCATCAAACTTTTTATCACACATGGATGGCGGCGGCGTGAGTGAGGGGCGAAGCGTTTTTACGTGCCAATAGCCCCCATATTTCCCCTCGCCTGGGTGTTACTTTATGCTATCCATTTGAGCGGTTCACGCGGCAAGAGAGGCCGACAGTCGACCCCCGAGGTTTACAGAGAGGAGACGTTATGGTCGTGGGTCGCACGGAAACACCTACTGGCGACAACCCTAGACACGACTAAATTCCTGGTAATTCAATCATGTTTTATCCTCCCTTTATGACGGTCTGAGTTTGTTGGTGGGAGGACCAGGACCAGCAGGGCAGAGTGGACACTGAAGCCCCAGCCATCGAGGGTGGAAGGTTGAAGCTTTTTTCTGACCCTTTCAATATATCACTTGCCACTGGGAAAGTTCATGGCCACTGGAAGTTTGCCAGTGTCACACCGACGTTAAAGACAAGAAAGTACCGTCACTGCTCGGCAAGTATCTTCCACTAAACCTGACGACCGTAGTTGGTAACTTGAGGAAACCATATTAAACGAGGCAATTAGATGATTACCACGTAATCAACGACTCGTGCCATAATTATTCACGATATCTCACAGTTCTGCTTGATCGTATAACTGATCTCATCAGCAAGTGTGATGAAACTAAAACAGTTATCATTTACTTAGATCATCAATAAACGCTTGATAAAGTTCTGCATCCAAGGTTACCCAGTAAATGTCACACGGTGTAGATGAGGGTATGCGTCAGTGCGTGAGGGTGTTGGTGGGCTGACCGCACACAAAGGGACGATCAATGGTTAAGCCTCGGAACAGTGAGATGTACTGGTGAGCTGCAGGGATCAATCTTGGGATCAATTTTGTTACTCATATAAGTATCAATGACACTGATAACGGGCAGCGATACTGTAAGACATGCAATCTCGCGGATAATAACAAAAACTGAAAGTCTGCAAGTACCAGCTGATACATACAAACTGCCAGAATGGGCTCAGGAAGTGGCGAATGAATTCTGGCATCGATAAATTCAGTGTAACACACCGGCAGTAAGAACGAAAGGAAAAACTACCACATACTTTCTGCTGACCTAAAGGCGGGGAAAAATAAAAAAAAGCGAAGGAGGAAACAGCCATTGGTGTAATATTCTTCATGACCTCAGGCCAAGTACGCAGTGTACAGAAGCAGTTAAAAGAGGTGAACACATATTTAGTGTTCATAAGCAGGATGTTCGACTTCAGGTTTAGAAAACTAGTGTTCTTTCTTTACAGTTCACTGTTTTATCACCAGTTTCAATTCCTGTCGTCAGTTTTGCTCACCTAAACTTGAGGACAGGCGTGGAACAGAATGGAGAGATTACACAGCAACCAAGATGATTATCAGACTGACAAACACATCTTAAAGCCATCCACAAGATCTAAACTTATTAAGCAAAGAAGAAAGACGGGTAAGAGGTGATTTCATAAGGTATTCCATTTTATCTAAAGCCTTGACAATCTGTATCTAAGCAGCTGTTTAAGGCTAAACTATTCTGCTTTCACTCGGAGTAATGGCTACAAGCAAATGGACGAAAATTTCACCTTGTTTAACACGAAATCCTTTTCAACAGGATTATTGACACATGGAATTATCTTCCAACACTTGTAGTTGAAAGTAAGACCAAACATACCTTGTAAACAAGACCTGACAAATGTTTCCCTCGACATCCACAACTGATCTTATTTGTGACTCGGTCGATATAAACTTTCCATTAGTTTTTCCTCAGCTGTGTTCTCTTGTATTGTCACGAACAACCTCGATAGGATCCTGCGGTGTGTTGCTTTTTGCATCCCTTTGTATCAAATCTTATCTTATCTTATACCTTTCCCCTTCTTCAAAAGGTCGGCACAAGAATATATATATGTGTATATATATATATGTGTGTATATATATATATGTGTGTGTATATATATATATATATATATATATATATATATATATATATATATATATATATATATATATATATAT
Source organism: Panulirus ornatus (assembly GCF_036320965.1). Classification (NCBI taxonomy): domain Eukaryota; kingdom Metazoa; phylum Arthropoda; class Malacostraca; order Decapoda; family Palinuridae; genus Panulirus; species Panulirus ornatus. The sequence goes on along the minus strand of NC_092234.1, from coordinate 37,785,485 downwards.
ATATATATATATAAATTGGATCACCATGAACAGATTGTCTGCATCTCTACACAAGTCTTCAACCACCTTTTTATCCCCAGACACACATGGATCCAGCTCACACCCTCCGAGTCACCTTGAATGGACAATCACTCCCACAGCAGAAACACCAATCATTCTAGGATTCACGTCCGACACACATATGACATTCACTCCCCACACGGATAACATCAACACAGAAGCAACACAGGAACTGAACGCCCATAGAACACTAACTGGCACTAGATTTGGACAAGAAAAAGGAATCCCTTAACATCCTCTACAAACAGTTCATCGCCTCCACTCTAAACTACGCCTCACCGTCTTGGCCTTCCTTCACCTCAGAAGCAACTGCAACAAAGCTGCAAACCACACAAAATAGTGCACTCAACACAATCACCAGCTGCCTAGCAACCACACACACTCAACACCGACACAATGAAGCAAAAATTCTCCTAACACTCCCATCTTAACATGGCACACGACTCTATGTAAAAGCACTAGACTTTTCTCACCCTAACTACTTTGTAACTAACCATAAATCCCGAAGAGAAAATAAAGACTTGATCCCTGCCTCACAATTTAGCAACCTCTCCTCACAGATCCACCCACTCAAAGAAATATAACACTAACAAAACACATAAACACTGACCTAACCTGACAAACACAAAACAACCGACCTCCCAACTCACGTCTCAACTCTAACCCACCTGACATACATACACCCATGAGACACCACACTTCCCAGACAAACTCGAGTCACACTACCCTGCTTATGCTCTGGACATCACCCATCACTACACTTTACCACCTATGGTCCTAACCAGCGGACGTAGCCGGTTTTCTGAGCATTGGCGAGGTAGCGCAAGGAAACAGACAAGAGAATGGCCCAACCCACCCACATACACATGTATGTACATACACGTCCACACACGCACATATACATACCTATACATTTCAACGTATACATATATATACATACACAGACATATACATATATACACGTACATAATTCATACTTGCTGCCTTTATTCATTCCCGTCGCCACCCCGCCACAGATGAAATGACATCCCCTCCCCCGCATGCACGCGAGGTAGCGCTAGGAAAAGACAACAAAGGCCATATTCGTTCACACTTAGTCTCTAGCTGTCATGTATAATGCTCCGAAACCACATCTCCCTTTCCACATCCAGGCCCCACAAAAGTTTCCATGGTTTACCCTAGACGCTTCATATGCCCTGGTTCAATCCACTGACAGCACGTCGACCCCGGTATAACACATCGCTCCAATTCACTCTATCCCTTGCACGTCTTTCACCCTCCTGCATGTTCAGGCCCCGATCGCTCAACATCTTTTTCACTTCCTCCTTCCACCTCCAATTTGGTCTCCCACTTCTCCTCGTTCCCTCCACCTCTGACACATATATCCTCTTTGTCAATCTTTCCTCACTCATTCTCTCCATGTGACCAAACCATTTCAAAACACCCTCTTCTGCTCTCTCAACCACACTCTTTTTATTACCACACATCTCTCTTACCCTTTCATTACTTACTCGATCAAACCACCTCACACCACATATTGTCCTCAAACATCTCATTTCCACGTATCACATGCCTAGGCAAACGAACATTTATTTCCTAAAGCCTTAATAATATCACAAATTAAAGTCTGTACTGCTTACATTCAGTCTCAATACATTCAGGTCAGTGGGAAACACGTCTGGTGTAGCAAATTGGCGTAACCATGTTAATAAAAAACACGGCAAAATGAGCTTTATTGCGTTAGACCTTATATAATTATAATCATTCCACACAGTGAACACTTAATCTGGTCATAGTAAATGGAACGCTTCCACAATGATGCAGTGTGTAAAATGCATTCAACGAAAAACATGCCTTACTAGCGGTGCCAAGTCTTACATTACATTAGGTTCACCTGTACTGAGAGGTTAATATCACATAGCAATAATAATGTTGGTGTCTGGGAAACAGGACTGTTTCGCAGTTTTACACGAAAAGATAATCACATTCCATAAACCAGATTACAGTAAATATTAAACACCCGCCCTTAACTGGTGTGGGACGGCCACTGTGCGAGGCAGAGATGATAAATGGCGTCTGTTGCTTCATCAACCTACACTAAAACCTTAACAATCATCTTCAGCATCAATTACCGTTGCACTCCTTTATTAAAAGATTTACAACAGATCCCGTTTCGCTAAATGCCGCCCAGAGTCGTACATAAAGCCCGGTCTGGTCATAAACATCCCTAAATGGCAGTACTGTAATATACCTGGCGAGGAGCAGAGAAGTTAATGGCTAATTCCGCAGCTGCTGATTAATGTGTCTCATTAGAATACTGAATGAAATAAGTGAACAAGAATTTATCTGTTTTTTAGGCCGTTCTTCGTCTGTTCTTATTGCCACCTCGCTGACACGGGAAGGCGCAAACAAGTATATATATACTTTCACTGGAATTTATTAAAAAAAGGGGGTGACTGTGTTGTTGACTGGTTGGTGAGGATATTCAATGTATATATGGCTCACGGTGAAGTGCCTGAGGATTGGAGGAATGCATGCAGAGTGCCATTGTACATAGGCAAAGGGGATAAAGATGAGTGTTCAAATTACAGAGGTATAAGTTTGTTGGGTATTCCCGGGAAATTATACTGGAGGGTATTGATTGAGAGGGTGAAGGCATGTACAGAGCATCAGATTGGGGAAGAGCAGTGTGGTTTCAGAAGTGGCAGAGGATGTGTGGATCAGGTGTTTGAAGAATGTATGTGAGAAATACACAGAAAAACAAATGGATTTGTCTGTAGCATTTATGGATCTGGAGAAGGTATATGATAGAGTTTATAGAGATGCTCTGTGGAAGGTATTAAGAGGATATGGTGTGGGAGGCAAGTTGCTATAAGCAGTGAAAAGTTTTGATCGAGGATGTATGGTATGTGTACGAGTAGGAGGAGAGGAAAGTGACTGGTTCCCAGTGAATGTCGGTTTGCGGCAGGGGTGCGTGATGTCTCCATGGTTTTTTAATTTTTTTATGGAAGGGGTTGTTAGGGAGATGAATGCAATACTTTTGGAGAGAGAGGGGCAAGTATGCAGTCTGTTGTGCATGATAGAGCTTGGGAAATGAGTCAGTTGTTGTTCGCTGATGATACAGCGCTGGTGGCTGATTCGGGTGAGAAACTGCAGAAGCTGGTGACTGAGTTTGGTAAAGTGCGTTAAAGAAGAAAGCTTAGAGTAAATGTGAATAAGAGCAAGGTTATTAGGTACAGTAGGGTTGCGGGACAAATCAATTGGGAGGTAAGTTTGAATGGAGAAAAACTGGAGAAAATGAAGTGTTTTAGATATCTGGGAGTGGATTTGGCAGCGGATGGAACCATGGAAGCGGAAGTCACAGGGTGGGGGAGGGGGCGAAAGTTCTGGGAGCGATGAAAAATGTGTGGAAGGCGAGAACATTATCTCGGAAAGCAAAAATGGGTATGTTTGAAGGAATAGTGGTTCCAACAATGTTATATGGTTGCGAGGCGTGGGCTATAGATAGGGTTGTGCTGAGGAGGGTGGATGTGTTGGAAATGAGATGTTTGAGGACAATATGTGGTGTGAGGTGGTTTGATCGAGTAAGTAATGAAAGAGTAAGAGAGATGAGTGGTAATGAAAAGAGTGTGGTTGAGATAGCAGATGAGGGTGTATTGAGATGGTTTGGTCACATGGAGAGAATGAGATTGACAAAGAGGATCTATGAGTCAGAGGAGGAGGGAAAGAGAAGTGGGTGACCAAAGTGGAGGTGGAAGGATGGAGTGAAAAAGATTTTGAGCAACGGGGCCTGAACATGCAGGAGGGTGAAAGGCGTGGAAGGAATAGAGTGAATTGGAATGATGTGGTACACCGGGGTCGACGTGCTGTCAATGGATTGAACCAGGGCATGTGAAGCGTCTGGGGTAAACCATGGAAAGTTTTGTGGGGCCTGGATGTGGAAAGGGAGCTGTGGTTTCGGTGCATTACACATGACAGCTAGAGACTGAGTGTGAAGAAATGTGGCCTTTGTTGTCTCTTCCTAGCGCTACCTCGCGCGCGTGCGGGGAGGGGGGTCGGGGTATCATTTCATGTGTGGCGGGGTAGCGACGGGAATGAATAAAGGCAGACAGTATGAATTATGTACATGTGTATATATGTATATGTCTGTGTGTGTATATATATGTATACGTTGAAATGTATAGGTACGTATATGTGCGTGTGTGGACGTGTACGTATATACATGTGCATGTGGGTGAGTTGGGCCATTCTTTCGTCTGTTTCCTTGCGCTACTTCGCTAACGCGGGAGACAGCGACAAAGTATAATAAATAGATAATAAATAAATAATTTATATATATATATATATATATATATATATATATATATATATATATATATATATATATATATATATATATATATGTGTGTGTGTGTGTGTGTGTGTGTGTGTGTGTGTGTGTGTGTGTGTGTGTGTCTGTGTGTGTGTGTGTGTGTGTGTTAGCAGAGATGCTACAGGCAAATGAATGCCCTTCTCAAGTGCCACCTCATTAACGCTGTGTATGCACACACACCCTAGACTCAGCCAGGTACCTAATTTACCGACCAGCCCCTAGTGGAAGATGAACAGTTGAATGGACTGTGGACCGAATGCCAAGACCCAAATAGCTGCTCAACCAGGCTAGACCCCAATCAGGCTGCCCTATTGGAATTCAAGTTATCGGTGTCTCTTGTAGACACATTACTGGCTCATTACCCAGGATTCGAACCTATCCGAACTCGACCTCAAGCGGTTCGTGAATGCGTCATGGTCATGAACGCTAACCGATACACGCGTCTCCTTCCAGGCTTCTTCTGCTAAACCACATCCACCATTACTGAAGGAGGCCCAGCTGTTCCCGTCATTCTCACCTTGAACAGGGAACGTGAAGGTCCCCCACCACAGTCACATCAGCCAGGAGGCTACATGAGTATGTTCAGTGAAATTGAAATTGTTACAGAAAAATTGTCAGTGCGACAGAATATCATCCTGTCACACATTTCTGTGAACAACTTTGTTTTATTTCAGACACTCCTTTATCATACAGCTAATGCAACATGTGCAGGTACATGATGAAGTCAGAATGTTTAACGTAGGTTTTGTGGTTACACTTACGATGATAATGTACCTACGAAGTAAATGCCGTACACAAGCATAAACAGACGCTGCTCATGTGTATTACCGTACGCCTACAAATCTCTCACACATCGCGTTGTACAAACCCACACTATGATATATCCGACATTATATATATGGCTTGGCTATTGTGTCCCTTAAGCCCTCAACCACTGGTCTCTCGTGAAACCGACTCCAAATTCGTTATTACATATTACACTGGATTGGATCGATGATGTTACCCGATGGTCGGATTAGCAGTGTGTGTGTGTGTGTGTGTGTGTGTGTGTGTGTGTGTGTGTGTGTGTGTGTGTGATTCTATACTCTCGAAGGTCGACATCATGCCACCAGTAGTTCAGTGGACATCACATCCACAAGAGCAACACAGGACATCACTTCCTATGCAATGAACACATAATCCTAACTTCCACTTCAATCAATCTAATATCACATGCAAGAGACTGTTCATACATAAATGATGTCATACCGAAGGATATGAATACAATCCAGTAATTACCAGATAATCTGACATTCCTCTAATTCCAAATGCTGCAGAGGAAACGTTGAAAAGAGAGGGAAGTTGACAGAGAAAAGAGACGGGAATTTGACAGAGAAAAGAGACGGAAAATTGACAGAGAAAACAGACGGGAATTTGACAGAGACGGAAAATTGACACAGAAAAGAGACGGGAAGTTGACAGAGAAAAGAGACGGAAAACTGACAGAGAGAAGAGACAGAAATTCGACAGAGAAACTGGTTGAAGAATGGTAACGGCGTTCTGGGGGACGGGCGCTGCCGGGGCTAACCACACCAAGAACTTTTTCAGTAATCCGGGGCGCGTGTCCAGGAGGCGGCCCCGCCACCACCAGACCTGAAACTTTTGTAATAAGCTGGTGAGGTCCTGCAGGGCGGGGAGCTGAAGATACGACGGAGAACCTGGTGTTGCGGGAGACAAGAGAGGAACATTAATCATACCAGCTGACGTAGGAGGCTGCTGGCGCGGCCATGGCAGATAGTGGTAACTTTGCACGGTGTGTCAGGGTCTCTTCTTGCTGAGCCCCTGGAGTACGATGGTGTGGCCCTTGAGTACGACGATACAGTCCTTGAAGACGATGATGGTACGGCCCTTGAGCACGACGGCACGAGCCATGGGCACGTCAGTGCGACCCATGAGCACGACGCTACCATCACGCTCACAGGGTGGGAACGGAGACAAGAGATCAAGATAATGGATCATAAGGAGACAACCAGCTGATCCTGCAACACAGTAGCAACAGTATCTTAAGTGTGGAAATTTGACTGTGGCACATCACTTCCTCTCTCACTCAACAAACCCGGGATACAGACAACAGGCGGTGGGCGAAGGCACCTGTTTCCTGCCACCAGTGAGTGAATGCATCTGTTTCCTGCCACCAGTGAGTGAATGCACCTGTTTCCGGCCACCAGTGAGTGACTACATCTGTTTCCTGCCAACAATGAGAGAAGGCATCTGTTTCCTGTCACAGTGAGTGAATGCATCTGTTTCCTACCACCAGTGAGTGAATGCACCTGTTTCCGGCCACCAGTGAGTGAATACATCTGTTTCCTGCCAACAATGAGAGAAGGCACCTGTTTCCTGCCACCAGTGAGTGAATGCATCTGTTTCCTGCCACCAGTGAGTGAATACATCTGTTTTCTGCCACTAGTGAGTGATGCATCTGTTTCCTGCCACCAGTGAAAGAAGGCACCTGTTTCCGGCCACCAGTGAGTGAATGCATCTGTTTCCTGCCACCAGTGAGAGAAGGCATCTGTTTCCTGCCACCAGTGAGTGAAGGCACCTGTTTTGCTATTTCATTTTCACAACAAATTTTCCTTTTTCGTTTTATAACAACAGACACGTCAGCCCAACACACCGCGAAACACTACATCATACTGAGTCACCGGTCTGCTTGTGACAAGCTAAACGTGAAGAGGAAACGTACAAGGACGAAAATTACATCAAGTAAAGAAAATTGTTATAAGGTTGATGGCCTGAATACATACGAGAGAGAAAAAATATTTGAAAGTAAATTCACAAATTTGTCTGATGTTTGGAACAAGTTTTCACTGACCAAAAGACTGGGAGGCCAGAAAACTAGTTTCAGGAAAAGTGTACGAATGTCTTGAAGCATGAAGCTCACATGTGGAAAATAAGAGAGAGGGGAAAAAGTTGTTACAGACACACACGTCAACATGAAGTAACAAGCAGATGTGGAGGTAATCCCTCGGGAAGACGTGACACGACGAACGATGAGCCAGCCTTCCCAGCGGCTCATCACAGCCACCAGCCACCACCCGGGGCAGAACACCTCCTGGGTGTCAGGTTGTAGCTGTCCATCACTTACAGGGATGACCTGTACTCTTGATCGCTCATGTGTGTAAGTGTGTGTGTGTGTGTCTGAGAGTACAATCCTGTATGTACACACATGGACCCACGTGTACAATGGCGGCATGGGAAATCTGTTGGTCAGAGTGCACATTTCTGCTGTGCATGGCATGGGTCCCGCGTCGCTGGCTTGAGTAAGGTTTCCTCGCTTCTCTTCGAACGACCTCCACGCTGTTGAGGTCAGGAACCCCCATTTTGTTCTGTCCTACACTGACTGCCCCGCACAGTCTGATCATGCACGATATACAAGCTTTGCTTGATTCAGTCCTTACACGTCTTCCTGGGGCGGCCCCTGTGGTGTCTTCCTTGGTTCAGTTCTCTGTACGTGACTTGACTCAGGAGACGACAGTCAGCCATCATGATCACACGGCATGTCCACCTGAGCCAATATTTGATACTCATCGTCTCGAGGTTGGTGATGTTGGCCTCAGAGAGAACCTGAGAGTCTGCGAATTTACCTTGCTAGTACTTGCCTATGCGTCATCTAGCGAAGCGAATGAGGAACCACTTCAGTTGTTTGAGCTATCTTAAGAAAGGAGGGAGCCCCTGTCTCGCAACCACACGAGAGGGAAGACCACAGCGTTATATATCCTGAGGCTGGTGACCATCGAGATGCTTTGGTGGTCAGTTCACGGACAACATTGGATTAAGGTCTGACTACCTTTTCGATTCGTTGGTGTAATCTTGTCACAGGAACCATCATTAGCTACAGTGCTGCCGAAGTACTTGAAATTCTTTACGTTGTTTAGCTGGTTCCGTTCATCTGGATTGAGGAAGTCGGTGAACCGGATGACAGAGGGGAGGTGGAAGAGGAGGACCTCTGCACTTATGAGATTAACTGGTGGGACAAAGAGCTGGGCAAACAGTGATCCTTAAACTAGCTTTAGTCTTGGTGTTACGACTTATTAGATAGAAGAGCGAGCCGTTTCAACGGTGCCTGATGTATACAGCGTCTTCGATGAGGAAGAAAAGATCGCAGAATACTGCTACTGCACACTCACGGCTCTGCTTCTCTCCACTAGAAATTTTTTGGTGTTTTATGCATCATTATTAGTCACGTTCTCATGGAAGAGTTCGATGTTTTTTGACAAAATTCACTGGACCACCAAGTCTTCTAAGAACCGCCCAGATGCCATCACTCTCCACAAATGCCTTTGTCATATCGATGAATGCAGCACGCGGGTGTCAACTTTGCTCCCTGCAATTTCTTTAAACTCGACTCTCCATATACTCGTAAGTCACGTCAACTGTTTACCATCAGGTTGAAAGCTGTGCTGAGCTTCACGTGAGACGTTTTCAAAGATGGTGTTTGTGAGACGATTGAGGAAGACTTGGAGAAGGTCTCTACCTATGACTAACAAGAGAGAGCTCTCTCCTGTTGTAGTATCCGCTGTGTGTCTTGCTTCCTTACCATTTGACGTGTCACGCTGTAGACGTGTCTTAAATCTGATATCACTTGCTCATTCCAAAAGCTTACAGTGATGCAGTGAAACGTCTCAGTAGCTGTACTGTCCTCGGGTATGATCTCTGCTGGAATTCGCTCCTGGTCTGAAGTTCACAGAAGTTGCCAGAGTTCACATGCGTGATGACTCTTCATGTCCTATACAGACGGAGGCAAGTTTACCACTTCATACGTTGAGCTAAGGGACGTACAATGGACGGCTCATTCAGTAAGTTGTCAGCGTCACCCCCACCTGTGTGTGGTGCCAGCTTCGTCCTTGATCAACAAAGGATTCTTTCTTTTATCTGGAAGATCCACAGACTAATTTCAGGGAAGAGAAAAGCTTTTTGGAATTGGTATCTCCGTAGCGTTGGACCTCTTCCTCAGCTTTCCTCTTCCACCATTGTTCTTACACTATTTGAGGCGGTCTCTTGTGGCACCCAAGACTTGGTCGTTCCGCCAAACAGTAAGGGCACAGTTTTTTTCTTGTAGGATCTTCAAGACGTCCTCATCATTCTCGTCAAACCAGTCCTGGTGTAATTTTTACTCTGAACCGAGCACATTTTCGGCGGTCTTCGTTGGTGGTGCCAGTTCAAGACATAGCGTACATTAGCCGACAATCCACCTCTAGGAGTCAGGGACCGACCAGATAAACTTGATCACCTCACTAAGCGACTCACTACAATTGTTTTCCTCCTGTTGTGGATGCAGCGCACGGATCATCGTCCTATAACACGTACTGTGTATCTGTTGAAGGTTTAGGAGTTGTGGATGCCACACACGGACCACTGTCCTGGACCACGTGGTAATATACGTATCTATAAAGGTTTAGGACTAAGATAAACAAGAATCTTCAGGTGTAGGGTCATCGAAGGTCTTGGCTTAAATCTGCCATGACGTTGCTGTTCACATCCTTCCGCTGCTGTTCATGCTCTGACCCCTAGTGTTCACACACTCAGCCTTGTCCTCATATCAAATGCCTGATCATTTCTGACTCCATTGTCTATATACATTGACTTATAATTCAGATGTTCGTTTGCTCATTGTCAGGCGTCACTGTTCACCTCGTAACGGTATGTCGTACCTTTGATTCATTATCCAAATTCTGTAAATAATTGATAGATAACGGTTTAATGGATTCAGGCAGCCAATCGGCTGCAAAAATTCAGATATTACAAAAGTGGAAGGTCATGATAGTTCCCGGTTAACTAATTATGCAACAGCTTTAAATTAGGATAAACTGGATATTTCCATACTTTGGATAAGCATATGAATGAGGTTCATTTAGATAAACAGGGTGGCAGATGTAATACGGTAGTTGACATACCACATAGCCTAACTGGACTGTCACCTGCATAGCTATAAGCTGTTCATAGACTGTTTATGAAGTAGAAAATGGTAGGTACTGGACTGTTCTTTGTCTGTACGAAGTCTGATTGGAACAAGTCGATTGTGGTGACGAACGGCGGTCCATGGTGGAGAGGCGTCGGTTGGGAGGAGGTATATGTGACGGGAATGTCAGCAATTTATTGCCAATCTGCCGTGTGAGCTGCGGTGTTGGAAGGAGAAGGTGGACAGGTTCAGCGAGATGAGATCCTCTTGGAAGGTGAAGTAAGATGGGCCCAGGATGATTCTGCATGCTTTTCTCTGCACTCTGTCTAGTTGGTCCCTCTGTGTAGCTGTTAGTGGGGAGGGCAAGGCTGGGGAGGAGTACGTGAGCTTAGGTAGAATGAAGATGGTAAAGACAATCCTGAGCTCTTATGGTGGGACACCTAATGATTTCAGTCGGCGGAGAAGGTACAGACGGTATGAGGAAGATTTGATGATAGTGCTAACATGACTCCTCCAGTTTAAACCGTCGTCTACAGTGACACCAAGAAGTTTGAAGTCTCTGACTATCCGGAGGATGTCAGGGCCTAGTGTGATGTCAGGGGGCGGGATGTTGTCTCCGCCCAGGTTGATGTGCATCATCTCGGTCTTGGTGTGGTTGATGGTGACGTCGTTGGCCATAGTCCACCTCTGAAGGATGTTGATGATGTCCTGAAGGACACTGAGGTCAGGAGAATAGTTGTTAATGGTGATGCCAAAGGTGGAGTCGTCTACGTACTTCCAGCGGTGGTTTGTGTCCCTCAAGGCGTCACTGATAAGGATGAGGAAGCAGGTGGACCTCCCTATCACGGTGCCCTGTGGTGCACCGCATGTTGGGGGTTGTGATGCTGTTGTGGCGCCACTAAAACGGACGGTTTGGTGTCTCCCGATCAGAAAGTCCTCCAGCCAAGAGACGTGACACCTTCGCAGTCCCAGGTCGACGGTTTTCTTTATGATGATGTTATGGTTGACCAAGTGGAAAGCTTTGGTTAAGTCTGTGACGATAGCGCCACAGACCGAGGTTTTACTCTCCTCCAAGTTGCGGTAAATAAAGTCTAGGAGGTTGACAAGACAATGAGTGGTGGAGGAAGACTTCATGTATCCAAACTGCTGAGACTTCACTATTCTCATGATGTGTATGACATCATTTCCTGACGTCCATTGAACCCTGACGTCACTCTGCACATCCTGACATACCTGCTCATATCTTGATGACGTTATCTGTACGCTGACTATACTTTTCATGTCTTTATATCAACTTTTACGATGTTGTGCAATAACTTACACCCAAGACGTCACTAATTTAGGCCAGTTCATGTACTGACATCATCATATTACATTCCGAGTCTATAAATGATTTTTAAGGTCCGTTCTCTATTGATGTCACTTTACATCAGGTCTAGCGTATACTACACCCACCACGCTGCCAGTGTTCATGAACCTTCATGTCCTGGTGAACACCAACTGTCAGCCACCGGTTAATACCTGGTGAACACCAACTGTCAGCCACCGGTTAATACCTGGTGAACACCAACTGTCAGCCACCGGTTAATACCTGGTGATCATCTACTGTCAGCCACCGGTTAATACCTGGGGAACACCAACTGTCAGCCACCGGTTAATACCTGGTGAACACCAACTGTCAGCCACCAGTTAATACCTGGTGAACACCAACTGTCAGCCACCGGTTAATACCTGGTGAACACCAACTGTCAGCCACCGGTTAATACCTGGTGAACACCAACTGTCAGCCACCGGTTAATACCTGGTGAACACCAACTGTCAGCCACCAGTTAATACCTGGTGAACACCAACTGTCAGCCATCGGTTAATACCTGGTGAACACCAACTGTCAGCCACCGGTTAATACCTGGTGAACACCAACTGTCAGCCACCGGTTAATACCTGGTGAACACCAACTGTCAGCCACCGGTTAATACCTGGTGAACACCAACTGTCGGCCACCGGTTAATACCTGGTGAACACCAACTGTCAGCCACCAGTTAATACCTGGTGAACACCAACTGTCAGCCACCGGTTAATACCTGGTGAACACCAACTGTCAGCCACCGGTTAATACCTGGTGATCATCTACTGTCAGCCACCAGTTAATACAATAGTAATGAGGACGTATATTTTGTTTGTGATGGTTATAGTAACGGGTTATAATGGTAATGGACTTCTGGTAGTAGCAGTAGTATTAGCAGTAGTAGAAGTGGTAGTAGTAGAAGTAGTAGTAGCATTTGCAGCAGTGGTGGAATTCGAAGAGGTGGAAGCAGTAGTGGAATGATGAGTAAAAGCATTCTTATTGTTATTATTACTACTATCATTATCATTATTATTATTATTATTATTATTATTATTATTATTATTATTATCATTACTATTATTATCATCATTATCATTATCATAATTATTATTAATATCATAATTATCATTATTATCATTATCGTCATCATCATCATTAAAAATAATGATAATGATAATAATAGTAATTATAATAATAATAATAATAATAATAATAATAATAATAATAATAATAAGAAGAAGAAGAAGAAGAAGAAGAAGAAGAATAACAGTAGTAGTAGTAGGAGAGTGTCATTACTATCACTGGTAGTAGTAGTAGTGGTAAAAGGTAGCAGTGGTAATAGCAGTGGTAGCAGCAGCAGCAGCAGTAACGTGGTGGTGGTGGTAGCGTAGAAGTGGTAGTGGTGGTGGTGGTGGTGGTAGCGGCTAGAAGTGGTGATGGTGGTGGTGGTGGTAGCGTAGAAGTGGTGATGGTGGTGGTGGTGGTAGCGGCTAGAAGTGCTGGTGGAGACTATGGTGGTGATGGTGGTCACATGCTATCCTGAAGGTGCACAACTCTTGGGTGACAACAACAACTGTGTGACACCACTCACCTCCCCAACGTCCTGGGGATAACCTCCCCAGCGTCCTGGGGTTAGCCTCCCCAGCGTCCTGGATCTAACCTCCTCAGAGTTCTGAGGCTAATCTCCCCAGCGTCCTGAGGCTAACCTCCCCAGCGTCCTGGGGATAACCTCCCCAGCGTCCTGGGGTTAGCCTCCCCAGCGTCCTGGATCTAACCTCCTCAGAGTTCTGAGGCTAATCTCCCCAGCGTCCTGAGGCTAATCTCCCCAGCGTCCTGGATCTAACCTCCCCAGAGTTCTGAGGCTAACCTCCCCAGCGTTCTGGATCTAACCTCCCCACTGTGCTGGGGATAGCCTCCCCAGCGTCCTGGATCTAACCTCCCCAGAGTGCTGAGGCTAACCTCCCCAGTGTCTAAGACAGAGCAGAACGCCTCACTATATACGACTCGTATTAACATTTTTGTGACATTCTTCACTTCGACCCAAACTTTTCTCGCCGGGTGCTGGTGTGTCTACCACTTATGTCTGATTTACTGCCAGCCTCTCACACACACCCACTCCCTGCTTCCCTCCCCAGTACCTCCCTGCCTCCCTCCCTGCTTCCCTCCCCTGTACCTCCCTGCCTCCCTCCCTGCTTCCCTCCCCTGTACCTCCCTGCCAACACCTTTACCAAGCCAAGCGTCGCCAACACACCAGGCGTGATGCTTGCACCTTGCCAGACAGAGCCGTGCAATATTTCCAGCGGCTCTGGTTTACCGTAAATACAACACACTATGTAGAATACTGCAGGAAAAATTTGGTGTTACGGCCGAGGATCGTGCAGTGTGCTGGCCGCCTGCTCACGGCCCAGGAGGGGCTTAAAATTACTGCAGTAAATCTTGTGCCAAGTTGCCGGGATATTATGCAGATCTCTGAGGGACCTCCAGCTCGGCACCGTCATCTCCCAGGGAGGAGACTGAGCCAGGCTGAGTGTGGCATGAGGCGACACCCTCAGGATGAGGTGGGGGGAAGTGAACGTAAGAGGAAAAATAAGTGTGGGAGCTCTGTTGTGTAGATGCCTCATGAGGAGGACAGACATACTATGAGTAAAACTTGAAGAGAGACAGGATTTAGTAATGTAGTCATTAATGAACTTGGAGGAAGCGTATGACAGGTTGACAAAAATGTTTATGGAGGACGCTACGAATATATGGTGTGGGAGGAAAGCGTCTGTGCCGGTACGAAATGCAAGACAACGAGATATTCCAATTAAAGGTTGATTTCCATCAGGGCTGTGTGCTGTCACCATAGCTGTTTGATTTGTTTATGAATAGGGTGCTGAGAGAGGTAACCGGTACAGCTGTAGTGACAGACTGAAAGAATACTGCCGGAGCCCAGCTTGGAGGAGTGAGTGAAAGGAAAACGTTGAGCGTAATTTGAAATAACAGCAAGACAGTAAGGTTCAGTAGGAGGACGAGACGAGTTGGTATGGCGTGACAGTGAGCGGGAAAAGTGGGCATGGCAGCTGATACGGGAGAATCTAGAAGCAGAGTCCTTTACCTTCTTGGCAGTGGGCATGGCAGAGGACAGGGGAGACCTTGGAGGAAATGGAGTGCTTTAGATACCTGGCGGTGGACATGACAGCGGTCTGAACTATGAGAGCTGACGTGAATCACACGATGGGAGGAGGAGCAAACGTTCTTAGTGACTTGAGAAATGCGTGGAAAGAGAGGCCACTGTCTGTGAGGGCAAAGATGAGTATGTGTAATGATACAGTAGTCCACAAAAAGCTGTATGAAATGCGAGTCTTGAGTTCTAAATGTAAAAGATGGAAAAGGGTGGATGTGTTGCAAATGATATGACTGAGGACCATATTTGGTCTGAGGGGGGTTGACAGTGAAACGAATGACAGTGCAAGAGAGAAGCGTAATAGTGAGTGGAGTATGACTGAGACAGCTGAACTGGGTGTGCTAAAATGTGTTCGATACATAGTAAGGATGACTGGCAGCCAGAGAGGATATCCGTGTCAGAAGTGGAGGGAACAAGGCGACCGGAGAGACCGAGGAGACGAAAGAATATAGAGAAAGAGGATTTGATATAATGAGGCTTGAACATGCAGGGGCAAGGGAGGCGTACAGGGGATAGAGTGAATTGGGGATCAGAGTAATATACAGGGGATGACGCTCTGTTAATGGGCTAAGCCAATGCATATAATGTGGTAAAAGGGAACCATATTCACATGTCCTTTCACTCCATCTTCCCTTTACCTCTTCTTTGCCTGCTAATATATCCCCATCTGCTTCCCTCACTGACGGTCCCATTTGTTTTGTTAACTGGTAATTTGAATGAGAGTGGTGGCATGCAGAGAGCATCATACTGAGGAGGAACTATGTGCCCTTAGAAGTGATGTGAACCAGGTGTTTGCTGTGAAGAATACTTAAAATAGATACTAAAAAAAGGATTTGTATATGGTATTAAAGGATCTGGATGAAGTGCACGATAAGGGTGATAGAAACGTTCTGTGTAAGGAGCTCCGAACAGACGATGTACGAGGGGGCTGGGAGGTGAGTCATTCTCTGTCTGCAGATGGCACGGCTCTAGTCACTTCGTAACCCAGGAGAAGCAGACGAACCTGACCTGACCCACACTCCACATCCTGACAATAATGGTCTCGCTTGGCCCAACATAGTGTATTTAGTGATGGTTTTTCTATATTCCTACCTCGTTTAATATCGTTCTTCTGTTTCCTCAAATATTCCTGATGATGCCTCTGTGAAGATGAAAGCTTGATTTAAATAAAATGGATAATCTCGGACAACTGGCGTCTGAGCACCTACCTACCAGCAGAATCATATTGAGAACATAAGATTAACAACTCTAAATATGCTGTTCTATTAAATTCCATGTGCATATATATATATATATATATATATATATATATATATATATATATATATATATATATATATATATATAGTGCACATGAATGCGCAGTTCCATAAAACATACAAACCTCCAACAGCCAGAATCGAAGCCGAGACTCCTGGCTAGCAGTAGCCCTTCCGCCTGCCACGCAGGGGTCCCGGGTTCAATCCTGGCTGTTAGAGGTTTATATGATATTATATATATATATATATATATATATATATATATATATATATATATATATATATATATATATATATATATATATATATATATATATATATATATAATCCCTGGGGATAGGGCAGAAAGAATACTTCCCACGTATTCCCTACGTGTTATAGAAGGCGACTAAAAGAGGAGGGAGCGGGGGGCTGAAAATCCTCCCCTCTCGTTTCTAATTTTCCAAAGGAAGGAAAAGAGAAGGGGGCCAAATGAGGATATTCCCTCTAAGGCTCCATCCTCTGCTCTTAACGCTACCTCGCTAACACAGGAAATGGCAAACATGTATCCCTGGGGATAGGGGATTAAGAATACTTCCCACGTATTCCCTGCGTGTCGTAGAAGGCGACTAAAAGGGGAGGGAGCGGGGGGGCTGGAAATCCTCCAATCTCGTTTTTTTTTTTTTCTTTCCAAAAGAAGGAACAGAGGGGGCCAGGTGAGGATATTCCAAAAAAGGCCCAGTCCTCTGTTCTTAACGCTACCTCGCTAATGCGGGAAATGGCGAATAGTTTAAAAGAAAAGAAAGATATATATATATATATATATATACCGGGCCAGTAGCACCCTCCAAGTATTAAATGACATGCACGTCCTCGGTTATATAACAGGATAATACCTTATAATGACGAGAAGACGTGGGAAGTGGTGGTGGACCAGCATTACCCTGAGCTCATCAACTCTGCATCAGGTGAGGAGACATGCACACCCTGCCTGCACCTCCCTCCCTCGCCACCGTCATCAACTCTACGTCAGGTGTGGAGTCTGGCACACCCTGCCTGCACCTCCCTCCCTCCCTCCCTCCCTCACCACCGTCATCAACTCTACGTCAGGTGTGGAGACATGCACACCCTGCCTGCACCTCCCTCCCTCCCTCCCTCACCACCGTCATCAACCCTACGTCAGGTGTGGAGTCTGGCACACCCTGCCTGCACCTCCCTCCTTCACCACCGACATCAACTCTACGTCAGGTGTGGAGTCTGGCACACCCTGCCTTCACCTCCCTCCTTCACCACCGTCATCAACTCTACGTCAGGTGTGGAGTCTGGCACACCCTGCCTGCACCTCCCTCCCTCCCTCGCCACCGTTATCATCCCCCAGCGTCAGTGAGCACCTCCATCAGACGCCACGTCCTGGTCTCAAGATCATGTATGGCAATGGCAGTACAGACAGGATATGTCTTATCATATCCTGACCGTGACGCATTCACGGGCCGCCCAGGGTCGAGCGCATAGGTTCGAATCCTGGTCGCGGCAGTCGGTCCACAGTCACCCCAGCTGTTGATCCACCCCTAGGTGTTGGTAGATAAAATGGGTACCTGGCTAAGGCTATATATATATATATATATATATATATATATATATATATATATATATATATATATATATATAGTGTTTATGTGATGGCCTTGATTAGGGCCGCAGGTGCCCGTGCCATCTCAGATAATATAAAAAAGAAAGAAATAAAAATTACACAATACTGGACGTCGGAACTCCTCTGCTCTGTCTCTCATTCCACCTTCATCTTCGCTCGGAATGATTGCAAAACTATTCTTCGTCGAGTCAAACGCGCTTTCATAAAGTGCGCCGACTTGTTTTCTGCTAATTAACTTCTCTGGTCTTTACCTTAGGCATCTCCAAGATGTGTAATTCAACTTTTCCTCTTTTCCTCCGTCCTGATCAATCTATACCTAACTACCCAACTGATAAAGTCCTTATTTCCGCAACGTATTTCCTCTAGCCTTAATTTCCACGATACCACATATCATCTTCCCTGCCTACACTTCTTCCTGTTGATCCTATGCCCTTTCCTACATGTTCCTTAGAAGGTCCTTCCGATTTCTTCCCAAGCTACGGGTGGGCAAAATGTATGAACCAAACATCACAACTTTTCGAGTCTGAGAGATGCGTGCCTCTGACCTTACCTGTTTCTCTTCTCCCAAAAACCCAGACTGTTCCATTCTGGAAGCAAGCGCTGGCACAGCAAATCCCTCAGAAAAGAGGCCATTCTAACCGTTCTAACTATCGCCTAATCACTCTCACTTTCGGCTGTTTCCAAAGTCTTCAAAAACTTTCCTCAACTGTCACTTTTTTGAAAGACTCAGAATCTCGTCCCTTCTTTCAAATCACAAGCAGGGCTTTCGCGGTACATGGTCTCCAGGTGGCCTTCTGTGCTACGTGACCTGCCTCCGGTCTTCGTCGCTCAAGGATTTAGGTGAAACTTTTGTCGTGGACGTCGACATCTTTAAAACATTTCACAGGTTGTGGAACAAACCTCGACCTCTTTAAAACATGTGACACCGAGTGTCGAACAAATCTTTGCTTGCTTTGACGTTTATCTCTGTCCTCTTTTTCCCTTCAAGTCGACCCTACATGGTAGTCGTAGATGGAGCGACTTCCCTTATTATCCTATCAACAATGGCGTCCCATAAGGTTCTGTCTCATCGCCTACTATCTTCTTGCTTCAAGCTCAGCGCGTGTTTACGTTTACACGGACGATTCAACGCTACATTCTTCATCTTACTTTTCCTTCCCTCTTTGGTCTAATACTTGTTCGTTTTCTTGCACTGTAGGTATCTTGCTATAATGGAGCAACGTCGTGGCCGTCTATATAATCAACTATCTATGCGCGTAGCCTTCTACGTATCTAGCTATCTGAGACCGAAATTATTCAGTCCAAAATGCCATTACAGATGGGTAGAAAAGTTACGAACAGAACTACCCAGATACCATACGTTTATCATTTATGGTAATGATCTATGTCCGGCACAGGCCACGACAACCACGGTGACTGGTCATTGAGAGAAAGTCTGGGAAGTGGGGGATAGTCGTGCCGGGGTTGGCGGTGCTGGAGAGAGAGGGTAGTGGGGTCGTGTGGGGGAACAGGCCAGTGCTGGGGGTGAGGGTCTCAGTGGAGGGGAGGGGAGTGCAAGAAGTGGGAGTGGAGGGAGGAGAGATGCGTGCAGGGTGTGAGGTGTGGGAGTCGGAGAGGTAAAGACGGTGTTGGGGGCTGGAAGATGGGGAAGGGAAGAACGTCAAATATATGAAAGTCAACAATAAATAAACTGATGATGATGAAGGTATGGCCGCAGAGCTCATGAACACATGAAGAACAGTGTTCAAGATCACGCCTGGAGTAAACAGAAACTACAACTGAGATCATGAAAAAGAAATAACTGACTGACTGACTGACTCAGACCAGAGAGCACCATCCCACACCACACCATACCCTCAGCCAGACTGGCCCGCTGACAACTGCCTCTCAATGGCATATGACCCGCCCGAACCTGGTACAGCCCTACAGAAAACCAAGACCTCAGCCCCGGGAGAAAGTAAGGTGGATAAGAGGCATATCATCAACATGTTACCTCCAGAAGGACTTCACTACCTCTCAACATCTACAGTGTTATGCTAAGCTCAGGACACTTTCCCCCAAGGTTCAAAGAGGCCAGAGGAACAATGACACCAGAACCAGGAATGCCAGAAACAGACCCAGAGAACTACCGCCACATATCCCTCCGAAAAGTACCAGGGAAAGTTTTGAAAGAATTCTAAACCTTAGGTTAAGAGGACATCTTGACTAACAAAAACTGTATCACCATAATCAATAAGGCTCCCAGGAAGACAAAAGCAACCATCTCAGCAATCACGAGTGAAACAGGAAAATAATTGCTTTTCCAGAGGACAAGGTATGAATTGTACAGTTTATATGAAATTATAAGCAAAGTATTCAGCAAAGTATGGACTTATGGCCTGCAATACAAACTACTACAACAAGGCATACTTGAGATCACAGAAAGAATAATGTGGAACTTTTTTAACCGACGCACCGCACATATTATCATCAACTCTACAACGTCACCCCAGGTTCCTCTACTAAGCGGGGTCCCCCAGGGCAGCGTCCTGTCACCATCACTATTCACAACCTGCACAGCTGACATTCCCCCACCAGTTGGTCCCACTGCCGATGACGCCACTTAAATCGTCGTCTCAAGCAACCCACTACCAGATCACACCCGTGTACTGCAGTCAGAAGCAACCAGAGTAAAAGGAATTGGGAAAGGACGGGAAGATAAAAAGAAACATATACGTGTTTACTGTGTGGCGCTACGAACTTAACGATAGAATCATAGAAGGTAAGAAGCTAGTGCTGTTGAGCTGCAACATCCTGGGTCACACATTAGCATCAAGAAGTATGATAATCTAGATCAGCAAAAATAACACCTGGTCATGGCCAGTTAATGCCTGTCTTAACTTATTCAACTCTACCAACGTTCTTCACCTCCAAACCACCTGAATTATAGAGGATACAAAATACGGCTCTACGATTCCTCACAAATGAAGAATACCTCTACACTGAAAGCATGAACAACGAAATCGATTGAATACTAAACCACCTGGTCCATACCTAAGAGAAGCAGCCTTGAGAGTATGGCAGAGACTTGAAGACAAACATAATACAAACTACAGACAAACCCGAGATCTGGACACCATGAATCACACTTGGTTCCCTTGAAGCCTCAGCGCACTCAGGGAGGCTCCAGTCATCCATCGATGTACACTATGAACAATGTTGACCTTAGCTTAGTCAATCTCCTTCATAAAAATGATACAACGCTAATACACGCACACCTCAGGCCGGCCGGAGATATGAAAACAAGTCACCCAAAATAAGCTTCGAGAACATCGGGCCCATGCATCAAAACACTAACTTTATACACCTGCACACATATCAGTCTTATCTTCCATTTCAACCTATCCATTTCCCTGTACCACCTCTTCCTCCTTTCCTCTAACCACCCAGTCAAAAAATATATAATTAAGAAGTCGTGCGCGTGGAGGGTGGAGGTAGGGAAGAAGAGAGTCATGCAATGGGTGGAGTTCGGGAAGAAGAGGGTCGTGGAGTGGTTGGAGGTCTGGGGGGAGTGTCGTGTTGGGAGCGGTGGTCGTATAATGGAGGAAGTGTTTGTGTGAACTATGTTCGGCTACTGCAGCATCCTAAATTATCAAAACTTCGAAGCCTAAATGAATGAAACTTTGAAGCTGGGTTCAGGGCAGCCCAAGAAGCTACTTCTATTAATTCGGATTGGGTAACCAGCAACCTGGTTTAAGTCGAAAGAGCTAAAACGTAGTTTCTGCATATACCTCTCATTGTATCTCACTTGTATGCTACTAATGAAATCTTAAAAATGCACAATTCAACCCCGCAACGAGATAAACTTGCTAGTCATAGCCATATCCATCACTCTGTCCTGGAAACCCTATAAAATGAACATCACAAAATCTGTTTAACATAAGCTGTGGGTGTTATGTCCCGTAGTTACAACAATGCCATGTCTACAAGTGTCTCATTCTCTTCAGCATCAAACACTGCTCCCTCTGGGTCGGCTCTTCTTCCACCTACCTCTTTGCCTGGGTGTAATCAAAAGCCTACCGAACTTTATCAGCTTTCCTGCCGTCAACTTCCCTCAACCACGTCTTACCGTCCACCATCATGTTGCTTGCCTCTCTCTGTTCTCCAGGTGAGCGTATCGGTCAATACTCTACTAAGATGTCTGCGTGTGCCCTAAGCACTAAGGTCTGGACCCCAGGCACGCAACTGGCGGATTCTTCATATAATTTTGCGTGTAAGCCAACCCTTGTCTAATACAGCAGAGCCGTGAAGTTCCCTTCCTTCCTTCGTCTTACCCTCTACCTATAACCATCATATACAAAGGATTACAAAGGAATGAAGACAGCAGAGATTAGTGTGGTAAAGTATACAAGTAAAAATTACTTCTTAGTTAAAATTACTTTTAACTAAGAAGGTGTAAGTAAAGTTGGTCATGGACCTAAGCGAAGTATTTATCGAATCAGACCTTAAACATATCAACGGTGCTGCTTTAACATAATTCAATTACTAGGTCGTTTCATATGTTACCAATTCTATTCAAGAAAAAGTACTTAACATCATTCGAGGTAAAGCATGTTCCCACAAGTTTGTGTCCATTACTCTACGAGGGAAAAAAATATAACCTTAAAGAGCATGTTAGATCGAGACAATCAAAGGCTTTGATAACTCTGAATACCTGTATTAGACCATCTTTTAACCTTCTCTTTTCTAAACTAAATAAGTTTAGGTCGATTAGTTTGCTGTTATTGGATTTGTTTCTCAGACAGGGTACCATCTTGGTCGCTTCTCGCCGTACGCTTTCGATCCGTGTCATAATCTTCTTCCTTTACTTCAAGCTGGGTGACTAAACCTTATCCGTTGTGCGATTCAGGTCTACAAATACCTAAGGAAGTTGAATCAATCCTCCTTTTTTATCTGTAGAAAAACTTATTCTTTCATCCTTTTAACTGTCATGGCTTTGGAAGGGGTATGCTTTTGTCCCTGCCACCTCGGCTGCCATAAAGGAAAAAGCTGATGGTACCTCTGGCAGCTGCTGCAGGAGAGAAGCTCCCCCTGGTTCACAGGGATCAGTGGATACAGACTCCTGGTGGGCCCCTGGTTCACAGCTTCTAGTGCACCCAGGTTCCTAATGGGCCGCTAGGTCACAGGTACCGGTGGACTCTGCCTCTTGATGGATCCATGACTCACAACTTCCAGTTGATCCAAGCTCCTGGTGGGCTTCTGGTTCACAGGTACCAGTGGACTCAAGCCCTTAGTGGGCCTCTGGCTTATAGCTTCTAGTAGACCCAGGACCCTGGTGGGCCCCTGGCTGACAGGTACCGGTGGTTCTCGTGTTCACAGTAATGGCCCATCAGACAAGCGTCGCCTTCAACCACCAGAAACAAGACAACGTCTCATAACTCCGGCATTTTATTTCTTATTTGTCCTTCTATGTATCTGTATACAAGCAATGACAAGGGTGAGTTCAAGGCCAGAATCACCCTACGATTCGTCTGCAGCGCTCGAGACAGTCAGTTTCAGTACGTGAAACGCTATAGACGCTCATGGCTGGAAATCAGAGCTTGAAGAGGACGATAAACATTCGAGGGGTAGGTAATAACAGACCGTAAAACGTTCAGAACGCTCAGCCAATCAGAAACCGAGGAAACCTACTCCATTTAAGATAAGCAGCCACACAGGTCTTCAGACACTCAGAACATTCAAGTCACTAACAAGAGTTAGACAATAACCAAAGCGGCCAATGACAACCTGGGACATCCAACAACACCTGAGGAAGATGGTCACGTCCGAGGTCCCGAGGAGCACTTGTCCCTCCCATCCATCCTGACCTGCATCCCGTAGGCCCTTCCTTCCGCTCTGTTACGCTACCCACCACACAATCACACGTGTTCCCCTACACTACCCCATCCCTCTAACACAAAGAGTGTGTCATGACGCATGGCAACAGGGACGGTGGGTGAGACCCCAGCTTGAGACAGGGACGGTGGGTGAGACCCCAGCTTGAGACAGGGACGGTGGGTGAGACCCCAGCTTGAGACAGGGACGGTGGGTGAGACCCCAGCTTGAGACAGACAGAATATAAATAGACCGTAGTTCTCACTGTCAAGGTCGTGGTAATGCGATGCTGCTTTAGTCACCCCGGGCAAGGAGTAAGGTTTCCGTTTTCTTCCTACATGCTGACTATCCTCATCTGAGCCTCCTTCAACACGACAGCCCTCAACCTACCTATTATCACCACAGTTCTGTAACCTTCCTCTGACAAAAGTCGTAATTTTCTGGGTAAATTTTGGCCATAACTTTGTCAAAAGAAAGACAAGGCTTCCTGAGATTCAGGTCAGGAGGACTGAACTCTGGATATAGTTAACTTTAACCCTCTTACGTCATTGGTACGACCATGAAGTAGGATAACCAGACCTTTGACCTAAAATTAATGCTCGTATCTTGCTCATACGTACGTCGTACCGTCGTGGTCAAGGGTCGTAACGCTATGCTGAAGAGATTAATACATAATGATCCAATGAAGTCACAGGTCAGGTTAAGGCCAACTACATCGTCGACCACTTGCTGCCTGTGAGACCCCCACCGCTGACCAATCAGGTTCCATCAGGTGAACCTCAGTGTTTATGCTTCTTCAGGTTCGACCGGGTTCAATGTGTGATGGGCTGAACACGGACACCGTCTGTCGTATTTACCTATACTCTACCACCCTCAGTTACCCCTACTCTCTCTCTCTCTCTCTCTCTCTCTCTCTCTCTCTCTCTCTCTCTCTCTCTCTCTCTCTCTCTCTCTCTCTCTCTCAATAAAGAATACCACAAATTACCTTAAAAGAGATTAAGAAAAAATTAAGCGTCAAGTTTAACGCTGAGGTAATCTCCACTGTTGCTGATGACAACAAGGAAAGCATTTATTCACTTGCCTTCGAATACTTCACAACGATATTTCAACTAAAGGCTGGTCTGGCCTGTAGCGCTCACCGCAGGAGAATCTAGAGTCAAGGAGAGCAAGCACTGAGAGTTACGCGTTGACAAGTGTTATGTGTAAGACGGAGAGACGAGTTGTGGAGTGAATGCCAGCAGCCCACGTGTGGCTCAGGCAGGGAGAAAGAAGAAAACAAAACAGCTACCTGGGCCAAAGGAATGAGGCTTGACAGCCACTGAAGTGCTGGCTTGCTGCGAAGCCATCTCTTAACCCTCCTCTCCTTTCCCAAGCGAATGGTACCGGCAATACCTCACTGGTCTGTGGGGAGAGAGAGAGAGAGAGAGAGAGAGAGAGAGAGAGAGAGAGAGAGAGAGAGAGAGAGAGAGAGAGAGAGAGAGAGAGAGAGAGACTGCATGAGCCAGCCTCGCAGCAGTTCTCAGTAATTATTCATCATATCCCAGGCCAATAATTACTGTACAGAATGAAATGATTTTATAATTCACTCGTTCGCGGAAACAATTGGGTTCACTTCAGGTGGCAAGGGAATAATTCTTCCTCATACATAAACACATTTATTACGAGACTGACCCCACTATAACCGGTGCACGAGGCTGACCCCACAAAACCGGTCAGGGCTGCCCCCACAAACCCCGGCCAAGGTGCCCCCACAATAAACAGGTGCCAACGGCTGCCCCCCACTAACCCCCGGTGCACGGGGCTGCCCCCCACAAACCGGTGCACGAGGTGACCCCATTAACCGTGCCCCGGGGTTGACCCCCTATAACCCGGTTTGCCCCGGGGGTGCCCCCTTTCATCCCGGGGTTGCACGAGGGCGCCCCCAAAATAACGGGAAAAGGCTGCCCCCCACATAACCCCGGTAAAAGGGCTGCCCCCCAAAAAAACTCCGTTGCAAGGGTTGGCCGAGGGCCCACTTAATTTTTGCACGGGTGACCCCCCATAACCGGGCCCAAAAGGCTCCCCCACATAAGGGGGCAGGGCGCCCCCACATAACCTGGGGGGGCTGACCCCCAAAACCCGGTGACCGGGGGGCCCCCACTATACCGTGCACGAGGCCCTTACCCCCCACTATAACTGGTGCACGGAGCTGACTCCCACTATAACCGGTGCACGAGGCTGACCCCACTATAACCGGTGCACGAGGGCTGACCCCACTATAACCGGTGCACGAGGCTGACCCACTATAACCGGTGCACGAGGCTGACCCCACTATAACCGGTGCACAAGGCTGACCCCACTATAACCGGTGCACGAGGCTGACCCCACTATAACCGGTGCACAAGGCTGACCCCACTATAACCGGTGCACGAGGCTGACCCCACTATAACCGGTGCACGAGGCTGACCCCACTATAACCGGTGCACGAGGCTGACCCCACTATAACCGGTGCACGAGGCTGACCCCACTATAACCGGTGCACGAGGCTGACCCCACTATAACCGGTGCACGAGGCTGACCCCACTATAACCGGTGCACGAGGCTGACCCCACTATAACCGGTGCACAAGGCTGACCCCACTATAACCGGTGCACGAGGCTGACCCCACTATAACCGGTGCACAAGGCTGACCCCACTATAACCGGTGCACAAGGCTGACCCCACTATAAACTGCCTGTATGAAGGTTAAGATTGGTCAAAGGTAATAAGGACACACAAACTTCATTCTACATAAATGCGTTACAACACATGCCTTACTTAACCCGTCAGCTGCAGAGGGACTTACTCTTCTTAATCAGATTGGTCAAAAGGTAATACAGGACAACACAAACTTCATCTACATAAATGCGTTACAACACATGCCTTACTTAACCCGTCAGCTGCAGAGGGACTTACTCTTCTTAATCAAATAAACTCAGGAGCAAAAAAAAAAAAAAGAAAAAAAATAGAAAATAAAAAAACGCTCAGATTAGAGCGTGAATGTTAAATGACAAGACGACTTCACCAACACTGCTGCTTAGGCTCCTGTTATGATGCAAGGCGTAAAGGATCGACGTCCTTACTGCCCGAGGAATGTTGGGCACAAGACAGAGTTATCCGACATACTGGCACATAGTGCTACGAATACACGTGACACCGACCAGGGTCTGACACGGACAGATGACACTGGCCAGCTAGGGTCTGACACGGACAGATGACACTAGCCAGGGTCTGACACGGACAGATGACACTGGTCAGGGTCTGACACGGACAGATGACTCTGGTCAGGGTCTGACACGGACAGATGACACCGGCCAGGGGTCTGACACGGACAGATGACACCGTGCCAGGGTCTGACACGGACAGATGACACTGACCAGGGTCTGACACGGACAGATGACACAGCCAGTGTCTGACACGGACAGATGACACCGGCCAGTGTCTGACACGGACAGATGACACTGGCCCAGGGTCTGGACACGGACAGATGACACTGGCCAGGGTCTGACACGGACAGATGACACTGACCAGGGTCTGACACGGACATATGACACTGACCAGGGTCTGACACGGACAGATGACACTGGTCAGGGTCTGACACGGACAGATGACACTGGTCAGGGTCTGACACGGACAGATGACACTGGTCAGGGTCTGACACGGACAGATGACACCGGCCAGGGTCTGAACACGGACAGATCACACTAGCCAGGGTCTGACACGGACAGATGACACTGGTCAGGGTCTGACACGGACAGATGACACCGGCCAGGGTCTGACACGGACAGATGACACCGGCCAGGGTCTGACACGGACAGATGACACTGACCAGGGTCTGACACGGACAGATGACACTAGCCAGTGTCTGACACGGACAGATGACACCGGCCAGGGTCTGACACGGACAGATGACACTGGCCAGGGTCTGACACGGACAGATGACACTGGCCAGGGTCTGACACGGACAGATGACACTGACTAGGGTCTGACACGGACATATGACACTGACCAGGGTCTGACACGGACAGATGACACTGGTCAGGGTCTGACACGGACAGATGACACTGGTCAGGGTCTGACACGGACAGATGACACCGGCCAGGGTCTGAACACGGACAGATCACACTAGCCAGGGTCTGACACGGACAGATGACACTGGTCAGGGTCTGACACGGACAGATGACACCGGCCAGGGTCTGACACGGACAGATGACACCGGCCAGGGTCTGACACGGACAGATGACACTGACCAGGGTCTGACACGGACAGATGACACTAGCCAGTGTCTGACACGGACAGATGACACCGGCCAGGGTCTGACACGGACAGATGACACTGGCCAGGGTCTGACACGGACAGATGACACTGGCCAGGGTCTGACACGGACAGATGACACTGACTAGGGTCTGACACGGACATATGACACTGACCAGGGTCTGACACGGACAGATGACACTGGTCAGGGTCTGACACGGACAGATGACACTGGTCAGGGTCTGACACGGACAGATGACACCGGCCAGGGTCTGAACACGGACAGATCACACTAGCCAGGGTCTGACACGGACAGATGACACTGGTCAGGGTCTGACACGGACAGATGACGCCGGCCAGGGTCTGACACGGACAGATGACACCGGCCAGGGTCTGACACGGACAGATGACACTGACCAGGGTCTGACACGGACAGATGACACTAGCCAGTGTCTGACACGGACAGATGACACCGGCCAGGGTCTGACACGGACAGATGACACTGGCCAGGGTCTGACACGGACAGATGACACTGGCCAGGGTCTGACACGGACAGATGACACTGACTAGGGTCTGACACGGACATATGACACTGACCAGGGTCTGACACGGACAGATGACACTGGTCAGGGTCTGACACGGACAGATGACACCGGCCAGGGTCTGAACACGGACAGATCACACTAGCCAGGGTCTGACACGGACAGATGACACTGGTCAGGGTCTGACACGGACAGATGACACCGACCAGGGTCTGACACGGACAGATGACACTGACCAGGGTCTGACACGGACAGATGACACTGGTCAGGGTCTGACACGGACAGATGACACTGGTCAGGGTCTGACACGGACAGATGACACCGGCCAGGGTCTGAACACGGACAGATCACACTAGGCAGGGTCTGACACGGACAGATGACACTGGTCAGGGTCTGACACGGACAGATGACACCGACCAGGGTCTGACACGGACAGATGACACTGGCCAGGGTCTGACACGGACAGATGTCATCGGCCAGGGTCTGACACGGACAGATGACACTAGCCAGGGTCTGACACGGACAGGTGACACTAGCCAGGGTCTGACACGGACACATGGCACCAGCCAAAGTATGGGCTGCTGGGGGTATCACTTCTTCACTGTGCCCACAGCAGAGTACACAGTGTATATGTGTCCTGTTAAAACGTTACTTAATAAACTCTCTCTCTCTCTCTCCATATATATATATATATATATATATATATATATATATATATATATATATATATATATATGATTTAATTGTACTTAATCGCCGTTAGCGAGGTAGCGCAAGGAAACAGACTAGGAATGGCCCAACCCACCCACATACACATGAATATACATAAACGCCCATGAACATATATATACACTTTAATGTATACATACATATATATATACACAGACATATACATATATATACACATGTACATATCCATACTTGCTGCCTTCATCCACATCTCGTCGCCACCCTGCCACACATGAGATTGCATTCCGCCTCCAGCGAGGAAGCGCCAGGAAAAGACAAAAAAGGGCACATTCGTTCACACTTAGTCTCTAGCTGTCATACGTAATGCACCGATTGTCCAATCGCATGTTTACCAAATGACGTCCTAGCTTCGTCTCTTCGATGTATATCAACTGACTGTTATATTTCTCTCTTGTGTCTCCCCTGATGATGTGATTATTACACGGAAGTGCACTTAGGAACCTATCGTGTTTCATTTTCCAAGTGGACTCACAGGAATATATATATATATATATATATATATATATATATATATATATATATATATATATATATATATATATATATATATATATATCTTTCTTCTTTCTTTCGTACTATTCGCCATTTCCCGCATTAGCGAGGTAGCGTTATCTACAGAGGACTGGGCCTTAGTGGGAATATCCTCACCTGGCCCCCCTCTCTGTTCCTTCCTTTTTTTTTTTTTTTTTCCAAAGTAAGGATATATATATATATATATATATATATATATATATATATATATATATATATATATATATATATATATATAGTATTCAAATATTTTTAGAGGAAGTGAAACACCTGTCTTTTAAACTGTGCCAGGTCATAGTCATTGGGAAAGACTTGAGAAGGGAGAGAGTTCCAAAGCTTCGACGTGTACGGAAAGAAAAAGTTATCAAAATGGCCAACCCTTGAGTTGCAGATGGCCACACAGCAATCATATAATGCAGCAGCTTGCCAAGTATTGCGCGGTCTAGCTAGTGGTAGGGGGCACACAAGCAGCCAGCTATCGGAAGCAAAAACCAAAGTAATACCTATAGAAGAGAGGAAGTGAACCAACGTTACAGTATAGGGCCAGAGGATCAAGTTTTAAATCTAGCCTGGTACCGTTTATAAGTTCGGACTGCTTCCGACTTCTGTCAAGCAAAGATGCAGAGCAAGAACCAACCCAGATGTGGGAGCAGTAATGCATACAAGGACGAATCAATCCTTTGTATAAACAGAGTAACTGTTCAGAAGAAGAAAAAATTCTACATCTAAACAGTTTGTGTGTATATATATATATATATATATATATATATATATATATATATATATATATATATATATACAGATAGATATATAGACAGATAGATAGATAGATAGATAGAGAGAAAAATAGACATACATGCAGCCCTACGGAGCTCTGCTTGTGAACATAATCCCAATTTCATGTGTACAGCCAGAGTCTGGTGTGTCACTCTGTTGGACCAGACAACACAGCATGCATGAGGAAGACGTATCCTCAAGCTGTACATGCCTCCTCATCATGAGCTTCTTACTTGTACTAAAATCTTTTTTTGTCCCTCGTCTTGACCCACAGCAATGACTGGTGCCAAGTATCAGGGCAGCTCCCTCACATTCTGAGCCATCATGAAATGTTTTAGTTCTGTTCATGCTGAAGGAATCTACTTTTTGTTATCACGGAGGCAATATTTCCTTTGTGTGATTTCATGCAATCCCTGCTGAAGCTTGACCCCGGGAACCTTTCAGTTTTGATGATGAACATAATGAATTATATAACCGTAGTATGGGTTTGTGTCAGCTCCCCAGCAGGAGTGAGACACTGTCTTCAAAAGCGGCCTTGCCACTTGACATTTAAGGCTTATGATGTGAGAGGACCACGTCAGTCTTCTGTGAAGTATCATGCCTTCCTCCCAAAAAAATAAATTGGAGCGAGAATGCCTTGCAATAACACATGTGTCATTACTGATCTTTTAGTTGTTATTGTAAAATGTAAATATAAAGTATTTTCTTCAGGGAAATCAAAACTAGAGTTATATGCTTAATAGGCATCTTATCAACAGTACCGTCGTCCAGCAACTTCAGGAGATAATAATATATGCCAGACAGCCAAGGCATCAACAAACACGATTCACAGAAGCAGAAAACCAGGTAACACTTAACCTTCTGCCCTGCAGCACGCCTTCCTGTGAGAATTCTCTTGAATACTCTCGACCACCCTTCCTTCACCTTTAATTCTCTGTCTTTCAGACACTGTTGAATAAACATTTATAGTCTGCCTCGAGGGATAATGCTGTAGTACTGCCTCTTAAAATCATATTTCACAGTATTATCGTAGACTTTCTCCCAATCAAAAAAAAAAACACAGCTACTGTAAGAAGGTGACTGGCATATTGTTTCTGATTGTCACTCAATATTCGTATCAAAGGGTCATTGATAGATCGAATCTTTCCAAAGCAATATTTGAATAGAGTGATACAATTATTTCCTTCAACATACCAGACCAATCTATCGTTAGCAAACTTTTTCCCATTTGTTTGTAGAGACAAGTAGACAGCGCAACTCTACAGCTTGACGTAATGGTAGAATAACTTAATTAAGAAAAGCAAGAATAACGTATATCTTACGACTACATGCAAATACAATAAACAACAACCATGTTTAGTTCAACAAATATAACTTCAGGAAGATTTTTCAACACATAACGTACTTCAACCTTCCTTGGAGCAGCAGATATCACGTCTGATACAGCTGATCATGGCCCTCTTCTTATTAGAAAAGAAGGGCTGGGAAAGGTGTCTCTCTCTTTGTCCAACTTTCTGGAACTCTTTACTATATCTGCTGATACTAGGCACAAACAGAAACCTTCAGCAGGAATGATAACTACGGCAAACGGCTCGTTCACACTCCGACTCCCTGATCGTTCAGGTAAGGACGTGGAGTGGTGGAATACTTTACGACAAACTTGGTGTGGAGATGATGTCCTCCACATACTTTATCCACAAGTCCTCTTAGCTTCCTTGAATATATATATATATATATATATATATATATATATATATATATATATATATATATATATATATATATATATATATTTCAAAGATACTCTTTGATGAATTAAAATATTAACCACATCATTATCATCCCTTATACATCTGGAAGCAACCGTCACAATCTTGCAATGCACACTACAAGTTTGGTTACACTATGAGACTGACGATCGTGGCTTTTTGATCATCGTATTACGAATGCAATCCTCAGCTGCACATAAAGTAATGTTTATGAAATGATTTTATCTTTCTTCAGTACCACAATGTTCACACTATCTTCAGTACCACAATGTTCACACTATCTTCAGTACCACAATGTTCACACTATCTTCAGTACCACAATGTTCACACTATCTTCAGTACCACAATGTTCACACTATCTTCAGTACCACAATGTTCACACTATCTTCAGTACCACAATGTTCACACTATCTTCAGTACCACAATGTTCACACTATCTTCAGTACCACAATGTTCACACTATCTTCAGTACCACAATGTTCACACTATCTTCAGTACCACAATGTTCACACTATCTTCAGTACCACAATGTTCACACTATCTTCAGTACCACAATGTTCACACTATCTTCAGTACCACAATGTTCACACTATCTTCAGTACCACAATGTTCACACTATCTTCAGTACCACAATGTTCACACTATCTTCAGTACCACAATGTTCACACTATCTTCAGTACCACAATGTTCACACTATCTTCAGTACCACAATGTTCACACTATCTTCAGTACCACAATGTTCACACTATCTTCAGTACCACAATGTTCACACTATCTTCAGTACCACAATGTTCACACTATCTTCAGTACCACAATGTTCACACTATCTTCAGTACCACAATGTTCACACTATCTTCAGTACCACAATGTTCACACTATCTTCAGTACCACAATGTTCACACTATCTTCAGTACCACAATGTTCACACTATCTTCAGTACCACAATGTTCACACTATCTTCAGTACCACAATGTTCACACTATCTTCAGTACCACAATGTTCACACTATCTTCAGTACCACAATGTTCACACTATCTTCAGTACCACAATGTTCACACTATCTTCAGTACCACAATGTTCACACTATCTTCAGTACCACAATGTTCACACTATCTTCAGTACCACAATGTTCACACTATCTTCAGTACCACAATGTTCACACTATCTTCAGTACCACAATGTTCACACTATCTTCAGTACCACAATGTTCACACTATCTTCAGTACCACAATGTTCACACTATCTTCAGTACCACAATGTTCACACTATCTTCAGTACCACAATGTTCACACTATCTTCAGTACCACAATGTTCACACTATCTTCAGTACCACAATGTTCACACTATCTTCAGTACCACAATGTTCACACTATCTTCAGTACCACAATGTTCACACTATCTTCAGTACCACAATGTTCACACTATCTTCAGTACCACAATGTTCACACTATCTTCAGTACCACAATGTTCACACTATCTTCAGTACCACCATGTTCACACTATCTTCAGTACCACAATGTTCACACTATCTTCAGTACCACAATGTTCACACTATCTTCGAGTTACTGAGGTTCTAGTCCATTAACCATCAAAAGTCTCTATCTAGAAGGACTATTTGGTATAGGATCTTTCTACTCTCCTCATGAGGACTGGACAGTGACCACTACCATGAGGGTCTTGAACAAAGGACTAGTTAATATCTAGAAACACATTATCGAAGGAAACTGTAAGGTCAGCACCAGGAGTCTCTGGTGTTGTGCTGCTGTATGGTAATTACGGCTGGTGGTCATCAACATCAAAGGCTGAAGACAAGGCTTCACTCAATTTGCCTCTCGCATGTAGGTTAACGTATTCACTGTCCCATGAAGGGCTGTGTGCGATCAAGTCACCAAACAGTTGAAGAGGACTTGTTAGCTCAATGACGAGGTCGCCACCATCAGCGTGTGTGTGTGTGTTTCTGAAGGAAATCTAGGAAAGAAATTTCAGGTTTACTCTTAGTGCTGTCGTTCGTCATGCAGTCCTCAAAGGGACCACACCATAAATGATTTTTGCTTTCCTAGTGATGCCCGCTTCTCCTTCAGCCCCCGCGGTGGAGGGTCGGGTTTATAGAATTTGCAGTCACATCCAGCGGCTGAACTCCCACTTCCTTTCTCGCAGAAAAATGATTTATGGAAGATCTCGAGGTTTCGTTCAATAAAACTTTAAAATCTTCCAAATGGGACCGTATCCCTCTTTCGTTCTACTGTAGAATACTCTCCATCAGAAAATCATTACCTTAAATAATTAAAAATCTTATTTTGAGAAGTTCTCTGAGGTTTTGCCTTCGCCAGTTGATGATCTGACTGCCGCAGGATTAATGCCTTGGCGATATAGCAGACGACTGGCAGGAATCTCCCGCGTCATCGTCCACACACTGTGTCTCACAACTAAACACACAAACGGTCGGCTGTCAGCTTAATCTTGTATGCATTCTTGACTTTCATTACTTGGCCCCAGAGAAAGATATTGTGATTCTTAACTCTTAGAGGCATTTAATAAGCGTTCCTTAAGGGCATGTGCCAGATGGATTCTCCCTGGCAGTGCCCAATGGGTGCTTCAGAGGAGAAGCACCAGAAGGGCATCCCCGTAGAAGGAGCACCCATGTGATGCCTCCTCCTCCCAAGAGAGGCAACTGAACGACGTTCCATCGAGAGGGCATGAGAACGATGCCCCCTGGAGAGGGTACCACAGCTATGCCACCTGGAGAGGGCCTTAGAACTATGCCCTTTCTGGAGTGGGCATCAGGACTATGCCCTTTGAAGAGTACATCATAATGATCCCCCCTGCACCCCATGAAGACAGCATCAGAAGTACGACACCAAGGAGATGGCGTTAAAACCATGCCCCCTCTGGAAAGGGCATCAGAAGCAGCACCTGATGAGCCACCAGCGTGAGGTTGAGGTTTCCTGTTTTTATTCTTTACTTGTGGCCGCTGAGCCAGCAGTCTCCCAGTAAGAGCTGAACGGATTAATGTACCAGGGAAAATTCTCCCAGGAAAGGTTCTGTTAACAGCCCTCCTTGCTTCAGCACATCCGATTTTTTTCAGAGTAAAAAGAGGTTCAGAATATTTTGTCCATTAATTTCTATGTAATTTTGGTCATTGGATTAGCGTTGAACTCCACAATTACTAAATCTAATTATTCTGGACGTGGGAGGGATGTTTTAAACGATTCCCTGCAAACTGTGCATTTATCATAACTCCTCTTACATCAGTCCTCTGCAGGCATACAGAGCAGACATTCACAACATCGAACTGATGGTGGAATATAAAGTTTGACATCGATATCTCCCGAGCCAACAGTTATCTCGTAAAGGACGTCTGGGTTGTCGAGTGTTGTAGTCATGGTGGATGCTTTCACTCGTGTGGCATCAATATTCTGTGTTATTTCTACCCAGATGATATTTGGTTTTGGGCCTTTGAGGATTTCCTCGTCTTCATTTTGTGATAGCCAGTGGGATATAACCGGTGGGATATAACCAGTGGGATATAACCGCTGGGATATAACCGCTGGGATATAACCAGTGGGATATAACCGCTGGGATATAACCAGTGGGATATAACTCCCTTCATTTGGTTAAGGTACCTGGAAGTAACGATAACTCTGACTGAATCATCTTGCTAACTATCGTACAGGAGTAATGCCTTGCGTGTCTGTTGTAACGCTCTCCTTGCTCATTTGTTTTACATTCAGTCTTTCCATCTCTCCACATTTCTCTTCAAATGCTTTCACTAAGTTTCCTTCCTCTATCTTGGAGCCAATTTGAAAGTATTATATTTGGGCAAATTTCATTTTTGGAATTATTTTTCAATGACTTTTCTTAAGTCGTGTAGTATTCTGTAATATGCCAATATGTATTTCTCTACCAATTCCTTCAACTTTACTCATTTTCTGAGCTTATTCCACTGTCGATACTTCCTTACAATAAAGTAATATTGCCATAGTTTAATATGCCAATAACTTCAGAAAGAATTATCTTTTCACAAGAACGTAGTAGTATTTCAACTATTTCAATATTTCAAAATTGCTTCACTTCTTGAACTGGAATCCTTTGGAATTCCACCATCCCATTATCATGCCAAGCTCGTCAGGGATCACTTTCGCATCGCTTCCAGAGGAGGGTCTAATGGCGTTATCTTCGACCACTAACTCTTTTTTCTCTCTTCTTCATTCAGATGGTAAATAATTCTTCAGAATCTTTCTAGATAGAGCATACATCCTACACAACATCTCATCATTTCTACCATCGTGACCACTAAGAACTGACTTCCCAGAGAACCACGTCATCCCCTAACTTGTACAGACAACCACAGTAGCTCCCGAAGACTTAATTGAGGAAGGCTTAACGAAACCAGGTCTGTTCAGACTGAGGATAGTCATCCACTCAGACATCGTTCGGCTGACAATAGTTGAGGGAAAACCAGAGGGACCGTCGGGGGTCACATGCCCTTGGCTGCCGCTTCTGCATCCCACAGCAACCTTCAGTAACGCCTCCGTCCTCACAATGAACCAGTCGTCCTCGAGTGGCGCGATAACCACCACTGCTCCACCATTACCTCTAATGACGAGAGAGAGAGAGAGAGAGAGAGAGAGAGAGAGAGAGAGAGAGAGAGAGAGAGAGAGAGAGAGAGAGAGAGAGAGAGAGAGAGAGAGAGAGAGAGAGAGAGATCTGCATACTGAATACGGTTCCTGCTTCTCCAGAATGAAAAAGTTTTGATGACTGAAGAAACATCCTCGCCACTTACATTTGTGCTTTCGTTTATGGTCCATACAATAGTGATAAACGTTTGTCACCAATGATCAGTTCATAAAATCCCACCAAACACCACGAAAATGCATCCAATATAGCGGGGTACCGCACAATGGCGCAACTCTTCCCCTGGCCGACCTTATCTATTCGCATTACCAGATTATCTGCCACAGAGAAGCGGCTGAGCAGTATGGCCGACATGCACTGAGTCGTAATTAATTTTGCTGGAGTGTATGTCAAACACAGTGAGAACAGTGACCTCATACCATGATGTCATGCCACAATCTCTCTTGCTGAAGAAGAGCCCAACCTCCTCAGGCCTGATGGAAGTAACATCACATCTCTGGAACAGAGGTAGACACCTACCATCACGTCCCTGGAACAGAGGCAGACACCTACCATCACGTCCCTGGAACAGAGGCAGATACCTACCATCACGTCCCTGGAACAGAGGCAGACACCTAACATCACGTCCCTGGAACAGAGGCAGACACCTACCATCATGTCCCTGGAACAGAGGTAGACACCTACCATCACGTCCCTGGAACAGAGGTAGATACCTCCCATCACGTCCCTGGAACAGAGGTAAACACCTACCATCACGTCCCTAGAACAGAGGTAGATACCTATCATTACGTCCCTGGAACAGAGGTAGATACCTCCCATCACGTCCCTGGAACAGAGGCAGATACCTACCATCACGTCCCTGGAACAGAGGCAGATACCTACCATCACGTCCCTGGAACAGAGGTAGACACCTACCATCACGTCCCTGGAACAGAGGCAGATACCTACCATCACGTCCCTGGAACAGAGGCAGACACCTACCATCATGTCCCTGGAACAGAGGTAGACACCTACCATCACGTCCCTGGAACAGAGGCAGATACCTACCATCACGTCCCTGGAACAGAGGCAGACACCTACCATCACGTCCCTGGAACAGAGGCAGACACCTCCCATCACGTCCCTGGAACAGAGGCAGATACCTATCATTACGTCCCTGGAACAGAGGCAGACACCTACCATCACGTCCCTGGAACAGAGGCAAACACCTACCATCACGTCCCTGGAACAGAGGTAGATACCTACCATTACGTCCCTGGAACAGAGGCAGACCTACCATCACGTCCCTGGAACAGAGGCAGACACCTCCCATCACGTCCCTGGAACAGGGGCAGATACCTATCATTACGTCCCTGGAACAGAGGCAGACACCTACCATCACGTCCCTGGAACAGAGGCAAACACCTACCATCACGTCCCTGGAACAGAGGTAGACCTACCATCACGTCCCTGGAACAGAGGCAGACACCTCCCATCACGTCCCTGGAACAGAGGCAGACACCTACCATCACGTCCCTGGAACAGAGGCAGACACCTACCATCACGTCCCTGGAACAGAGGCAAACACCTACCATCACGTCCCTGGAACAAAGGTAGACCTACCATCACGTCCCTGGAACAGAGGCAGACACCTCCCATCACGTCCCTGGAACAGAGGCAGATACCTATCATTACGTCCCTGGAACAGAGGCAGACACCTACCATCACGTCCCTGGAACAGAGGCAGACACCTACCATCATGTCCCTGGAACAGAGGCAGACACCTACCATCACGTCCCTGGAACAGAGGCAGACACCTACCATCACGTCCCTGGAACAGAGGCAGACACCTACCATCACGTCCCTGGAACAGAGGCAGACCTACCATCACGTCCCTGGAACAGAGGCAAACACCTACCAACACGTCCCTGGAACAGAGGTAGATACCTACCATTACGTCCCTGGAACATAGGTAGACACCTACCACAGGACAATATAGACACTTCGCTGATACGTATTTGACGAACGCCTTGGAAAATCTAGGGTATATTACACACTTCCAGGAATTGCAGTCGAGTGCAAACCATGAGGCCCTGGAACAACAACACTTTCCTGGTGGGACTTTGAGGTAAAAAGTGCGTTTCATCGAATCAATCAATACCCGGCCAGACAAACCCCACACTTCAAACGAAAACAGACACGTGTCGCTGTAAAAGGTTGTGACACATAAATATTAGGTTGTCACAACCTTGCCTAAAACCTACTGTAAGTCGGGTATTGGGATGAATGACGCTACAACACTTCAAAATGTTAGGTCAAATATCAATAACGTTTTACTGTCACTTGGTTATCTGAATTTTTTTTTTTCTGATATAGAAAAGCAAAATTTAATCTCTTTACTAACGTTTGCAAATACAACTTTACAAAGATTAATAACGTATGAATTGTGTTTTGTATGTATGAAAAGTGATTATGAAATAAGTCCTGCAGTTCTGATATCAAGCCGGTGGACAGTTCGTAGATGTACAAATACCCTTCTGCTAAATCAGTGTTGAGGTGTGGATCTATCATGAATCTGACCAGATAAGAATGACACGGGGAAAGAAATAGAGACTTGATCATAAGTGTGATGGTAGCAGTGAAAACGTAACACTTT
This sequence comes from Panulirus ornatus, assembly GCF_036320965.1. Taxonomy (NCBI): domain Eukaryota; kingdom Metazoa; phylum Arthropoda; class Malacostraca; order Decapoda; family Palinuridae; genus Panulirus; species Panulirus ornatus. Next base: position 37,745,951 of record NC_092234.1, on the reverse strand, counting down.
CACACTTCCATCTCAACACCTGATCGATGTAGTGACTGGGCAACATGCTCAGTCAAGGGTTGAACATGACCTGACCCATGTCAAAGGAGATGAACACACAGAACATGTGAAAGAATCGACAAAATCGGTATAAAACTGACAGAACTGACGGGTTAAACACATTCCACGTTCAGCACAACGTGAGCAAGTCTACAAAGACATCACAAAAGCCACGAGAAGGTAACAAGAGTACCTGGATTCAAGGGCAGTCCGGGATCGATAGCATTGGGTGGATACCTGGTTGCAGCACTAGGTCCACAGCCAACCCAGCTGTTTATCCTCCCCTAGAGTGTGGTCAATAAAGCGGGTACCCGGCTTGAGCTTGGGTATATATATATATATATATATATATATATATATATATATATATATATATATATATATATATATATCGATAATGAGGTGGCCTTGATTAAGCCACTCAGTTGCCCGTGCCGCCTCAGCCAACATTAATAAACCCACAACTTCCACGACTGACACAGGTCATTGCCATTTATGGCAGACTCGTCATCAAGAGGCATGACGCCGGCGGCAGCCACGAGTGTAGCCGTGCACCTCCGCCGTTATCTGAAGAAGGAGGAGCTGTGCTATCAGCTGACTCAAAGGCAAACGTGATAAGGGCAGTCCGAAAATAAACAGAGAGTCGTAAGTTCAGAGGTCATATCTTGTTCATGTTTTGGTGCGTTAAATATACTAGCGAGTGTGGACGTGAGCGAATGCGGCCATTTCTTCTTTCCGGGCGCTGTCTCGTTCATTTGGGAAACAATAAACATGCCGCAACCAGGAGTTCGAACCTGTGAGCTCGACTCCGGCCGGCCCGCGAATGCGTCACGGTCAGGAAACGCTAACCGCTACATCACGTATGTATATATATATATATATATATATATATATATATATATATATATATATATATATATATACAGAGAGAGAGAGAGAGAGAGAGAGAGAGAGAGAGAGAGAGAGAGAGAGAGAGAGAGAGAGAGAGAGAGAGTTGCTGGAGGGCGGGAATCAAGTGTGATATTGGTATTCAAATAACTATGTTAAGCACTGGCACCTGATGAGGTGGACTGCCTCCACGAAACATGTCGTGCCACATGTATTGAAAAGTCACATGTTAAACAAAATCATATGAACTACTGAAGTGCGATTCCACCTTCATACTATCATCACGGACTATTGTGATCATAGGAATATATATATATATATATATATATATATATATATATATATATATATATATATATATATATATATATGAAGTCACTGTCACACTGAAACATTGCAACCTATTATTTTGGGAGACCAAAATATAAACAAACCGATAAAAACCGACGAGAAAAATAAAACTGGGATGTTTCTACCAGGTCGAAAATTCATAATTCCGGGTCAGGCTCTGGCCGCGCTGGAGTCAATTTCAAAATCAAATTCCACTGGCTGTCAACCATTAGTGGTGACGCCCGGGAAATACTGACCTTAAAAAAAATGCTGCCAAAATGTCGATACATCAGACCATGGCATCACGCGCGCCAGCATCACCCCCGCAGGCTGGGACGAGAATCACAAAATGTCATCCATTCAAAAGGTCGGCAAAACCCATTATAAGAAGAGCGTCACTTCAATTTGTTTTTATTTTCCCTCCCCCGTGTATATTTGGGAGCAAGCCATGTTCCCGGCGAGTTAAAAGCTTTGCAACGATATTTTGTAAGCAGACAGGCGCCAACATTTCAAACATATTTCTTTTTTCCATTTTTTTTTTCATGAAGCCAAAATATACGCTGGTGAAATTACAGATGAACAAACACTAATCCATCTTTCTTCTCTTTTCTTATTACTTCAACAATTTCGTGGAACACCATTTTGGATGCGACTTGACCAACATGACGAACCCTCACAACACAGCCTCCGTCGGAATGGGATGTTGTGGAACACAACACAAACGCCCACAATGAGCGCACTCGCCGCTACCACAACTCTGTGACCCTCTGGGGTCATGACCTCGTCTTACACCTGAACCTGAAGGGTCAGGTCAATGACTAAGGTATAGTAACCATCGGGTCGTGCTCTCGGGTTGCATTGTTGTTGATTAAGGCTCGTGCCGTCGTGCTCAAGGGTCGTGCCGTTGTGCTCAAGGGTCGTACCGTCGGCTCAAGGGTCGTGCCGTCGTGCTCAAGGGTCGTGCCGTCGTGTGCTCAAGGGTCGTACTGTCGTGCTCATGGGTCGTACCGTCGTGCTCATGGGTCGCACCGTCGTGCTCATGGGGTTCCATTCATCCAATGTCCTAGTAATAATATCCCTAATTATCGTCCGTGTTCTCTTGGAGACCTGACCCATGACCGGACCTGTATGGGCTTTACTGACCTGACCCATGACCTGGACCATAGAGGCAGGAGCAGGTATACCAGTAGCCCGACCCACGTACTACCTGAGCCACACAGGTAACAGGTATGCCAAGGACTACAACCATCAACAGACCAGCGGGTTCTCTGGGGCGACATCTGACAGTGGAAGAGATCAGACACACAGAGCTGAACTCCGGAAGCAACGTACGTTCACTCTGACGCAGGATATTCTCCTGTTGCTTTATCCACGGTAACGCAATCCATTCTGCCATGCTAGGCAGTGTTTCATTTCATCAGTTTCTTTGTGCTATTCTCATTGACACAGCAGATGTCTGAGTTAGTTCTAACGATATTCCCGTCCACCACGCATCAGCACGCACTCTTACACTAAATGCTTTACTGAAAACTTTTTTTCTCTCTTCTTCGAAGGCGCGTCCATGTGGCTCATACATATGGTGTCATTCCATCTTATCCTGTTCATCACAACGCCAAGATGATCAAATTCTGCGTTCCTGTGGTCTAGTATGTTATCGCGTCTGTCTGAGTCATGACCCAACACTACAGTGGGAAACGTTACCTCAAATGTATTCTGTTTTGATCCCTTGTACCAAGCTGGTCTCCAGCCACGACATTACGGACGAGATCCTTGTCTGTCGATAGAACTAAGGTTGACATGTTCGCATCTAGGAAAGGTTGAGGCAGCATCCGGGACTGCTGGACAGCAATTCTCACCATGTCGATACTGTTCCCTCAGAATCTACCACTGTAATCAAATCGTGTTTGTTACAAATTTCTAGTGTATGTAGAGGTGCTGTGTGTTTCCATCTTTTTTGCCAGCTGAAACGATACGGGCAACTGATTACCCTAATGAAGGCCAGCTCATTCACGGTATATATATATATATATATATATATATATATATATATATATATATATATATATATATATATATATATATATATATATATATATATATATTACCACTGAAGTGGGAGAGAAATAATTCTACCCATGAATTCCCTGCGTGTCATAGAAGGCGACTAAGAGGGGAGGGAGCGGGGGCTGGAAATCCTCCCATCCAGTATTCACTTCTCCAAAAGAGAGAATAAAGATGGGGGCCAAGAGAGGATTTCCGCTCCAAGGCTCACTCCTCTGTACTTTTTGATTATCTTTTCCAATACCTTTCGGACCACACTTGTCAGAGGACCCAGTCTGTAATTCAAGGCTTTCCTCCCGCTCACCTTTCATATGCTTGGGTATGAAGTCTGCTCTTTTCATTCCCTTTGCACTCTGTCTTTCTCCAGTGACATTTTGTAAAGAACAAATGGTGTACTACGTGTATCTGCACCCATGTGTACACATGGTGAAATTTCATGCAGACCACAAGCCTTGCATGGGTTACCACTCTGTAGTATTCTGTCTGTCTGTCTGTCTGTGGAAATCTCTCTCTCTCTCTCTCTCTCTCTCTCTCTCTCTCTCTCTCTCTCTCTCTCTCTCTCTCTCTCTCTCTCTCTCTCTCCAGGAGACGCTACGACGTAAGGGAGAGACTAAGGCGAGCGACCATAACGACCCCGCCTGATGCCTCATGATCAGCTCTGTTCACATACGCTGCCACAAGACCCGTCGTCCTCGGGCGGGTCGTCCTGTCGCCTCAACGAGCCTCCTCCTTCACAGGTCGTCTCACAGGTAACGACAAGACTCGGAGGTTCATAATGGAGCGTAACTTTGGGGCCTCGCCATGTTACAACTTTATCTTTATGATCATCGTGTTGTACCCAAGTGTTGTAGCGGAGTCTGCTGGCGGTGCAGGTGCCGCCCAGCGACGGAGGAGCGAGCATCTGCCGCCGGTGGAGCAGTGGTGGTGTGCAGGTGACGACGCATGACACACCCAGCCACCTGCTCGTGCATCACTCCCCGGTATGGCGTACCATACCCCTCTAACACAACAGCAAAGTGCACTACTGGTATAGTAGTATTCTAGTCAAATCTACTTGTGATACGGCAAAGTCTACTAGTGATACAGTGAAATCTACTTGTGGTAGAGCAAACTCTACCGGAAACATAACAACATCGACTTGCGGTATAGCAAAATCAAATCAAAGTATAGGAAAATCGACTCGTGGCATGGCAAAATTAGAGAGTGATATAGCAAAATCGACTAGCGGTATAGCACTCATCTACTTGTGCTAGAGCAAGACTTACTAATGGTATAGCAACATGTATAATCATAATAGGAAAACCTACTCATGTTATATAGCAAAATTTCCGGCGATGTGGTGATGTATTATAAGGTGACATATTCTACCAACAGTGTAGCAATCTGCTGATACCACAGCAGAGCCTTAACGGTATGGCAGTCTCGTAAGGATTCAGCCAAGTCTCTGATAAGTGTAATAAAGTGTTTTATTAGCACAGCGATCTCGTACGAAGACAGCAGAATGTCCAGCGGGTTTCATTACTGGCTTTCAAGTCTTTGAGTCATCGAAGGAACGAACGACCGGGGACGAAGAGCTAAATCAAATGAAGGTTTAATTAGGTTCTGTTCCAAGCATGACTTGACTACTAGTCAAGTGGTGACGCCAGGGATGAACTCAGGCCGGAGCCCAAGTGGCCTCTAACCCAGCACTACACACACACACACACACACACACACACACACACACACACACACACACACACCCAGACCAGACCAACTTGAACATGTCTCTCTTAGACGAGATTTTTTCCAACGTTTTCTTTCTTTTGATCGTCTTTCACAGCCTCTTGAGCACGACGGCACGACACATGCGAATGATATGTCAGGTCAAAGGACCAGGCTGGCGAGCACCAGCGACGGTAGCATCCTGCCTGCCTCTGGTGTGTACTGACTGACACACACACACACACACACACACACACACACACACACACACACACACACACACACACACACAACTGTGCTGCAGGCCAACATTCTTTACTTTAATCTAAGCAACGAAGAATGATCCCGTTCTCATAACCATTTGCTCTCTCTCTCTCTCTCTCTCTCTCTCTCTCTCTCTCTCTCTCTCTCTCTCTCTCTCTCTCTCTCTCTCTCCCATGTGGCTGACACACACAGTTTCCCATGTGGATGACACGTAATATGTTTTCATATGCAGCTTACACATACTGTCTCCTATGTGGCTGACACATACTGTCTCTCATGTGGCAGACATGCATTACCTCCTATGTAGCCGAGACCTACTATCTCCTATGTTGCTGACGCATATACTGTCCCCTAGTGTGGCTGACACATGTAGCATCGATGCCTCCTGGATTGAGTTGGCGTCACTCCTAAGCGACAGTTCTCAGAACTTGCTCGCAACGCAGAGTGGGAGAGAGAGAGAGAGAGAGAGAGAGAGAGAGAGAGAGAGAGAGAGAGAGAGAGAGAGAGAGAGAGAGAGAGAGAGAGAGAGAGAGTCTGAGTCTAAGTTAGATAATACGGGACACTGAACTCCTGAGTTGAGTCTTGACCCCGGGGGAGGAGTGACCCATCAGTTTCAGAACTGCAGTCCTTGTCTCCTGTTACTCGTGACATTTGCAACACAACGTAGCCACTGAAGTGACTGACGCACGACGGTGAGGCCGGCTCTGAATTACATTGTATACGACCCTTGAACACGACTTACGACCCCTGAGCACGAAATTACGACCCTTGAGCACAACGGTCAACAGCCACATAATGACACGCAGGGTCGTGCCCTTGAGCTCAAAAGTCATATCTTCGTGCTCAAGGATCGTACCGTCGTGCTCAAGGATCGTACCGACGTACTACAGTATCTAAGGATTGTACCGTCATGCTCAAGGATCGTACCACCATCCTCGAGGCTTGTACCGTCGTGCTCAAGGATCGTACCACCATCCTCGAGGCTTGTACCGTCGTGCTCAAGGATCGTACCACCATCCTCGAGGCTTGTACCGTCGTGCTCAATAGTAACGTCGCTCTCATCGTCGCTCTCTATCGACGTGCTCGAGGATCGTACCGTCGTGCTCAATAGTCGTACCATTGTGCTAAATGATCGTACCGTCGTGCTCAATAGTCGTACCGTCGTGCTAAATGATCGTACCGTCGTGCTCAATAGTCGTACCATCGTGCTAAATGATCGTACCGTCGTGCTCAAAGTCGATACTGCCGTGCTCAAATAACGTACCGTTATGTTCAAGAATGGTACCATCATCTTTAAGGCTCGTACCGTCGTCTTTTAAAGGCTCGTACCGTCGTCTTCAAGGCTCGTACCGTCGTCTTCAAGGCTCGTACCATCGTGCTTAAGGATCATGATATGGTCCTCACGGGTCGCACCATTGTGCTAAAAGGATCGAACCACTGTATTTAAGGGCTGTACCGTCGCGCTCATGTGATTAAAGAACAGCTAATGGCAACTTTATCTCAATCACTATCATCCTCACCCCCCCCCCCTCCCCCTCCCAGTATCTTCCCTCGATAAAGACAAGACCGGGGAGGATACGTCCTCTGTAACTGTTTTGTTTACAGTATCTTATGTTTTACTACACAAACACACACATATATACAGTCATGTAAGTACTATCATCAAATCTTCCTCATACCGTCTGTACCTTCTCCGCTGACTGAAATCACTAGGTTTCCCACCATATGAGCTCAGGGTTTTCTTTACCATCTTCATTCTACCTAAGCTCACGTACTCCTCCCCAGCCTTGCCCTCCCCACTAACAGCTACACAGAGGGACCAACTAGACAGAGTGCAGAGAAAAGCATGCAGAATCATCCTGGGCCCATCTTACTTCACCTTCCAAGAGGATCTCATCTCGCTGAACCTGTCCACCTTCTCCTTCCGACACCGCAGCTCACACGGCAGATTGGCAATAAATTGCTGACATTCCGACCCTCCTCCTCCCCCTCATCACAGATACTCAACCCCCCGCCCGCCCCACTCCATCATGACGCCCCTCTACCATGTACCATACCGTTCGTCACCTCAATCGACTTGTTCCTATCAGAGTTCGTACAGATCAACATAAGAACAGTCCCATACCTAACATTGTTAACTCCATCACCCGTCGCACATAGCTATGCAAGTGAAGAGACCAGCTTTCTTCCTGTTAGGCTATGTAGTATGTCAACTGCTGTATTACTGTACTTCCATCACATAATGTTCAATCAAGATTCATTTAGTGTAAACCAGACTGTTCACTCTAAACGTACCTCATCCGCATGCTTATCCAAAGTGTGGAAATATCCAGCTCTCCCTAATCTTAAGCTCTGGTAAGATTAGGTAACCAGTAACTATCATGGCCTCCCAGTTCTGTAATATCTGTAATACCTCATCTTAGTATTCTCAGCCGACTGGATGCCAGACTCCAAAAAACCGTCATGTAATAAACTATCTACCTAAACATGTTGTATGACTGCAGGGAATGATTATAAGATGAAGCCCTGGCGTCTTAGCTACGTCTCTTTCTTGTATATCAATTAACTGTTCTATGTCTTCCACAACATTCTTGTATCTCCCCTGACGATGTGATCACTGCACGAAAGCGCACTTGGGAACTTCCCGTGTTTCATTTTCCTCCTGGTTATCAGCATATGCTAGATCACGTATACCACTGTGACCTCATGTAACATGTATGAGATTTGGTTGTGAGTATAAGCCAGAGGCATTAAGATGATAAACAGAGGCTGGTGTCGTATGTTATCCTGGCGATACTGCGCAGCTGCGTCCTTCCCTGAATGAGGAGCAAATTGTTCTCCTTGACTCACGGACCAATTTAAAGCAGCTGCCGCTAGCTGCTCCGTAAGCATCCTCAACGCAGTCAGCGCATCAGCGGGGGTACATGAGAACAAGGCAACAGCGGCCAACTAACAGACCACGGCAAAGACAAGTGCTAAATCATACAATCCCAGGACCGCTTTTATGAGGGCGACTCTGAGGCTGCACTCCACACAACAACAGGGTAATGACGGACTCCTTCCGAGCGAGAAGGTCCCCTAACGAGACTGTATTTGTTTCTGTCCATCACTGATAACAGTTTTGACGAACGTGACTTTTTACTCGCCGTGTGATAACTTACAGGAGGAGCCTCACACACACACACACACACACACACACACACACACACACACACACACACACACACACATACACGTTATAACCACACAAGATCCAGTTTCCATGGGAAATTAAGTTGGGAAACGGTGTTGGGTAACCATAGTCCAGGGCTTTGTGGTTAAAGGGTGCGTGAAATTTACGACGACGTATCTGTAACCTCAGATACTGAGGGCAGGTTAAGGCTGAGGTGGGGAGGGCTTCACTGAGAGAGGTCTAGAGGAGAAGGAGCTTCGAGATGTACTGTGACGATGATACAGGCGGCACCCCAGCCAGCCTGCATTTGTGAGGAATGAGAGAACAAGAGACAATTACAGCAGGATAAGAAAATCGGATGATAAGCTTTGAAAAGATCATTTATGGACAAGGCAGGAGAAAGTACGAAACCCTTCAACAGAATCATCAGGAGTAAAATGTAGGTTAAAGAGCAGTGAGTCAGGCTACGAGACTCAGAGGGAAGAGTTATTAGAGCATGATGTCGGAATGTGAAGAACTGAAAGACAAATTAATAAACGTCATGGTGAAACTGAAACGCTTGAGGAGATTGCATCAACTTACAAGGGAACCTCGACAAACTCTGACTTGGCAAAACTTTCAACTTGACTAAAGTCTCAGGTTTGGTCAGTAAAGTTCATCTCAAGTATATCTAAAATAATGATAAGGATGATTCGAAACGAAAGAAAACTTCGATATAATAGTCATCCAGTAGGATATATAAGCTCTCGGAATCTGTGTAGGAGATAAACCTGGAGGTGGAGGACGTCTGTGACCTGTCGCTGAAGTCCACCATAGATGAACCGTTGAGGAGAGCAACAGTATGCAAGCACATGGTAGAACTGGTCAGATTACTGGATAAGGAAATACTCAGTATGATGTTTACATTATCTGTGAGGCCAAAACTAGAGTATGCTTTTTATGTCTGGTTGCTTCACTTTACAGAAGCACAGAGAGCTTATAGAGAAGGTCCAGAGGAGCGTAAACAAAACTGGTACCAGAATTAAGAGCTGAGTCCTTAAATCTACCCGCTTTGAAGGAGAAAAGAGTAAGGGGTGACCTAATTAGAAACTTGAAGTTTTTAAAACAGAGTGATGACGTGGAGAATGAACAGTTCTTCAAGAGTTATAGGATAGAACAGCCAGAGGATATAACATGAACAAAGAAAATCTTAAGAAAGATGAATAAGCACTTGTATAGCATAAGAGTGGTGGAACAGAATAGAATGAAATGACTGAAGGCGACCTTAATGCAGACAGCAAAACTTAAATTGGATGTTAGGAGATAATGTTCAAGAGAGAAAGCCCTACAAGTGTAAAACTTTCTCTCGGCGCATTATATGTAGATACATACACAAAAAATACACATTTTATCATATATATATATATATATATATATATATATATATATATATATATATATATATATATATATATATATATATATACATATATATATATATATATATATATATATATATTCTTCTTTTTCTTTTAAACTATTCGCCATTTCCCGCGTTAGCGAGGTAGCGTTAAGAACAGAGGACTGGGCCTTTTTTGGAATATCCTCACCTGGCCCCCTCTGTTCCTTCTTTTGGAAAATTTAAAAAAAACGAGAGGGGAGGATTTCCAGCCCCACGCTCCCTCCCCTTTTAGTCGCCTTCTACGACACGCAGGGAATACGTGGGAAGTATTCTTAATCCCCTATCCCCAGGGATATATATATATATATATATATATATATATATATATATATATATATATATATATATATATATATGTGTGTGTGTGTGTGTGTGTGTGTGTGTGTGTGTGTGTGTATGGACCTTCGTGGTGTAGCGGTTATCACTGCTGATCGTGACGGGTTCACGCGTCCCCCAGGGTACAGCGAATAAGTTAAAATTCTAATAGCGGCAATCTGTCTACCGTCATCAAAGCTGCTCATCTTTCCCAAGCCCTCTCATCCACAACAGAATCCATACTTGCCCCTCTGTCCACAACAGGCTCCATACTCGCCCCTCTCTCCACAACAGACTGCATACTCGCCCCTCTCTCCAAAACTCTTGCATTTACCTCCCTAACAACCCCATCCATAAACAAATTAAACAACCAAGGGGACATCACACATCCCTGCCGCAGACCAACATTCACTGGGAACCAATCACTCTCCTCTCTTCATACTCGTACACATGCCTTACATCCTTGGTAAAAACTTTTCACTGCTTCTAGCAGCTTACCTCCCACACCATATACTCCCAATACCTTCCACAAAGCATCTCTAACACCTCTATCATAAGCCTTCTTCAGATCCATAAATGCTACATACAAATGCATTTTTTTCTAAATATTTCTAACGTACAATCATCAAAGGAAACATCTGATCCACACATCCTCTACCACTTCTGAAACTACACTGCTCTTCCCCAGTCTGATGCTCTGTACATGCCTTCACCCTCTCAATCAATACCCTCCCATATAATTTCCAAGGAATACTTAACAAACTTATGCATCTGTCTGTAGTTTAAACACTCACCTTTTATCCCCTTTGCCTTTGTACAATGAAACTATGCATGCATTCCGCCAAGCCTCAGGCACTTCACCATTAGCCATACATACACTGAATATCCTTAACAACCAATCTACAACACAGTCACCCACTTCCTTCATAGATTTCACTGCAATACCATCCACACCCGCCGCCTTTCCGGATTTCATCTTCCGTAAAGCTTTCACTACCTCTTCTCTCTCCACCAAATCATTCTCCCTAACCCTCTCTCTTCGTACACCATCCCGACCAAAACACCCTATTTCTGCCACTTTATCCTCAAACATTTTCAATAAACCTTCAAAATACTCTCCATATTCTCACTCCGTCACTATCTGTTATCATTTCCTCACTTACTCCCTTCACCGATGTTCTCATTTGTTCTCTTGTCTTACGCACTTTATCTACCTCCTTCCAAAACATCTTTTTATTCTCCCTAAAATCTAATGATACCCTCTCACCCTAACTCTCATTTGCCCTCTTTTTCAACTCTTGCACCTTTCTCTTGACTTCATGCTGCTTTCTTTTATACATCTACCAGTCATTTACACTACTTCCCTATAAATATCGTCCCAACGCCTCTCTTTTCTCTTTCACACACAATTTTGCTTCATCCCACCACCTCCCACCTTAGTAATACCACATGCATCTTTTAAACAAGCCATCACTGCTTCCCTGAATACATCCCATTCCTCAACCGTTCCCCTCACGTCATTTACTCTCACCTTT